>NW_006399889.1:5880873-5916568 GCF_000299155.1 Elephantulus edwardii | reverse complement strand
TTTCTCTTAGTTCTGGCTCTGTATTCTTTTTGTCGCTGTAGAGAAATCCAACTGATTTTTGTATGTTGATCTTGTATCCTGCTACTTTGCTGAATTGTAATGTTTTGTTGGTAAAGCAAATCACATATTTAAACTGAGCCTTGAAGAGGGAGGAGACTGCCAAGGGCAGGGATATAAAGAGGGGGATGAATGCATCAATTTAGCAGATAATCTTTTAGGTATAAAAGAAAATAAGTGAAAAGAGAAGGGGAATAAAGAGAAGAAGAAAAAAATCCGACCCTCTAGCTTTTCCAGCATCATGTCCTTTTCAAAGGACTGGCTTTTCCTGACAACAGGCCCAAAGTATGTGACAGGAAGTTTCAATATCCTTGTCTCTAAGGAACTCTTACATTACACTTCTGCACAGATGCATTTGTTTGTGCTTTTGACGGGCCATGGGATAGTCAATATTGTTCATCAGCAATGTGAAGAGGGACCCAAATCATATACACTGCTCTCAAGTCAATGCTGTTCAAGCAGACCCCAAAGGCCAACATATAGCTGTCCCGTAGGGTTTCCAGTCTTTACAGTAACAGAATACTTTGTCTTTCACCTACAGAGATAATTGGTGAGTTTGAACTGCTGATTTTTCAGTTTAAAGTGTATTTTTTCACCACTGTTCTACCATGGCTTCTTATAAGTAGAGAATGTTGTTGTTGTTATATGCTGTTGAGTTGCTTGCGACTCATAGTGACCCTATGTACAGTAACCCTGAAACCTGCTCTATTCTGTACCAGTTTTACTGTCTATGACACACCTACCCCCATTACCCCAGTGGCTGAATCAGTCCATCTCATTGATGGTCTTTCTCTGTCCCTCTACCCTTCCAAACATGATGACCCTCTCCAAGGACTGGTCCCTCCTGGCAACATGCCCAAAGTATGTCAAACAAAGTTTCAGAATCCTTGCCTACAAGGAGCGGCCTGATTTCACCCTCTCCAGAACAAACCTGTTTGTTCTCCTGGCAGTCCAATACTCTTCTCCAGCACCACAGTTCAAAGGTATCAATTCTCTTTCTGTCATTACTAGTCATTGTCCAACTTTCTGATGCATAGCAAGCAATTGCAAAGACTATGGCCTGGATTAGGCACACTTTAGTCTTCAGATTGACTTCATTGCTCCTCAGTACTCTGTAGTGGTCCTTGACGGCTGACTTTCCCAGTGCAATTTTTTTCCTGACTGCTGGTACCAAGAGTATTGATAGTGGAGCCAAGCAAACTAAAGCTATTAACAGTCTCAATCTCTCCACCATCTGTCATGATGCTGCCAATCGCCCCAGTGGTGAGAATCTTTGTTTTCTTCATGTTGAGCTTCAATCCATATTGAAGGCTGAAGCTTTTGACATTGTTCAGCAAGCACTTCAGGTCCTCTTAAATTCCGGAAAGCAGAGTTAATGTCATCTGCATAACGAAGTTGTTGATGAGTCTTCCTCAAATCCTGATGTCACATTTCTCCTCATACAGCCCAGCCTCTCGGATGACCTGTTCTGCATAGAGATTGAAAATGTATGGACACAGGATACATCTGTGGCATTCACCCTTCCTGATTTTGACCCATACAATGTCTCCTTGCTCTGTTCTGACCACTGCCATCTGGTCCAAGTATAGGTTTTGCAGAAGCACAATCAAATATTCTGGGATTCCCATTCTTCTCAGAGTCAGCCACAGTTTGTTTTAATCCACACAGTCAAACGCCTTTGCATAGAGATGCAAACAAATAATAGATAGCTAGCCTTTTCTCTAATCTTATTACCTCTATCTTGTCAACCCAGGTGACCAGGTACTTGAACTTATTTTTTTTAAACCCCCCCAAGTCTAACTGAAATAATATATTGCAGTGCCCAGAAGGAAACTAGTATCTTAAAAAAATGCAAAAACCAGTAGAAGTTTAGTGGAAAAGTGCCTATTTTTATGGGTCTGATAAGGAATTATACTATTAAAATATGGGTGGGTGATAACACTTTACAGTCTTCTATAATAACTGGTGGAATAGCACTTGAACTGTGTCAACAAAAAGATACAGCATTGAATGTGTTCACTAATCTATGCCAAGAAATTTGGAAGACAAGACCTCGCCAGCTAGCTGATGTTGTTATATGCCGTTGAGTCACTTGTGACACATAGTGACTCTGTGTAAAACAGCCCTGAACCCTGCTGTATCCTGAGACAACCATATACTGTGTATTTTATAACAAATTATGGCTAACATTGAGAAGAATTGAAATTCAAGAACTCTTCATTGTGCTCATGTGAAATCTACACAGTTGTTCATAGAGAAAAAGGGAACATTACTTAGTTTAAAACTTGGAAAGATATGCTCTAGGGATGTATCCTTTCTCTATACTTATTTTATTTGTATATTGAATAAATAATTTGAGAAAACAGACTTTATGAAGAAGCATTTGACCTCAGCATTGTTGGAAGCAGGAGTGGCATACACTTCCTAAACAAAATGCCTCAGGAAACTTTAAGAACTTTGAAATGTCGATAATTACAGAGTGGCTTCAGGCCTTTTGTTCATAGGGTTGCTGTGAATCTTGCTCAACTCAAAGGCAATCAACAATGACAGCAACATTGTAGGAAGACTTAACAATCTGTATTATTCACATGACACAACCTTGTTTGCAGAAAGTGAAGAAGAATTGCACTTATTGCAGAAGACTACTACCTTCATTATGGATTCCACATCAATATTAAGGGGAAGAAAACACCTCACCGTTGGACCAACAGACAAGACTGAGGTGTGTTAAAGGGTCATGGTTCTCAGGATATCTTCACTACTTGTAAGGGACAAGAAAGTTCCTGTGATAGAGGTAACCTAGATGACTGTAAATAAGTGAAGACACAAACAATATCAATTAACAAACAAAGAAAATTTAATAAGGCATAATTATTAAGGCAAAAACATTTTGTTAGTGCCAGGAAGTTCTATCCTGAAGTTCAATGTTGTGAGTGATAAGATACACGTACAGAGAAGACCTGTTAATATGACTATGATTCATATACAAACACTAAAAGCGAAATCCAAAGAGGAAGAAATTGAAGATTTTTATCAAATTTTGCAGTCTGAAATTGACCAAACATGCAATCAAGATGTGTTAATGATATTTGGTGATTGGAATGAAAAAGTTGGAAACAGTCCAGAAGAAAGGGAAATTGGAAAGTATACACTTGGTGACATAAATGAGACCAGAAATAGAATAATTGAATTTTGTACATGCAATGATGTATTCATCACAGATACTTCTTTTACAAAGCACATATGGTGATTTTACACATGGACCTCACCAGATGGACTGCCTAGGAATCAGATTGACTACATCTGTGGAAGGAAATCATTGGAGAAGCTTAAATCATCAGTCAAAACAAGACCAGGTGCTGACTGTGGAACAGACCATCAATTACTCATGTGTAAGTTCAAACTGAAGTTGAAGAAAATGAAAATAAATCCACAATAACCAAAATATGATCTTGAGTCTATCCCAGCTGGATTTAAAAATAATTTGAAAATATGTTTGAAGCATTTTGCACTAGTGATTGAAGACCAGATGAGTTGTGGGACAACATCAAGCATATCATCCATGAAGAGAGCAAAAGGCCACTCACTAAAAATAAGAGAAAGAAATGAATGGATGAATGAATAAAGACCAATAAAGAATTGATGCCTTGGATTTGTGATGTTGGCAAAGAGTATCGAATATATCATGGGCTGCCAAAAGAACAAATTTACCTTGGAAGCAGTACAGCCAGAGGACCCTTTTGAGGCGAGGATGGTAAGACTTTATCTCACATACTTTGGGTAGGTTATCAGAAAGAGTGAGTCCTTGGGAAAAGACATCATGCTTGGAAAAGTAGAGGAGAGGGTCAGTGAAGATGAGGAAGAGACTCTCAGTGATACGGATAGCCACACTACAGCAGTGGGCTTACATTCAGTGAAGGTAGTGAGAACGGCACAGGATCAGACAGGGATTTGTTCTGTTGTGCATAGGAACACTGTAAAAGCCAAGGACACCTTGGAGTTCACTTGAAGACACCTAACAACATCAAAGTCAAAGTATCAGAGGGACCTTTTCCTTCACGAGGTTCTGGGGCAGATTTCATTTTCTTACCTTTTTCAGCTTCTAATGCTTGTCTCCGTTAGATTGCAGCTCCTTCTTTCCTCTCTAAAATGTGCCCATTCAATCTCTACATCTGTTAGCACATCCCCTTCTTCTGTGACCCTGCATTCTGATGTAAGGGCTATTGTAATTACACATCAGTGCCAGGTGGTGCAGACAGCAAAGGGGTTTGACAAAAGATTGAAAGATTGAATCTGCCCCAAGAGGTACCTTGATGATGATCTATTCTCAGAATACCATCAGCCATTGAAAACTCTATAAAGCACTTTCCCTACTCTGACTTACATGAAATCAACATGAATCAAAATCAACTTGATGCCACCTGGTCCTGGAGATTGCACTGGACTCACACAGATAATCTGCTCATCTTAAAAGCGTTAACTTAATCACATTTGTAAAGTTTCTATTGCCATGTTATTGTTGTTATGTTCCGTCGAGTCGCCAGTGACTCATAGTGACCCAATGTCCAACATCTCTGAAGCCTGCCTTGTCCTGAGCCAGTCTCACTGACTCCAACACACCTACACCCATTATCCTAGTTACTATATTGCCATATAAAGTAACATTTATAGGTTTCTTGAGACTGGGAGGCATTACTCTGCCTACCAAATATGGTCATGTCTGCATGAGCTTCATTCTGTTTCCTTTGTGGAGCCGGAGGGAATTACTTCCACACTCTGAGTGGGCCTACCTTTCACCCCTAGAGTCATGTGAACTGTCAGGTTTTCTCTGCAGTGGTGTTTGACTTCTGGGTCCTGATCTGTGGAGATTTTTATCTGGGTTTGATGCAGGATGCTGATGAATGTACGGAAGGGTTTCATTATTCATAGTGGGGGAAAATGAAGTTGATATTACTGGCCTCACTGATTCTATATATTGATGTGATGATTAATAGTTTTTGACACAAAACTATTTTGAAACATGAGTCTTTTATGACGAATTTTGACAGCAGCAATGTCCTCCTTTTAGCTACCCTTAACAAGAGTAGACTCCTGGCTTAATACTCCCCACCTAGGTAATCAAGCCAAGATGTCATGCCCGGAAATATCACTGACAACCACCACATCTCTTGGAAATAATCTGATTCAGAGGATTTGAATCTTCTTTACTTACAGATTTGAAACATGAAACTTTTTAAAGACAGGGAGCCCAGAGTTATTTTTTTCTTTTCCAGGGATGCCAGATGGATGTTGAATTAAGTCCAGTTTTCCATTTCTTCTGAATTTTTTTTTTAAGTTTGTGGTGGTGTTTTGGATTCTTATCAGTATACTAAGTGTGCTCTTCCTCCTCCAGTTCCCCACAGCCACCCACACGCTGGCTTCAGCTTGGTTGCCTTGGTACCTGTTCCTGAAGGATGTCTGCAATGGAATTTGGTTGTTTAAATAGCTCGACTTGTCATCTAAAAGTAGAAGTCATTAGCAAGATGCTGTTTGGCTGGGGCTGTCTGGAACAAGGTTTTAACATTTTTCTTATTTTATCACGTTACTGCTAGTGTTTACTCATTTCACCAATGGAAATTTCGAGGCCTGGTTCATAGTATGGATTTAGAGAGGAAAATGCTAAAAACGTTCCCTACGAGACTCAGGAAATTTATGCAAAAAAAAAATTCTTTGAGTTGGGCACTTTGTATCTTTTTTGTTGTTTTTAGTTGATGTCCTCATATTGTTTCCAACATGTAGTGACTTCTCTCAGAGAAGAACTACTGGCTAGGGCTTCTTGACTGTAGTCTTTGTAAGAGCAGATCACTAGGTCTTTTTTCTTCAGAATTACTGGATTCACTCAAGTTGCCAAACTTTTCTGTAATGGTTTTACCATGTATATTTTTTTAATATAGGAGTCTTAGAAGTCCATCTCCAGTATTGCTTTGCACGATCAATCTCTAGCATGGAATTGCCAGATTTCAATGTTTGTACTTGAAATCCAGAATTAAATAGACTTCTGCTGTTTCTGAGGAAACCGAATTTTAAAATTTTTGCTGGCTGGCTTTTGAACTCTGTTGTGAGTTGTCACCATACTGGCCCTGACTCAAGTTGACTCATGGACAACAGAGTGACATTTTGTGTAATTCTGCACTGTCTTCACACTCATTGGTAAAGCTGGCTCTTGAACTACCTGATTTGAACTACTAGAGTCTACTTAAATGTGAATTTAAAAAATATAACAAAATTGTGCAACACTACTTATCTCCACTGAAGCAATTGATCTTTCCAGTAAATTTCGTTATCACAGTAAAGAGAGAGCTCGTATGGTGCTCGTGTGTTTTTCTTCTTGTTTAGTGACATCAACCTCCAATAGCACCATGGGACTCCTGATGAAGTCCACAAGTGATGCTGGAAGTGTTCCCAAGAAGCAGGGCAAAGTCGTGGAATGTCAAGAAAAAGATGACTCGCTTCATAAGTACTTTACATTGAAATTTTATAGTTGCCTCCCATTCCAAGATGAATAAAGCCAGCTTAAGGAGGATTATAAAAAAAGAAAAGGGAATCTGTAAAGCCTTCACTCCAGCTACATTTAGTCTTCTTGTTAGGTGCTATTGATACAATTATGACTCATAGAAACTCCGTGGACAAGAGATCTGAACGTTGGCCTATATACTATGCTATCTTTACAGTTGTTACCATCCGCAGGCACATTATTGGAACTGTCCTGTCAGTCCATCTCATTGAGAGTCTCCTCTCTTTCTCTGACCCTCCATCCTACCCAGTACGGTGTCTTTCCAAGGACTGGCCCCTCTGGACAACTGGCCCTAAGTACGTGAGATAAAGTGGTACTGGCCTTGCTTCTAAGGAGTGTCCTGGATGCACTTTCTCCAAGACAGATTTGTTTGTTCTTTTGGCAAGCCCTGGTCGCAAACAATTTTGCACTGTTTGTAAAATACCTTTTATCTGGTGTTGAAAGTGTAGCTTTCAAGTGGGTGCAGTATATAATACACAAAATATGTATTAACCAACTGTTTATGTTAATCAGTGAGGTTTTCCAGTCAACATAGTTTGGCTTTAAAAAAAAATCATGATTTTAACAAAATTTTACAGAAATCTTGTCTTTTCACTCATTCATTGTTGCACATTTTCCTCCCTATTCCCCCCCCTTTAAAATTTCTCCTTTTAAAACATGTTCATTCATTGTTGCACAATTTGTTCCGTCCCCCCACCTGCCACCAGTCCACTTTGCTATGCACCTGTTACTCTGGACTGTTGTCATACAAAGAATGCCTAATCATGTATTCCTTTTAAACAGTTATTTCCTTCATCTGTTCCAATGCAATGCTCATTATTTATCCCCTCTTTTCCTACTCCCCCCAACTCCATATGTCAGTTCTGTTTTATGACACAGGTGCAATGCAGTATTTGTTCTTTTGTGACTGAGATATTTCACTGAGCATAATGTCCTCCAGAGTCACCCGGGTTGTGTAATATTTTATGAATTCCTTGGTTTTTCAGTGCTGCATAGTATTTTATTTTGTGAATATACCATAGTTTTTTTTATTCTTTCGTTGATGGGCTCTTGAGTCAATTCCATCTCTTTGCTGTTATAACGCAGCAATAAACGTGGGTGTGCATATGTCTGTTTGGGTGGCAGCTCTGGTTTCTTTAGGGTATATTCCTAGCGGAATTGCTGGGTCAAACGGTATTTCTATTTCCAGCATTCTATGAAAGTGCAATACCACCTTTCATAGTGATTGTGCCATTTTTACACTCCAACCAACAGGGAAAGAGTTCCAGTCTCCCCACAACCTCACCAGCATTTCTTGTTTGATCCCCTTTTGAACTTTGTTACTGTTATTGGTGTGAGATGATACCTCATAGTTGTTTTGATTTGCATCTCTCTGAGAGTTAGGAATTTTGAATATTTCTTCATGTGTTTGTTTGCCATCTGAATGTTTTCTTTGGTGGAGTGTCTGTTCATATCTTGTGCCCATTTTGCTTTTGAATTGTTTACCTTTTTCTTGTTGAGGTGCAATATTTTAGCTTATGAGAAGTCAGAAGTTATCCATTGGATTTTTAACTCCATGGTGGTCAGTGCCAGTAAGTCATGTATATATTCTAGGATCAACTGTTTTAGTTCATTGTTACAGCTGCTGGGTACTAGATATTTTCATTATCTTCCAACCTTCGATGTTCTTAGGAACACAAATGTTAGAAATGGGGATCATGTTTGCTACAAGGTCAATGAAAAGGAGAGAAACCCTCAATGAGATGGACTAACACAGAAGCCCCAACAGTGGACTTGGGCACACTAAGATCATGAAGATGGCGCAGGACCCTGCAACATTTTTGTCATGCATTAAGCTCTTATGAATTGCTGTCTTTTTTTTTTTTCTTTCTTTCTTTACTTTTTATTTTCACATGGACAACTTCAATGAGGAACTCATCAGTAGCTTTTGTTTAATGTAAAAGCAAACAAGACTCAACAAAACAAAAATTTTGGCTTAAAAAAATCAAGACCACTAGGATGGGAAACTATTGGGAGGATTCATATTACTTTTAGAAGGCATTATACACTGCAGATTTTGCAAAAGAAATTTTTAAAGAAGAGATGCTAGTTTGAAGGGTTTTTTCCTCAGGTTTAGGAGTTATCTTGTGGAGGAGTCACAGTGCTAGGAGTAAAGTGATTGGACAGTGATCACTGCCCAAGGCTTTGGAACAGATTTTGCTGTCACACAGTGCAGGTAGCAGAGAGTGAGACAACAGAAAGTAATCAAGACGCCAGTCAACATTCTGGGCTTATGCATTTATATAGGTCCAGAATGTATAAGTATAAGCTGTATCTCAGTAGAGGTGGCGGAAGCTGTCAGTCAGTGGCACAGCTTGCAGTATCTCCCCAAAGCCTTGGCGCTCCAGTGGAGTAAAACCAGCATTCTTTTTGTTTCCCTTAGGGTCGCAAAGGTCAGTCTCTTCATGAGCCACATTGAGGTCCCCACACAGCACAAGAGGCTTATGTAAGGCCAGATCCTTTAGGAATTTTCCAAAGGCTTCATCCCAGCACTGCCGGTACTCCTGTCTCACCAGACCCCAGCCTACATTAGGTACATAGGCTGGAACTAGCACAAACACATCAAATTCAACTATAGTTACCGGCCTTCTTCATCATGTTCTTCCTCATCAATGCCATAAGAGACTCTGAGTGGGCACTGATGGGAGAGTAGGCCCACCCCGCTGTACCCTTCCTTGTCCAAAGGTGCTGATGAGATAGCCCAGGCAAGTGTTGACGTTCAGCTGGTAATTTTTCCCCTGAACATTTGGTTTCTTGGAGGCACAGAATATCTGGGGCTTCTTCCTTCACCCACTCTAAACCTTTCTTCTTAATCCAGGCTCAAAGCCCATCCACATTCCAGGAACATACTTTAAGTGTGGCAGATTTGCCACTAGGCGAGGTTTTCTGTTCTGGAGGGTCCCTCTCCAGCTGCCTCTTTTTTGTTTTTCTTTGCTCCAGTCTTTCCCTTCTTGGCCTCTGGCTTGGCCTTGGGCTCTTCGCCATCTTCTGCCACAGCTCCCTTTTCCTGCACTTTGGCATCCCTTCAGGCAATTGTCCCACGTCAACCACTGAAGCAAGATTTCTACCACTTTGGCCTGCTCCACCCCCCGGCCAGGATACTTTTCACCCAACAGAATTGCTGTCTTCTTAATGGTAACCACCAACATCTGTCTATTCTGAGATGCTCATTTTCCACCACTATATCAGAGAATATGCTGTTGTGATCTGTAGAGTTTTTGCTGACCAACTTCAGCAGTCATTCACCGGACCTTTCTTCCTATGCTTTGTCTGGAAGCAATGCAGAAACCTGGCACATCAATGGAGTTGAAATTTGAATTTCCAGTGGTAAAGCTTATGGCCTCTTAGCAACTGTATGCTACCACAGTACCACAAACTGACAGACAAGTGATGTTTTGAACTTTTATTGACCCTTAAAGTGATTCTGAACTGGACAGAGCGCATGGAAAAATTTGTACAGTGTTGCTTTGTTTATTTGTTTTTAAATTTAATATATAAGTTGAATGTGGTGCTGTGGGGAAGTTTTGTATCTATTCAAGTTGTGTACTACATTTAATTATAACAAAAGATGCAGCCAAGCGCATCACCATCCCACTTCCCACCCAGGTGAGCTGACTGCTCGAAGTTAATAGCTGACACGTAGGTAAGAGCTTTCGGTTCCTTTACTCAAAAGCATCTCTGCAAAAACCACCAAGTGACAGCCTGTGCTATGAGAGATGCATGTTAGTTACTTGAAACTCGTTCCGTATTAACTCCATGCAGATAGTTCAAGAAAACACTCTTGGGTTCAGAGTGTAGGTTTTGATAAACAGAAAAACTTCAATAGTATGTCATCTTGTTTGTAAAGCAATAAAAGAATATGTACTTCATTGTGGAGTGGTAGATCCTGTATTGTCATGAAGCACTTGATCTTTCTTGAACAAAGTAACTCACTTCATCTGGTGAACCCACAGGGTAGTTAATGAGGCTTAGCTTTAGGTTCACTTAAATTTGCAGCTTTTTGCAGATGGAAAGAAGGAAATAGGAAGTGATATAATTTTTTTATATATATTCCAACTAATTCAGTTTGAGAAAGTAGTGTATTTTTATAAAATTATGAAATACTCCTGCAAAATAAAAAATCAAGAGAACTAAAAAAAATTAGCTCAAAAACTCACCTTCTTGAATTGATGTTCTGGTGACCGTTGTTCAAGATAATTCTCTGATACTGAAGAAATGATACTGATAAATAAAAATTATGTGTTGGACTGGTAACCAAAAGACTGCTGGTTCAAGTCTTCCAGCCACTGCATGGGAGAAAGATGGACCTTTTCCTTTTGTAAAGATTTATAGTCTTGGAAAGCTATTGCAAGATACCAGTTTGTCAGACTCGACCCAATGGCACCAGTGGCTTGCATTTTTATAACGATAGAGAGCCACAGCATATAGAGAACTTTTTCTTATGCTTTGAGTGAAAATTTACAGAGCAGATTGGTCTTCTGTTCAATCATTCCACAGATTTTAGTTTATACTACTCTGTCCTCCATGTTGTAACACCACTCTACATGCTCCTCCTTGTGATGCTTGTTTCCACTCATCCTTTTATTCTGTCCTTTTCTGCCCTCTGAGTGTTCTCCCTAGGCAAATATTGCTTTTTTTATCTTATATTATTAATTGTTCAAAGGAGTATTTGTCTCTTGACTTAAAGTTTGGCTGAAAGTTGAGCCACAGGGTGAGTTTAATTTCATGTTTAAAGGGTTACTGAAGGGCTCCAACAGTCTTGTTGGTGGTGTTATGTGCCATCGAGGCCACTGTTAACTCATAGTGACCCTGTGAACATTTCTGAACCAGGCCCTATCCTGGGCCAACCTCAGCATCTCTGACACATCTGACCTCATTGTCACAGTCATTACGTCAGTCGATCCCGCCAGTGGTCTTTTTCTCCCATGCTGACCCTCTACCCTTCCAAGTTTAATGTCTTTTTCCAATGACTCGCCCCTTTTGACAATATGCCCCAGTATGTGAGATGGAGTTTCAAAATCCTTCCTTTTGATTTCACCCTCTCCAGAACAGACCTGTTCTTTTGGCAGATCATGGTATGTTCCATACTCTTCTCCAGCACAACATTTAAAGGCTTTAGTTCTTCTGTTATCCCAATTCATTGTCCAGTTCTCAGATATATAGCAAATAACTGAGAAGATCATGGCCTGTATCAGACACACTTTAGTTTAGACTGACATCATTGCATTATGAACAATAGAGCACACTTAGACTACTAGTCTTAATAAGGCATAATATCTTAAAAATCAGTCAGTCATTGTCATGGAGTCTGAACTGAGTCATTGTTGACCTGCCGGCAGGCTTTAGGGATCTGTAAAACTTGCTTGGGAAGAGACTGCTTGTCTTTCTCACGTGGAGCCACTATTCAATTTGTGCTCCCCCTATTCACTGTTGAATTTGAACCACCAGAGAGGCCGCACCTTTGGGTTACCAATGCAGCCCTCTAAGGAGATGAAGTTAGTTAATCAGGTAGTTAATATCTGATATCATCTAATAGTTAATTTTATTTTAATTTCAGAGAGAAAGTAATTATTGAAGTTCTACTCTTTGTTCAAAGATATTAAAGTATTCATTCATAAATTAATAAATATGCCAAAGTAAAAATTAAAACAATGGGAGAGATTAAGAAGAAATAAGATATGCATACATTCATAGATATATAAAAACACTTTTAAAATGTATTTTTTGAAGCATTTTTGGGTTCATAGGAAAATAATACTATATAAACTCATATTATCCACCTTCTCTCGGTATAATCTCTCCTATTGTTACTATCTTGAATTAGTGAGATGTAGTTGGAATAATTAGTGAGTCTATATTGATACAGTATTATTAACTAATATCCCTGGTTGCATTTGAGCTCATTCTTTGTTTTGTATGTACTTTTTACGTGCTGTTAAGTATGACTCATTGTGACCCAGGGTCACAGATTTGGTCCTCTCCTGCACCACTCTTATTATCCTTGACACATTTGAGTCCACAGACACACTGTTACCAGTTCATCTCATTAAAGGTCTTGCTTTCTTAAGCTGGCCTCTGCCTTTCCAAGAATGATGTCCTTTTTCTAGGAATAGCCTCTCCTAACCACATGTCCAAATTATGTGACACAAAGGTTCACCATCTTTGACTCCAAGAACACTGATTACTCTTTCTCTAAAACATACCTGCTTATTCTTTTGGCAGTTCTTGGAATAGTCAGCATTCTTCTCCAACACTACAACTCAGATCCACCAATTCTACTACTGCCATCCGTATTCATTGTTCAGCTCTCAGATAACAGGTGATTGAAAAAACAGTGGCTTGAATCAGGTACATCTTAGTCTTTAAACTGACATACTGCTCTGTAGGACTTTGGCAAGGTTTCTTGAGGTAGACCTTTCCAATACTATATGTTTACTGATCCCCAGACATCTGGTACCAAGGAAGTTGACTGTAGATCCAAGCAACATGAAATTGTTGACAGTTTCAATCTTTTTCTCCATCTATTTTGCCTATTGATCCAGTAGTGAGAATTTTTGTTTTCTTGATATTGAGATATCATCCATATTGAAGACCGCAGTCCTTCATCCTCTACAGCAAGAACTTAAGAACCTTCTCATTTTCAGCAAGCAACAGTCTGTATAATGCAGGTTGCTGATGGGCCTTCCTTCAATCCTGATGCCACAGTGTTTTTTATAAAGTCCAGGTTCTCTAATGATTTTTTCAGCATACAAATTGAATAAACTTGGAGAGAGGATACAGCTGTGATGCACACCTTTCTTGGTTTTAAGCCATGGAATGTTCCCTTGTTCCGTTCGGCCAACAACTTCTTTGACTAGATATGTTTCATGTAAGCATAATTAAGTGTTCTAGGATTCCCATTCTTCTCAAGTTAGTCATATTTTATTGTGATCCACATATTCAAATGCTTTTCTATTATCAGTTGTCATTGTCCATTCGCCGGCAACCAATAGCAACACCCTGATGGGGGCAAGCGCAATGGAGATACACCGCTCCGGGAGAGGATCAGAGAGTCAGTCCAGTTCAATTTTATTGGGGACTGCAGTGCACTTGTATACAAACATGTAAACAGGAAGGCAGAATAGGGTGGGTTTGCAGACGTGGGACATGCAGATTGGTCAGGAGAACCTCAGCCTCATGCGGACCACTACCAGCTCAACAGACTCGGCAGCCATCTTCCCAGGTGGCAAGCTTTCTCAAGCCGGTACAGCCAAACACAGATGAGCTTTCTCTACCCGTATTAAAGGCCGTTGGGAGGCTTGCACTTATCCGGAGCTTAGGTGATATGTCCTGGCCAGAAGCCCTCTCTTCCTCCCCAACATTCCCCAACAGTCAATAAAACACAGATAGGCATTCTTCTGATATTCTCTGCTTTCAGCAAAGATTCATATCACCAGTCATGTCCTACATACTACGCCATCAGATACTTTTCATTTGAGAGGGGAAAGTTAAAGTTATAGCTGTAGAGGGGACTGCCACGTTGGCACCGCCTTATGCACTAGAACATAAAAGCACCTCCCTCCAGTTCAGTGATGTGTAAGAACATAACTTTGTTGCATAGTTCTCTGAATAGACTCTATTTTTCAGAATAGGTTGATGACTATTGGATTTACTGTTCTTAACCAAATACAAAGGGTTTTCAAAGGCATGCTGTTTCGGAAGTGGGTGGCAAGTCCTTCTTCCTAGTCTGTCTTTTTTTTTTTTTTCTTCCTAGTCTGTCTTAATCTGAATTCTCAGATTTTGAAAAGTATCTGACAGACAAGCATTTTTACAGAACAATGAGGATGAGCCGGGCTGCTCCTTGATAGTAAGGATTCTGAAGCTTCATCTGACGTATTTTGGACATGTTGCAACAAGGGACCAGTCCTTGGAGAGGGACGTCGTGCTTGGTAGGGTGGAGGGACTCCACAGGAGAGGAAGACCCTTGATGAGATGGATTGATTAAATGACTGGGGTTATAATGGGGGCAGGTGTGTCGGAGATGGTGAGATTGGCACAGGACAGAGCAGAGTTTAGGGCTGTTGTACATAGTGTCGCTATGAGTCGCAGATGACTCGACAGCACATAACAACAACAATAACAACAGTCAACCAAATACCAATGTTACATCCCCTTTCCTCAACCTAAGTTTCCTTTTCCTCTATATCTTGAGTACTTATGTTTTTGAGAATGTTTGTTCCTTGAGAGAAAATGTGCCTGTAAAATTATTGATGGGAAACTACCTTTTCTTTTCTTAGAACTTTGTAGACCTTGTCTTTTGCTGTTAATATTGATGTGTTTTTCTGCTTGTTGATAATTTGGTTTTTCTGTTAGGATGTCCATAGGATTATTTCTTTTTTCTTCATCTACTATATTAAAGCATAGTATGTTGTTGTTATTGTGTGCCATCGAGTCGCTTGTGACACATAGCGACACTATGTACAAAAGCCCTAAACGCTGCTCTATCCTTTGCCAGTCGCACTCTATGACACTCCCGTCACTGAATCAATCCACCTCACAGAGGGCCTTCCCCTCCTGTGCTGTCCCTCCACCCTCCCAAGCATGATGTCCCTCTCCAAGGACCTGTCCCTCCTTGCAACGTGTCCAAAGTATGTTAGACAGAGCCTTAGAATCCTTGCCTCCAAGGAGCAGCCCAGTTCAACCCTTTCCAGGATGAATCTGTTTGTTTTCCTAACAGTCCATGGTACCCTCATACTCTTCTCCAGCACCACAGCTCAAAGGCATCAATTCTCCTTCTATCCTCCTTAGTCATTGTCCAACTCTCTGATGCATAATAAGTGATAGCAAAGACCATGGCCTGTATCAGATGCACCTTAGTCTCCAGAGAGACACCATTGCTCTTCAGTACTTTGGAGAGGTCTCTAACAGCAGACTTTCTCATGGCAATACGCCTTTTAATTTCCTGGCTACTGGTGCCAAGAGTGTTGACTGTCTCAATCTCTTCACCATCCATCCTGATGCTGCCAGTTGATCTAGTCGTGAGAATCTTTGCCTTCTTGACATTAAGCCTCAATCCATATTGAAACATAGTATATGTGTAGAAAATGACAGAAACTATAAACTTAAAGGTCAGTTGATTATCTGAATAAAAATCCTCAAGTAATGACCATACAAGTAAAAAAATAGAATTACGTGACAATCTCAGAAGTCCTTCTCAAGCCTCATTCCTTTTCATCTTGCCTTCTTTTCTGTCAAAAACCAAACAGACCACTGCTGATGAGTCGATTCTGACTCATGGGCCCCTTCATTGTTTGTAAGTGTATAAATCTTTATGAAGTGACTGCCTCCTCTTTCTGCTGGGAAGTGACTGCTGGGTTCACAGTGCCAAACTTGTAGTTAGTGGTCCAGCTGAACCTGTTATGCCACTCAGACTCCTCTTCTGCCTAAAAATGATGTTTTTTAAAAATTTGTCTATGTAGAGCCATTTCTTATGTATTTTGACTTCTTTCATTTGTCACTGTGTTTTGAGATTGTCTGCTTGTTCCACATAGCTATATTCTCTTCATTTTCATTACTGCCATGATATTATTGGTGCATTGGTCCTAACTTTCATTTGGGCTACTTATTTGTTTAAGCGCTGTCTGCCGTATTACTCAGGGATTTCCCACTTTGTGACTATTTTCTGAATTTAGAGGTAGTGTTGTGATGTGTGAGCCCTGCACCATTTCCCTCGTTCCTGTCATTTCCCTTCTGTCAGGCTCTTCTCTTGTATGCTGGGGAACTGGTTTTCACTGTGGATATGAATTATTTACCTTTTCTTTGAGCTACCCTTCAATGTTGGCACTTCAGCCAACAACCATTTGATGGAGCTCCTAGTACAGACAAAAAATTCTACACTGTATTTGAATTCTGAATAGCTAAGGTATCCTCATGGTACATACATAGGTTAAGTGCGTGACTTAACCAAAAGGTTGCTAGTTCAAGCCCACCCACCAACTCTGCAAGAGCAAGACATAGTGATCTCTCCCATAAGCTTTACAAACTAGAAAACTCAATAAGGCTGTTACATGTGGGCATTGTTATTTGAAATCAACTCATTGCACCTGACTAGAGCAGTACTACGTGTGAATTACCAGGTCCTCCCTCATTTTGATCTTATTTTCCCTGGATTCAGCTAATAGCCATCATTTTAGTATGTTTTATTCCATCTCAACAGATTTTAACAATCAGTTTATTTCTTCTCACTTAATTGGATATCTTATGAAAAAGGACTTTCAAAATCTAAAAGTATCAGTGCACTGATTAACTAATATGGGGAGATACTGAGTTTTGGTCTTTTCTCACCTTAATCCCTTCCATGCTGTGGCTTCTGCCCTTCTAAGCTCCCCTTCCTGGGGCAGGCTCTCCTGGCCTGCCTGATCCCCAATAGCTGCCAGCCTAACTGAAGCTCCCCATTCTTCGAAGCCAGTCAGCTTTGAAGAGTACTTTAACTAGAGGGGTAAATTATAGTATGAGGCTAGCTTTATGTTCCTTTATAGGTTTTTAATATCAGGGTATGGAGAATTATTGTATGCTGCCTTGGAATATGAGCTTAATATTATCATCCATCATCAAAAAGCATCCAAAAGCTGCCATCAGAGCTCCTGTTCTTATGCTTCATTGAACTGGAGTGAGGTGCTTTTTTGTTCTAGTGTGTAATTTGGTGACAACATGGCAGCCCCCTGTACAGCTATAACTTTTAAGAAATAAAATTTATTTCTCTGAAATGTGTTATATCTAGTTCAAAGATTTAAAGTGACAGCAATATGCTTGAGAACATGTTTTAACTATAGGATCAAAACTATTAAATACTATGTAATTGAAGATAAATTTAACCTTTTATATGTGTTTAGCTTTTTCTTCCCAATTTGTCAAAATACATCTATACTCCTCGAGGCTGGGCCTGTCTGTGTGATCATGATTCCCATAGTTGAAATGTCAGTAAGAAAAATGAAGCTACGTTGCCATATACTCCTTTCCTTTAGTTCATATTCCATCAATTATGTAATAAACTATATGATATGATATGAAATGTGATATTATATGATATGAAATGTGATATTATATGATATGAAATATGATGTGATATGATATGATATGATATGATATGATATGATATGACACATTTGGGGAGCTCTGGTGTCTGGTGGCATAGGCTTCTACCTGTGAGCTGCTATCCCATAAGCTGGCGATTTTAATCCACTTTGGCTCCCTAGGAGAAAAATGAGCAGTTTCCTCCTGTGTAGTTTACAGACTCAGAAAATATAAGTCAGTTCCAAGTTAAGGGCAATGAGTTTTTGAGATGATATGTGAAAATATAGTGGTTGGTTTTGTTTTTTTTTTTTTTAATAAAAAAAAAAGGTAGTTTTAAGTATATGAAACGGTGGATGCTGCAGATAGCCAGATTGTTTCTCACCCTACCAGACTATTGTTTGTCTGGGCCCAAGGTTACTGGTTTAAAATCACCAAACGGCACAGGGACACACATGTGGCATTCTTCTTCCATAAAGATGTACAGCCTTGGAAAGGCTATGGGGAAGTTTTACTCTATTCTTTGGGGTTGCTCATAAGTTTAAATTGACTCAAAGGCATGATTTTCTTGTATAAATGTTGTTATTGTTGTTATGTGCTCTCAAGTTGCCTGTAACTCACAGTATCCCTTTGAATTTTTGCTCTGAAACCTGACTTATCCTGAGCCTATGTCATCATCTCTGAAAGACCTAATCCCATTTCTCCAGTCATGGCATCAGCCCATCTCCTCCTGGGTCTTCCTCTTCTGCACTGTCCCTTCACTTTTCCAAGCATGATGTCTGTCTCCAAGAACTAGTCCCTTCAGACCATGTGCCCAAAGTATGTGATATAGAGCTCCAAAACTCTTGCCCCCAGGGAGCAATTTGTTTTCACTCTCTTCAGGACAGACCTGTTTGTTCTTTTGGCATTCCATGGTATGTTCACCACTCTTCTCCAGCTTCACACTTGACGTCATATTTGTCTGTTATCCTTTATTTTTATCCAGCTCTCTGATGCACAGCAAGTAATCACGAAGACCATGGCCTGGATCAGGTGCACTGTAGTCTCCAGACTGAAATTGCTCTTCAGTACTCTAGAGAGGTCCCTAGCAGCATACATTTCCAATGCAGTTAGTCTTTTGATCTCCTGACTGCTGGTACCAAAAGTGTTGATTGTGGAGCCAAGCAATCTGAAATTATCAAAAGTCCCAATCTCTTCTCCATCTATCTTAAAGCTGCCATATTGGCCCTGTGGTGGGAATCTTTGTTTTCTGGATGTTGAATTTCGATACATATTAAAGACTACAGTCCTTGAGTTTCTGCTGCAAATGCCTCATGTCCTCTTCAGTTTCAGCAAGCAAGGTTGTGTCATCTCCAGAATGCAAATTGTTGATGAGTCTTCTAATCCTAATGCTACATTCCTCCTCATAAAATATCCAACTTCCTGAATGATCTGTTCTACATATAGATTGAAGAGGTATGACGATATGATGCTTCCCTGGCATACATCTTTTCTAATTTTGAGCCATGCAGTGTTTTCTTGCCCTCTTCTGATGATTGCCTCCTTGTCAAAATATAGGTTTCACATAAGCACAATCAAGTGTTCTGGGACTCCCATTCTTCTCAGAATTAGCCATGGCTTGTTTTGATCCACACAGTCAAATGCCTTTGCATAGTCAATGAAACACAGTTAGATATTCCTCTGGTACTCTCTGCTTTAGGCCAAGATCCATCCAACTTTGGCTATACTGTCCCTAGTACCACGGCCTCTTCTAAACCCAGCCTATGATATTAGTGATATTGTTTGATAATTCTCACACTCTGTTGGGTCACCTTTCTTTGGAGTGGGAATAAATACAGACCTTTTCCAGTCAATTGACCAGGTAGTTGTCCTCAAGATTTCTTGGCACGACCTGGTGAACGTGTCCAGGACAGCATCTCTTTGTTGAAATATGTCGATTGGTATTCCATCAGTGAATGAAGACCAGATGAGCTGTAGGGAGATATCAAGAATATCATTCATGAAGAATGTGAAAAGTCATTACAAAGACAGAAGAGAGAGAAAAGACCAAGATTCAGAAAAACCCTGAAGTCAAGTAAAGGGAAGAAATCAAGAAATTAAGAGCTGAACAGAAGATTTAAAAAGGGAATACAGGAAGGTAAAGAAAAGTATTATAATGGAATATGCAAGGAGCTGGAGTTGGAAAATCAAAAGGGATGAACCCACTCAGCATTTCTTAATCTGAAGGAACTAAAGAATGATGAAGTAGAAAGGATGCTGAAGTTGAATATTGAATGATCCAGGAAGCATCTAAAGAGAAGGGAGTACAGAGAGGCACAAATAGAATTGGCTAACAGAGAAGAATTTCTTGAAACAACATATGATCAAGAGCCTATGGTGATGAAGGAGGAAGTTCAAGCTACTGAAGGAATTGGCAAAAAACAAGGCTCTGGGAAATGATGGAATACAAATTGTGTTACATAACACTATTTCTTGAAGGCAGTTTTAATTTTTACTTTTGAATTCTAGCTTCATAGCCCCAATTTTCTCTTCTTGCCTAATGTTCCAGATTATTCCTAGTACTTGTTTGAATGTTCTGCTTCAGTCTTCTATAGGCAAATAGCATTGAAGATGCCTAACTGTACTCATTTGCTCCTCTTCCTGAGTTCTATGTTTGAATTGGTAGCATCACTATTCATGCATTTATTATTTTCATTGATTTGTATAATGTTCAGATAGAAGGTAAACTTTTAGTGATTTGTTGTTGTTGTGTGTCATCAAGCAGGAACTGACTCAGAGCTGACCCTTTAATGGATATTCAGAGGCTATGAATCACACAGGAGGAAATTGCCCATCTCTCTCTGATAGAGCAGCTGTAGATTGGACCCAATGTCTTTGGATTGACAGTGCAACTCCTTACCAATCAAGTCTCCAGAGCTCCATTAGTGATCTTATAGAATTCTACTCCTGAACCACCTCTTCTATTATGAGACATCAGGAAAAGAAGAGCAAGACAGAGTACTGTCTTCAACAGGCTCACCATTTAATGAGAGATCCTGAAACAGAAAGTTTGGTTACGAATCTCTGTGACCATGTAATGCAGTATCACACAGAACAGTCAGTTCTACAAGAGGGAGTTGAAGGAGGCAACAGAGAAGAAATCTTTGGACTAGGTCCTCATGGATTGTTGTTGTTATGTGTCATCAAGTCACCTGTGACTCAGTGACCTGATGTACAACAGTTCTGAAGTCTGTCCTTTTCTGAGCCAATCACATTGACTCTGACATACCTAACCCAGTTACTGTTTCAATCCATCTCATCTGGGGTCTTCCTCTCCTGAGCTGTCCCTCTACCCTTCCAAGCATGATGTCCTTCTCTAGAAACTGGTCCCTCCTAGCCACATGCCCAAAATATGAGACGGAGCTTCAGAACTCTAGCCTCTATGGAGGAACTCAGTTTCACCCTCTCCACGACACACTTTTTTGTGTCCAAAGTATGTCACATGAAACTGCAGAATCCTTGCCTTCAAGGAGCAGCCTGACTTCACCCTCTCTAGGACAAACCTGTTTGTTCTCTTAGCAGTTCATGGTATATTCAACACTCTTCTCTATAGACTTTTTTAAAAATAAAATATTAGTTATTTTCAACCCATGGGATATCAAGACAGGCTGGAATTGGGGATTTGATAGTAGCAACCTGAAATTTCAGATTTAACAATGTTGTATAACTGCCTTACAGTCAGACTGGTTGTTTAAAACTACGCATGCTTCGAACTAGGCAAGGGCTTGAGTACGTTGAGTCCCTTTTTGTTACCAAATCAAGCTTTTGAAGCATGCTCATGCATTAACCATTTTGTTCATGCTAGTTGTTTTGTGTGTTTTGTTTTGTTGTGTTTTTTCCTCTGAGTAGAGTATCATAGTACTTTCTTTTTCTGCTTGTTTGTTACTGTGTCAGTATTTCATATTTTTAACCCAAGACAGTTGGCTTTCCAAAAATACTGGAGACAAATTCATGATGTCATCTATCCTCACCCGCATCCTAAATTGTGGTAGACCTCGATTTTTTGCTCTGTTATTTATAGCTCGAGTTTTTTTAGGGCAACCAAGTTGTATGGGGAGCCCTGGTGGTGTAGTAGTGAAGTGCTTGGTTCCCAAGGAGAAGTTGACAGTTCAACCCCACACAGGAGGAAGTTAGAGCTGTCAGGTTCTGTGAAGATTTGTCGCCTTTGAAACCCAAAGAGCATGAACTACGTCCTAATACCAGTGTGTTGAAATTGACTTGATAGAAACTTGTATGTGATTTTTCTTGTTTTTTTAATTGTATAAATACATGGGGGTGAAAGTGAGGTAGACATTTTCCCGCCTTGAGATATAAAGTTATTTTGCTTTCTTTTTTCCTTGCTCTACTGTTAAAATTTTGAGTGTATCTCTGTGACACTAGAGGGATACATATTTATGAAGTGGGAGGCTTATACATTTTTCCTACTTATTTTTTAACTGCCTTTATTTCTCTGCTGTCTTATGTTGTTTTTGCTTTTATTGACTTCCCAGGCCCCGAAGTAGAGTGGGGGTGTGTAAATGTATGTGTGTGCCTATATACATGACATGTGGGGTTACTGCTTCAACTCTTTGTGGTTTTCTTTTCAATACAGCCTACCTCTGAGAGATTATTGTGAAACCTGAACCAACTGAAAATAAGTATCATCACAATGGATCATTAACACATCACCTAAAAACAGTTGGATTGGATGGTTTTTTAATAGGAATACATTCAAATACACTGAAAATGAAATTGTGGTTGTTGCAGCTTTTCATAGAGACTTAACACTTGTGTCACTCACAGTTCTTAATTATCTTTGCACATATTTTATGTGATGTAATATGCACACCCTCCCATTCTCACAGGCTCTGCAGAGTGTAACTCAGGGCACCAAAGTAATAAAAACATAAGCTCTAGAGTGAGAAGCAAAGCCGAAACAAGCCATTTTTACATATAACTGAAGTTTAGGTTTCATGTAGTAGGTTGATCCCTTACTTAACCTTTAATAAAATTGGATTCAAGGGTATTTATATATAAATAAAAAATAAAGTTAATTTCATACTTCCATATGAGCAACTGTCTAGTAATATATTACAACAACGAACATTTAAACTTCATTCTTACTCCTCTTGGCTGAAAATTGCCATACTTTTTGAATAACTGTTTTTTGAGTTTAGCACTTATAAAGGTAAGTTGCTACCATTTGAGGAAGTTATTAGGATTATTAAGGCTCTCTGGTGGTGCTGTGGTTAACGTGCTCAGCAGTAAACCAAAAGATTGGTGGTTCAAACTAGCCATTCTGCAGAAGGACTGTCATCTACTTCCAGAAAGATTACAGACTTAAAAACCCTGCGGAACAGTTATCTGTCACATAAGCTTGCTATGAGTCAGTGAGCTCTGGTGGCCTAGTGTCAAGAAGCTGCACTTCAGTCCCAAAGGCATGCAGTTCAAATCCACGAGCTGCTCTGTGGCAGAAGGATTGGTAGTATCCTCTGTGTGATTAACAAACCTCTAAAAACCCATCAAGTGGTCAGCTATGGGTCAATTCTGACTCTGCAGTACACAGCAATAACAATAGTGGGGAGGAATTATGCTGTTTGAATCAAAGGTAGGTAGTTCTAATCCCCTAGCTACTCTGTGGGAGAAAGGGAAGGTAGTCTCCTCCTCTGTGATGTGCAGCCCAGCCTCCGAAAACCTGCTGGAAGATCAGCTATGAGTCGATTCCAACTGCAGCAACAGTGGGTTCTCAGATTATTATTAAGATTATATTATCATATGTTGTTGTTGTTGTTCTGTGCCATCAGGTCAACCATAATTCATAGCAACCCAGTGAACAGATTGACACTTTGCCTTTTTCTGACCCATCTTCACCATTTCTGATACACCTGAGATCATTATTGTTCTAGTCATGGTGTCAGTCCATCTTGTTGAGGATCTCCTCTTTCTCTGACCCCCTGTCTTCCCAGTGTGGTTCTCTTTTCCCAAAGACTAGCCTCTCTTGAAAACATGCTCAAAATGTATAAGACCGTTTTACCATTCTTCCTTCTAAGAAATACCCTGGTTTCACCTCCTCCAAGACAGACTTGTTTGTTCTTTTCTCAGTATGTGACTATTGAGGACTCTCCTCCAGTAGCACAGTTCAAAGACATTGACTGCTCTTTTGTCATCCTTATTCATTGCCCAGCTTTCAGATGCATAGTAAATAATTTGAAATATCATGGCTTGTGTTGGGCACATCTTAGTCTTTAAACTGGCACTCTTGCTCTTTAGCACTTTGAAGAGGTCCTTTGTAGCACATCTTCACAATGTAAGATGTCTTTTGATTTCTTGACTGTTGTTGATTAAGTCAGGCAGTGTTTTACCTTTGCCACCTATGAACTCATCTAAGACATCATTTCCTTTTTTAATTTTATTACAATTTTTGGAAAGTAAAACTTGTAAAACAACAAACCCCTCTCAGTTCTCTCATAAGGTTCCTTAGACGTCGTATAAATAGATGCTATTTAGAAATAATGTTTTCTTTAGTGTATTTGCCTATTTGGAATCTCAAAGTATGGTAATGGATGTATAGATGTTAAAGGGAATAGTTATCACAGGTAAGTCTTAGTCCAGAGGGTCACATCCAATCAGTGTTTTCAGATGATGCTCACTTTGTGTCAGGAAGAGATGGGACTAAAGAGCTGATGGTGTACATCATACCTCCTCCAAGAAAGCAAGGTTTTATAACTGTGAGAAACATGCTAGGCTTCTCAAAGGGCTTATGATCAACCACAGACATTGTGAAATGTGAGTCATGGCTGTTTCTCTGCAATCGTGTGAAACTGTATAGTTTTTAAAAAGTAGAGGTAGATCAAAATATACCATCCCATCATCCATCAGCTTTCTACAAAACATCTTCGCCAGGTTCCCATCCTCCTCACAGTGACTGTGGTGCTTGAGTCTATTGCTGTAGTCACCGTGTCTGTCCATCTCACTGAGGGTCATCTTCTTTTTCGCTGATCCCCGACCAGGCATATGATCCTTCTTCAGGAAGAGGCCCCTCCTGATAACATGCCCAAAGTATATGAGATGGAATCTCTGCATCCTCACTTCTGAGGAGCATGCTGGCTGTACTTTTCCCCACGACAGAGTTGTTCTCTCTTCTGGCAGTCCCTGCTATGTTTGATATTAACCAGCAAAAGACTTCGTGATTTATGCCCATGAAGGTTCCCATTGCTGTCCAGTCAGTACCAACTCAGAGCTGAACCTCCATTGGGTTTCCGAGGAGGAGATTGCCCGTCTTTCTCCTGTGGAACTGCTAGTGGCATCAGGCTGCCAGAGGGACATAGCCTTTGGGTTAGCAGCACACCTTCCCAGAGAACCGGCTCACCCCGAAGACCACCAGAGCAGTTCTCCTCTGTTATAGAGGACCATTACAAATTGGAATCTGTTTGGTACGCAAAATGACACTAGGGAAACTTCATTATCTCTTTGGTGATGTGTACACTTAGCACAGTTGACTGTTAACATGATGGTTGGAGGTTTGAGACCACACAGATTTGCCTCGGAAGAAAAGCATGAAGCTTTTTAGAAGGAAAGATGTAAAATACTGTTTTTCTTCATTGCCAAAATGATTTTTCAACCTGTTCATAGCAGCATACATACAAATTAGATGTGTCCTTTGTTGCAATAATATAGTAACATTTCTTTTCCTGTTGTTATTGAGTACTAGCAAGTCAGAATTGACTCATAGCTGACCCTGCAGCAGGTTTTCAGAGGCTGTAAATCACACAGGTGGAGATTGACCATTTTTCTCCCACACAGCATCTGGTGGATTTGAACTGTGTACCTTCGGGTTGACAGTTCCTTACCACTGAAGTTATAGTCCTTTCTTGACTAGGTCACAAGGGTATCGTTTATTGAAATATATACCAGAAGGTAGTGTTGCACTGTATGGACTAAATGCCAACAAAGCTCTTTTTTTAAAATATGTTGCTGAGAAGGCTAAGCAGAGTTAGTTGTCAGAGTGACAGTGTGGCTGGGCACTCCCACAGAATACAGCAGAGTGCTGTCCAGAGCCACATGAGACTCCTTGGCTGGCACTGATGGTACAGAGAGCGAGCCTCAGAGTGAGGCCCTCAGGCCACGCAGAGCTTCATAGATCGTCATCTAGCAGGCCGACACAGTAAATGGGCCACCAATTGGATGACTCCATCTCAAGTAAGAGCTATTCTTTTGCATTAATTTGTGTACATCACACATTTTGGATTTAGTCTTGGCAATTTCCTTTTTAATGCACTTTTCAGTTCTAAAACATAATCCATGCTTGTAACAACATAGACTTTTCCAAAGAGAAAATAGTTTATCCTTTTTCTTCTGTTTGTTCCATCCCTGTTCCACTTTATTTCACTTCTGTCCTGCACACTCTTTTTTCACTTTTGCATAAGCATTTATTTATGTGTGTGTGTGTGTGTATAGATAGAGATATATAGATATAGATAAAAGATTTTTTTTGTCCTGTCCCCCCCCCCAATTTACATTATAGCAAAGTCAATACGTTTCTCCACAATTTTTTCTATTACACTATAGTGTAAACATCTTTCTAGGTTAATACATATAAATTAATCTGTTTTAATCTGTTCAATAATTGAATAACACTTCACTGTATGGTAGTACATACATTATTCTACTTAGCCATGGTTGGTAGCAATTCTAATTGTTTCCAGTTTTTATTATGGTGAACACTTGCTGTTACAATATAAGCACCGGCTTACAGACATTCAGTTCTTCAGTCCTCACTTTGCATTCTATACAATGTCTTGCTTAAAAAGGAGAGCTGAGGAGCCTGCCATATTCTGTTCTGGTCTATAATCTTGTACTTCTGTAATTAGTAGCTCAGTCCATAGTAATGGGAATTACAGAGTCTTTAGTGTGGACTATGTTTTTATATGTGAAAAGCCCTAACTATGCCTTTTATTTTGTGTTGGAATCGTTTGCATTTATTGTCTGTGTGGGGGTTGGTTGCCACGCAGAGGTGATCTGTCAGCTGCTGTAATGTCCCATCCTGATCCCTTGCTGAATAGATAATTATCTGTGTTTGGGCAAAAACTCGTATACTAAAAATGGACCGACCAGCCAGGCAGGATTTGTTAGTTTTACCCTGTTGGACTATATGTGGCCTTAGATTTATGTTAGTCAAGAGCCTGCCTGTTAGAGAGCGTTCATTTACAAAGCGCTTTCTCATACTTGTAAATATGAAGGGAGAGACTGCAATTCCGATGATGTGAGAAATTTCACCAAATCCCCTGGATTGCTTAATACAGGTGCCAAATGATGCTGTTGACCACATATTTTGGTATTTTGAGTACGGAGGAAGGATTCTTGCGATACGATTATGGAAACTACCCATCTCCATAAGGGAAAATGAACGTGCTTATTAATGGGGCCACAATTTCCGATTGCATTCTATCATGTTTCTAACCAGCATGAAGATTGTTCTGCATGATTTAATGTTTACAAAATTGCAGATGTACGGGTAGGCTGACTGGAGGAGAGGCGTCGGGAAGCAGCATATGTGGTTCTTTTGCAGGTAATAAAGTGGAAAATCCAATTTGCAATTTCGGAATAAGCCCGTGAGTGATATATGGTCTTCATAGCAGCATCGGTCAGAGGGCCACTGCTAATCACGGAACTTGCTGCCTTCCCCTGTGGCCTCCGCCTTCCGACTGGAGAGTGAGCAGTGTGGAGCCAGCCAGCGTGTCTGTAGATGCACCACTTTCTAGCTTATTAGATCCTCTTTGTCACAGTGCTTAATCCTGCCGCCCGATCCTTGTTAGAACACCACCAGTGCGCCGTTCAGCCTTCTAATAAAGGAGATGGGTGAGGGTGCCTAACTAGATGCGCTCAAGCGTGCAGCTGCCGGGGCGCGTGCAGCCTGACTGACAGTAGGGGGAAATGCTGCCTGCATGTTATTACCTAAAAGAGAAACCTCCCTCAGCCGCCTGACAGATGAGCTGTGCCAGGGTAATGGTAACTTGTTGCTAGGCCAATATGAGATGAGTGTCATCTCTTCACACAATATAATGGTCTAGCTTTACTCTAATTATATTAACCCTCTCCTGAAGGAGAGCACTCTGAGGTAAGATATCTGGAGACAGATCTCTGGCTGCGAGGGTTACAGCTGCACAGAAGCAGGTATTGTGTTATCTGCCAGAAACATTAACTTGAAAAACAAAATAAGCACATCCTGTGACTCTAAGCTCTGCTATAAATCTGCAGTCCGTTCTTGGTTTGGCCAGTGCAGTTTCCATCTCTGTCATGTGTAGTAAGGTTCTCTCTTTAAGATTTGCTGTGGATATTAAACATGGTTTTCATGATTCTTTGTCTCAAGGAAACAACAGCCGCAAACAAGAAGCTATTGTTTTTGAACTTGAGTCATTCTTTCCTGTTGGTCTCTCCAGTACCTGGACATTTGATTTAGTAACATTGTTTTATACAAAATAAATAGGATTGAGTGGGGATTCTCCCCCCTCCCCCCAAGCTAGGACATGCAGATGGTTTTGAAGAGATGTAAATGAAGATGCTCTTAAATGTATCAGTGGTCTTTTCTGTCTACCTGACTTGCAGACACCAGCATGAGACTGCTTTTTCCCCCGAAGAAAGCATGTCTCATGGCAGCCAGGGTCTCCCACATGCTCCAGTTAACAGAAGTTATTAGCAGTCCTCTTCCATCTCTACTGACAGCCCCTAAATGGAGACATCACTTGGGGTTGGCAGATCTCTAGGGGGTAAGAAGACCTAGATAAGAGGGCCCAGGGCTCATGGCTGACCTTTCTTGCCATTATTCCCCTGGGTCTGCCGCCTTGTATGTGGCAATTAAGGATCATAGAAATTATATTATTATTTTCAAAGGCTTGGTATTAAGAAGACTGCAAGTTTAATAAGAGACTGACTGTGGATAAGTTAACAAGAGGCTATGCACTTGCCAAGTGGATTTGCAGACTGTGGATGGTCAAATGTAGGTTCTTCTTGCTCAGAGGAATACGGATCTGATTATTCATTAAAACCTGCTCTGCTCAGCATGTAGGTTTAGTATTGTATCATTGGCTAAAGACTTGGATTTTGATAGAAGAAAGTCTGTATTATAGTCAGAGGTGGGATGGGGTGGAGAATCTTTGTCACCTCACTCATTGGTGCATAGTTGTCCCTGGGAAAAATCTTGACTAGCTGAGACATGTTGATGGTGCCCTTCCTCTTGCCTTTCTTGACTTTTTCTCCTTCTATGTGTCATTCTTATACTAAGAGATGGCTTTGTGAATACAATGCTCTAAACACAGCTGCTTCCCTCTTTCTCTTCCTCCTCCTCCCACTCTTCTTCAGATAGGAAAAAGGAGCCCAAACCAACACATTCCCAGGCCCCAGGATCTGAACCAGATGTTCAGAGGAAAGCAGTCTGGATGAGCTGGTTCATATTTGTGTGTAAGAAGTGATGGGAAGTCTTGAATGCTAATTCAACAGCAGAAGAAATTCTCCCAGTTAAAAATTCAGACTGTTTCTGAATAGGACAACCAATTTTGGGAGAAAAAGAGAAAAGATAATTTGAAGGAAGAACAGATAACAACAGAGATACCCTTTTGCTCAGGAATTACTTCACTTATAAAATTTATACTCTCATGACTTCTTTTGAAATTCACTTTGGAATACAGATATTTTCCCCCCAAAAGTCTGATATTTTACTCCCTTGGTTAACTCCATGCAGATGTCAGTGGGTAAGCCTAGAAGCTTGGCAACAGGGACAAGACAAACTATTAGCATAGCTTGTTTATTAATGTTTTGAGAGATATTTGCTTCTCTACTCTCACACTTAGTTAATTTCTACACATGGTGACTGGTGCTTGGCCTTCCGTAATAACCAGGCTTCCTAAGAACCAAGCCAAACCAGCTGACCTCTAGTCAATTCCTGCTTGGAACAGTACTTTAGTATCAGAGTATTTCACTGGCAGTGATCTTTCTGAAATAGATCTCTAGGCTTTTCTTTCAAAGGCAGTTCTGCATGAACTAGCACTTTCAACCTTTTGGTTACTAGCCTGGAGTATTAACCTAGAAGCACAGATTTCTTTTTTTTTTTAAGTTGATGGCTTGTTATGAGATTGCACCTCATATGTTGTTACTGCTGTGCATCATCAAGTTGGAACTGACCCACAGCTGACCTTCTGACGGGTTTTCAGAGACAGTTAATCACGCAGGAGGAGGTTGCCTGTGTGAGCATATTATCAGGAGGAGGCAGTCCCTAGAAAAGGACATCATGCTTGGAGGAGCAGAGGGTCAGCAAAATGAAGAACCTCAAGGAGGTGGATTGACACAGTGACTGCAACAGTGGGTTTAAACACAGCAGAGATTGTGGGAATGGTGCAGAATTTGGCAGGGTTGTGTGAAGGGTTGCTAGGAATTGGAGTCAACTTAATGATACCAAATAACAACAACGATCGCATATTCAGTTTTAAAAAGGATAAAATGGGGTAAAAGAAACAATTAAAGTAAGATTTGAGAAATAGACCATTAAATTACAGCAAACTAGATTGTAAGGGAAAGTGAAATATATAGAGAAATTTAAATATGAGATTAATTTCTTTCTTGGGGAGCCAAAATCCCTCTCCTCACCTAGTGATAAAGACAAAAAGAATACACAACCCTCCACTAGCAAGAATATCAAACCCAGGTCAAATACCCTGCTAAGCAAACAACTGCAACCCTTAAATTTTCATTTGCTTGAGGGAGCTTTCTAAATCATGGTTTGCAGAAACAAGCTTATTAATTGCCCAAGTGACTTAATGTCTGACTAATGATGATGTTTAGCTATTAATATGAGGAAATTGACAATATTGACAGTCTTGGTGAGAAATATATCTGCTTGTTTTTGTACTTAACTCTGACAAATTCTAAAATGCTCTTGCAAAGACCATGATATATTACTCCTTAATGTAAAGTAATAACTATATTCCTTAAAGAATTTTGTAAAATTGTGATTGTTTTTATGTTGGTCTTTTCTTTTTCCACTTTATTTGAATGGCTACAAGTTTGGATAGCAAGGAAATTTAAGATTTAACATAGTAATTTTGATTACTTTAAGATGGGAGATTATATTTATCTTCCTAGCAAAAATATTCCTCTTTTATTTCTAAAAATCAGATTAACTAGAAATGAGTTACTAAGTAGAATATTTGCATCCCAGAATACCGGGATACACTTTTAAAGAATATATTATGATGTGTTTCATTGTAATTTGGGTGAAGATTTGCAGAACAAATTGCTTTTTCATTCAACAGCTCATACTTTCTTTTCTGACATTGATTGCCATCCTACAATATAACAGCACGCTCTCTCCTTTGTGTTTATCTTCTCTGTTCACTCATCTCTCCTGTCCCTTCCTGCCTTCGGAGCTTTATCTCTGGGCATACGCTTCCTTTTGAATTTGTATGATTGGTTTGTAGAGAGTTTATGTCCCTGCAGGTGTTACTCACCTAATAGAAAGATCTCTTGTTTGGATGAAGGGTAAGATGATGGTTTAAATAAGGAAAAAGTGGCAAAGGTTAATAATCTTTGAGGTTCCTTCAGTCTCCATCAGATCAGAGAGCCTGGTCCAATTCTTTATTGCTATTTTTTTGAATTGTAATCTTAGAGAAGGGATGGATTTTCATTCATTCATTAATACACATTTTCTTCTCCTGCCCACCCGGTTCAGTTTGTAAAGCATGTCTTGTTCCAGACTGTTAATTATCTTTCACCCTATGTCTTATTATCCAGTTCTTTGAGACAGTCTTTTCCTTCACCTATTCTATTTAGTGTTCATAATCTTGCCACTGTTTTTTCTCCCACCCTATCCAGGACTAGTACAACCCCTGTTGGAGTAGCTGGGTACTACTGTCTGGTTTGTCTGGACTCAGGGTCATAGTGGCTGAAGTTCACATGGTCTAGTAGACATTTGGACTAATTGTTTCCATGTATCTTTGCTATTCCATGCTCTTCTTTGTTGTGTTCAGGATGAGTTTAAAATAGATACAAGCTTTTAAGACCCCATCACTACTCAGCATAGTAGGATGTAGAAGATTGTCTTTGTGGACTACATTGTTAATTGAGCTTTGATATCATTTGAAAATGTGGTCCTGATGCCCCTCCCAAGCCTCTCATTCCCTCACAGCATTTTTAATTTTCTTTTTTTTATGACTAGAACGTTTTCACAAACTTGCCTGTGTAATGTTCTATTATAAGTTCTTGTTACATGCCGTCGAGTCACCTGTGATTCATAGCAACCCTATGCACGATAGTTCTGAACTCTGCTCTAATCTGAGCCAAACTCACTGTCTCTGACACACCTACTCTCATTAACCCAGTTACTGTGTCAATCCAAATCATCCAGGGTCTTCCTCTCTTGTGCTGTCCCTTCACGCTTCCGAGTGTGATGTCCTTCTCCAATTTCTGTTTCCTTCTAGCCACATGCCCAAACTATATAAGATGGAGCTTCAAAATTCTTGCCTTCAAGGAGCAACTTGGTTTCACTGTCTCTAGGACAGACCTGTTAGTTCTCTTGGAAGTCAATGGAATGTTCAACACTCTTCTCCAGCACGAGAACTCAAAAGCATCAAGTCATCATCTGTCATCTTTGGTCATAGTCCAGCTCTGATGCTTAGCAAGTAATTGTGAAGACCATGGCCTGGATTGCATGCGTCTTAGTGTCTAGACTGACATCGTTGCTCTTAAGCACTCTTGAGAGGTCCCTGACAGCAGATTTTCCCAGTGCAGTTTGTCTTTTGATTTCCTGACTGCAGGATCCAAGAGTATTGATTGTGGAACTAAGCAAGCTGAAATTGTTAACAACTTCAGTCTCTTCTCCATCTGTCATGATGCTGCCAATTGGCACAGTGGTAAGACTCCTCATTTTCTTGATGTTGAGCTTTAATCCACATTGAAAACTCCAGTCCTTAACCTTCAGCAAATGCTTTAGGCCCTTCTCAGTTTCAGCAGACAAGATTGTGTCATCTGCATAATGCAGATTGTGAGTTTTCCTCCAATCTTGGTTCCACATTAATCCTAATAAAGTCCAGCCTCTCAGATGATCTGTTCTGCATACACATTGAGAAAATACGAAGACAAGACACATCCCTGATTAACTCCTTTTGTGCATGATAAAGTATTTTCTTGCTCTGTTCCCAACAACTGCCTCCTGGTCCAGGAGGTTTTACCTCAGTGGAAATTATTGAACAGACCAATTGACAGCATCAAAATAGATGAAGAAGAGATTGAGATTGTTTACAGTTGTGGCTTGCTTGGTTCCAAAATCAACACTTGTGGTACCAGGATTCAGGAAATCGGAGATTAACTGCAGTTTGAAAAGCTGTCAGGGACCTCTTTAGAGTGCTGAAGAGCAACAATATCAGTCTAGAGATTAAGGTGTGCCTGAACCACTTTCTACACTTTAGAGAACTGGACAGTGACTAAGAAAGATAGAAGAAGAATGAATGCCTTTTAGCCATGGTGCTGGAGAAGAGTATTGAGCGTAATGGACTACCGAGGGAACTAATATCTATCTTGGAGAGGATAAAACCAAGTGACTCCTTGGAGGCGAAGATTTTGAAACTCTGTCTCACATACTTTGGGCATGTTTCCAGGTGAGACCAGTCTTTCGAGGAGGAAATGTGGAAGGACAGTGCAGGAGAGGAAGAGCCTGGATGAGATGTATTGACACAGTAACTGGAATGATGGGGGTAGATATACAAGAGACCATGTGATTGGCTCAGGATAGGACAGAGTTTAGAGCTGTTGTACATAGGATCTCAGTGAGTTGGCGGTGAATCGATGGCACATAACAACAACATCATCACTAAAATCACACACCAGCAAATTCCTTCTTAAGATCATCCAAAAATGACTGGAACAGTACATGATAGAGAAATACCAGAAACATAAGCCAGATTTTGAAGAGGTAGTGGCAGTAAGGACATCATTGTCGATGTCAGATGAATCTTGGTTAAAAAGCAGAGAGTGCCAGAGACAGTCTACCTGTTTTTCTTTGACTATACAAAGGCATTTGACTGTGCAGATCATGACTAACCTTGAGAGGGATGGGAATCCCAGAACACCTAATTGTGCTCATGCGGTCTAGCAATAATAAGAAGCGGTGCCACAACCCTGTAGGAATGTAATTTGAATCCACCAGCTTCTCTGTTAGAGAAAAATGGGCAATCTCCTCCTGTGCAATTAACTGCATCTGAAAACCCGCTGGACTGTCAGCACTGAGTTGGTTCTAACTCGATGGCATACAACAGCAAGATCTATTTCTGGCACATAAAAATGTTGTTCTTGGTATGTGCCATCAAGTCACACATGACACCTAGTGAACCTATGTACGATAGCTCTGAACCTCCTCTATCCTGAGCCAGTCTCACTGACTTAGATAGTTAACTCAGTTGCCCCTGTTACTGTGTCAGTCCATTCTCTCCTGCACTTCTCCTGGTCTTCCTCTCCTGTGCTGTCCTTTCACCCTTCCAAGCATGATGTCCTTCTCTAAGGACTGGTCCCTCCTGGTCACGTGCCCAAAATATGTGAGACAGAGTTTCAGAATCCTTGCCTCCAAGGAGAAACTTGGTTTCACCTTCTCCAAGATAGACCTATTTGTTCTGCTAGTAGTCCTTGGTATACTCTTCTCGAACACCACAACTCAAAGACATTGATCCTTCTTCTGTCATATTTAATCATTGTTCAGCTCTCTGATGCATAGCAAGTAATTGTAAATACCATCACCTGGATCAGGCACACCTTGGTATCTAGACTTGACATCATTGCTCTTTAGCACTTTGGAGATGTTCCTGACAGCAGACTTCCCTAGTACAATTTGTCTTTTCATTTCCTGATTACTAGTGCCAAAAATGTTGATTGGTGAGCCAAGCATGATGAAATTGTTAACAATCTCATTCTCTTCTCCATCAGTCATGGTGCTGCCAGGTGGCCCAGTGGTAAGAATCCGAGTATCTTTGTCTTCTTGATGTTGAGCTTCAATCCATATTGAAGATCACAGTCCTTGACCTTCTGCAGGAAGCAGTTCAGGTCCTCTTCAGTTTCAGCAAGCAAGCTTGTATCATCTGCATAACAGGTTGTTGATGAGTCTTCCTCCAATTCTGATGCCACACTCCTCATAAAGTTCAGCTTCCCAAGTGATCTATTCTGCATATATAGTGAAAAGATACGGAGACAGGACACACCCCTTACACACTCCCTTCCTTATTTTGAACCATGCTGATGACATTCTTTAAGTCCAAGTATAGGTTTCAAATGAGTACAATCAGCTGTTTTGATATTCCCATTCTTCCTCAGAGTTAGCCACAATTTATAGTGATCTACACAGTCATATATGTTTGTACAGTCAATGAAAGACCAGTAGACATTCCTCTGGTATTCTTTGCTTTTAGTCAAGAGCCACTTGATATTGGCGATAATGTAGCTAGTGCCACAGCTTCTTCTAAACCCAGTTTGTTTTTTCTGGTTGTTCTCTGTCAGTGTACTGTTCCACTTGATTTTGTGTACTCTTTGGCAGGATTTTGCTTCTGAGTGAGAGTGTTTGATAATTTCTACAAATAGCCTCTCACAAGCATAACCACAGTCATTATTTATAACCCATCGATCACCATACTTAACCTACTCATCTATATTATTCTTACCCTGACATTATTCCTATTACTTAACCTTAACTGCTCTACCACCTTATCTATTCTAGCATCTAACTGAAACAAAGCCCCAATTATCACATTATTGATTCTTACAACCCTCATATCAACAGGCGGGTTACACCATTTTCAGGATTCATGCCTAAATGATTAATTATTCAAGAAATCACCAAAAACAGTAACCTAATTCTTCCTCTTATTATAGCTATTATAGCACTATTAAATCTTTATTTTTATATACGTTTAGCTTACTCAACAGCCCTAACTATATTTCCAACCTCAA
>NW_006399889.1:5878785-5880508 GCF_000299155.1 Elephantulus edwardii | reverse complement strand
GCAGAATTGAAGCTGCTTCTTCGAATTTGCAATTCGACATGATCACACCACAGAGCTTGGTAAAAGAGACTTCTGTCTCGTCTTTAGATTTACAGTCTAATGCTTACTCAGCCATTTTACCTATGTTCATTAACCGCTGACTTTTCTCAGCTAATCATAAAGATATTGGTACATTATATCTAATTTTTGGAGTATGGGCAGGGATAGTTGGAACTGCCCTAAGTATCCTTTTTCGAGCTGAACTAAGCCAACCAGGAGCTCTAATAGGTGATGACCAAATTTATAATGTAATCGTAACAGCCCACGCCTTTGTTATAATCTTTTTTATAGTAATACCTATTATAATTGGTGGATTCGGAAACTGATTAGTCCCTCTTATAATTGGAGCCCCCGATATAGCCTTTCCACGAATAAATAATATAAGCTTTTGACTCCTTCCACCCTCATTCCTCTTACTTCTAGCATCATCCATAGTAGAAGCGGGTGCAGGAACAGGATGGACAGTTTATCCCCCACTAGCCGGAAATCTAGCTCACGCCGGAGCATCAGTAGATATGACAATTTTCTCACTACACTTAGCAGGAATTTCTTCTGTCTTAGGGGCTATTAACTTTATTACCACAATCATTAATATAAAACCCCCAGCTATAACACAATTCCAAACACCATTATTTGTATGATCTGTTCTAATTACAGCTATCCTTCTTCTACTTTCCTTACCAGTCTTAGTTGCTGGCATCACTATACTATTAATAGATTGAAACTTAAACACCACTTTCTTTGACCCAGCAGGAGGAGGTGACCCAATCCTTTACCAGCACCTATTCTGATTTTTTGGTCACCCAGAAGTATATATTCTGATTCTTCCCGGATTCGGAATAATCTCTCATATTGTCTCCTACTATTCAGGAAAAAAAGAACCATTTGGATATATAGGGATAGTCTGAGCAATAATATCAATTGGTTTCCTAGGCTTTATCGTATGAGCCCACCATATATTTACAGTAGGTATAGATGTAGACACTCGAGCATACTTCACCTCAGCTACTATAATTATTGCTATTCCAACAGGAGTAAAAGTATTTAGCTGATTAGCTACTCTCCATGGAGGTAACATTAAATGATCCCCTGCCATGCTATGAGCTCTAGGCTTTATTTTCCTATTTACAGTAGGAGGGTTAACAGGAATTGTCCTAGCTAATTCCTCCCTTGATATTGTCCTTCATGACACTTACAACATAGTAGCCCATTTCCACTATGTCCTCTCTATAGGTGCAGTATTCGCTATTATAGGAGGTCTTGTCCACTGATTTCCTCTATTCACTGGTTATACACTTAATTCCACCTGAGTCAAAGCCCAATTCGCAATGATATTTGTAGGCGTTAACCTCACATTCTTCCCACAACATTTCCTAGGATTATCAGGAATACCATGACGCTATTCTGATTACCCAGATGCCTACACACTATGAAATACTATCTCATCAACCGGTTCCCTTATTTCTATACTTGCTGTTATTGTTATAGTTTACATTGTGTGAGAAGCATTCGCATCAAAACGTGAAGTAGACGTAGCACAACTAACCTCAACTAACATTGAGTGAATTAACGGTTGTCCTCCTCCTTATCACACATTCGAAGAACCTACATTTACCAAGGCCTAACAAGAAAGGAAGGAATCGAACCTCCAATAACTGGTTTCAAGCCAACCACGCAGCCACTA
>NW_006399889.1:5874704-5877595 GCF_000299155.1 Elephantulus edwardii | reverse complement strand
TGATAATTATGTGTCTGAATTAAGGCAGCTGGAAGCAGGGCAGTGGGGTGGCAGCAGAGCTTAATGTAATGGCTAAAAAACGCCAACTTTTAGGCTAACACCAAACCATCTTTCTCCACAGAATAGCTGATGTCTTCAAACCACGTGCCTTTGGGATTGCAGCACAGCTTCTTACCACTGGGCTACTGAGCTCCATATATCACTATATACTTATATGGATATTTATATATAATAATTCATACTTTTGTTGTCTTTAATGCTCATGCTTCTTCAGTAGAATCCTTTGCCTTGGTCATTTTGTGCTGGCCACCTCATATTGCATATTACCTTCCCCTTCCCTCAAGTTAGTATGTGTCCACCCACTAGTTAGTCATTTATTTTCTCTCTCCCTCACATTCCTGGTAACAGTCAAAGAATGTTTCTTTATATGAGTAAATATTTATTTATTTTATGGTTATTGGACTCATACATTGCTTGTCTTTTTGTGATAAGCTTCCTGAATTATCCATTACAGAAAAATTGGTAGTGGAACTTTAGGACAGTACAAGCTTCTTACTTTGGTTATATCTTGGAAAGAATAATTGCTAAGTGTTTATGTTCAGATAGGTCCTGGATTGGCATAAATGATTAAGTACTTAACCAGATAGTAACCAAAAGTTTAATGGTAGAATTCACCTGGAGGCATGTTGAAGGAGAGATCTGGTGATCTACTTTGAAAAGGTTATGTCTCTGGTAAACCTTATGGACTATGGTTCAACTGTAAAACACAGAGTCACTATCTCGGAGTCAGAGCTGAAGCAAAAGTAGCTGGTTTCTTTCTTGTTTGTTTGATTGTTTGATTTTGCTCAAATACCTTTAAACTATAGACTAGGATCCTGAAAATTGACCTCCTGACTAGTGTTTTTTAGGAAGAGGCCTTCAGTGCTGCCAGATGAAGGCATTTATTTAACTTCTCTGCTCTTCCTCTCTTTGATAAATGTGTATAATATAGAGAGTTCTTTCACATGCTCTCTCTTTTTAAATTTTTAAATATACTATACATACATACAAAGAATCCTAAACTAGATGCCTCTGGAAACTGTATAAACATACAGAAATTATATTAGTTAAAGAACAGAGTTCAAGCCTTGTGTGCAAAGTTTGCTATGCATCGTATTCGACTTGATGACACTTAACCACTGCTAAGTGAGACTAGTGTTGTTCTATCTGAAGGAACATTCTTCCACTTTGTACATTACACTCTTTGCCAGTAAATCTGTATGAAGTAATCTGGGCTTGCTGTGGTGCTGAACCTTGTGCCATTGGGGTATCAAATACCAGAATGGTTTCCCAGTGGGAACAGTGTTTGGTGGAGCTCCCAGTTGTAAAACAGGGTTGGAAGCAGGAATGGCATCCACTTCCTAAACCACATGCCTCTGGTAACTTATGAACTTGGAGAAACGATTAAAGTTATAGAAAAGCAGCAGATCTTTTGTTCATAGAGTTGCTATGAGTCGTGCTTGACTCTACAGCAATCAACAACAACATACAAAGCAGACAGTGTACTGAACATCAACACAGTTGATTCCCATATGAAGTGGTCCCAGCAGATTTATTATGTGATTAAGCATTAATTCATTCTTGATTGATTTAAATGGAAATTTAATTTGATTGCCTCTTCAGATACAGTAGAAAGAACATAGGATTTGGAGTCAGCATGTGCAGTCCTTAGGTTCCTGTATCCACACTGATATTTTTCAAATTTTGTCTGTGTCATTTCCCAAAGTTTCTCAATTTTTTCACTTATAAAATGGAAGATTCAGGTGCACCTGTCCCAAGCCATGGTATTTTCAGTGGCTTCCTGTGCATCTGAAAGTTGGATGGTGATTAAGGATGACCAAAACAGAAGTGAGACATTTGAATTTTGGTATTGGTGAAGAGTTTTGAATACTGCCAAAAGAAGAAAGCTGTGTTAGATCTGTGTTCATCTTTTTATTTCCATATCTTTCCAGGAAACTTGGATTTAACTGGTCAGAAGCAAGTATTCAAAGCAGAGAACAATCCCTGGGTTACTCCAATTGCTGACCAATTCCAGCTTGGCGTGTCTCATGTTTTTGAATACATCCGTTCTGAGACGTACAAGTAGTAAGTTACTTATGATTTTCTAAAATGGTGACTGTGATTTCATTGTGTATTCATAATTATGTGACTGGAAAAGGTCTTATGGTATTTTATTGTTGGTACCTGAGAAAAACTGTTAACTTATAGCATTTTAGAATGTTTTCTTGAAAATGCACATATGGTAAACTAAAAACAACAACAACAAACAAAACAACAATCCCGCAACAAAACAATGGCCAAGTTTACTAGTCCTACAGAGACTGATGGAACACCCAAAACTATAATCCATCGTCACCCTTTGAACCTGGAGGAAAAAACCCTCAACCTGTTAGCTCAACTTGTAACAAAATAGACAAGCCTATAAGATGAACAGTATATAGAGGAATGCACTTACTCCTTAGAATAATCAACCATGTAAGATCAGCCAAGCAGCTTTTAAAGCCTAGCAATAAAGCTGAAGACAGGAAGAGAGAGAATACAAAAATTAATGGAAAGGAGAATCACAGCAAAGGATATGGTTGCATTTTATGTGATTATATGCTGTCCAGTTGAGAGTCGCTTGCAGCTCTTAATAGTCCTATGTACAGTAGCTCTAAACCCTGCTCCATTCTGAGCCGACCTATTGTCTCCGACACACCTACCCCATTACTCCAGTCACTGAGTCAATCCATCTCATCAAGGGTTTTCCTTTCCTGCACTGTCCCTTCACCCTTCCAAGCATTCCCTCTCCAAGGACTGGTCCCTCCTTATAACATGCTCAAAGCATGTGAGATGGAGCTTCAGAATCCTTG
>NW_006399889.1:5862464-5873756 GCF_000299155.1 Elephantulus edwardii | reverse complement strand
GATAAACATGGGTGTGCATATATCTGCTTGGATGTCAGTTATGGTCTCTTTGGGATATATTCCCAGTAGTGGAATTGCTGGGTCAAATGATATCTCTATTTGCAACTTTTTGAGAAAGCGCCATACAACCTTCCACAGATTTATATGCTTTTAATTGACATACATTGTAAAATGGGATTTATATGATATTTGTTTAAAATTGCTTTAAAATATTAAATTAGTTGAATATTCATGCCCTAAGCAAATTCACCAGACATATTAAAATGAGAGCATTTTTTTCTTCTTTGGATACAGAGAATCCCAAATGTCAGAAATTTACACTCTTTAAGCAGTTTATGTATAAAATAAGATGAAGTACTATGAAGACATTATTGTATTAATTATAATCTCTTTAGTCTTAGAGAAGAAAAAAGAAAATGGAGCAGCAGTCTGTTATAACTTAGAATCAAGCCAGTGAGCCCACGCCCTCATTTCAAGTTAAGGGAAATTGTGGGAGTCATCTCTGTTGACTCACATCCACTCTTTGTGTGCGGAGTAGAACTGCTCCAAAGGATTTTTAAGACTCTCTCCTTTCAGAAGCATATGACCAGGCCTGGCTTCTCAAATGCCTCTGAATGGGTTTGAACCAACAACCTTTTGGTTAGGAGACCAGTATGTGACCATTTAGACTGTCCAGGGACCCAAACCAGTCCTGAACTCTAGCTATCATTTCCACTTACTTCCTCAGTGTCTCAGGGTTCAAAGGAACTCTACCACTCTCTACCTGCAATACAAGAGTTTACAAAGAATTAGAATGTATGGCAAATGAAAGAGTTCCTAATTTTTCATGACTACATTTTTAATTTATGCATTTTGTATTACCACCAAATCATTATTCGGCAATTAATTGTCATTATCTGCTATTCAGACTATTTGTAGTTGCTTGAACATGGGTAAGATTCTTATTGGATCAATTTGCTTTTCACTTTGGTTGAATTCATTACTAGATTATTTAAAGGGTAATAATGGACACATTTTAATATGTAACTTTTTTAATATATATGTTCTTGTCTTCTATCAGTAACCTGGGTTTTTTTGTTTGTTTGTTTGTTAGTTTGGGTTGGGTTTTTTTGTTTATTTGTTTGCTTTTTAGCAACCTGTTTTTTGACATTTGGTGTCCTGTTAGCTATTGACTGATTCGTTTCTTTTTTTTTGTTTCTTTCAAAATAGTAATGATAGAAATTCCATCCCCACAGGGCTAGAGCTTTCACCATGAAAAGAGGATATGGTGGGAAGGCCCTTGTTCCTTTTTGTGTGTGTTTAATTTCCTCTTGGAGAATTGTATTGCCTTTTACACAGTTAATTGAACATTAAATGGGAGATTAAGGGGCACCAGTGTCATGTCTGTGTAGGGTCCCCTGTGTCCCTGTGGACAGCTAGCAAAGTGTTCAGCTGCTGCTGTGAAGCCTTGTCTGAGCTCCTGGAGTTGGGGGGAAAGCCTGTGAAATCCCTCCTCAGTTCTCCTCTTCTCTCCTCGGGAAGGAGAAGAATGTAGATTACACACATGCCTTCTCTTGTTGTGCTTTCATTTGTTGTACTTTACAGATGTTGATTTAAGTTGAGAGTTTGTGGCAACTTGGCATTGAGCAAGGCTATCAGTACTATTTTCCAATAGCATGTACTCACTTTGTCTCTCTGTCACTTATTTTCATAATTCTCCCACTATTTCAGACTTTTTCGTAATACTCTGATGCACTAGGGAGCTCTGGTGGCTTAGTCTGTAGGGAGCTGCCACACTAACCAGAGACCACATGTCTGGCAGTTGAGTTCCTAAAGCTTCTCCACATAAGAAAGATGGACCGTCTCCTCCTGTGTGATTTATAGCCTCAGAAACATGCTGCAGAGTCAGCCTCAGGTCAGTTCTAACTCAGTGGCAGTGAGTTGTGAGTTACCGCTCCCTTTCTAGACTACCATCATTGTCACTGGGAATGCTGAATCATAGTGACCCTCCTCCTGGTTTCTGAGGCTGTAAATCTTTACAGGAAGCACCTGAACTTCTTTTTCCCCTGGAGGACTTGTTGAATCAAGCTGCTAACGTTTTGATTAGCAGCAGCTCACCAGATAACCTAACAGGTGCCTTGGGCTCTTGGTTAGCAGTCAACAGTACAGTGTAAATAGAACTTTCTTAAGCACTTGTACATTCACAAAAAATTGCGAGATCACTTTATTGGATATTCACTTTATTGTGGTGGTCTCCAACTAACCCTGGTCTCTCCAACATACACCCTTAACTGCTTGCTTTATTTCCCCTTTTCTGTTCTCCTCCTCCCATTCTTAACAACTAATTGTCAGACACATGAGGCTGCAATATGGAATATTAGTGAAATAAAACAATTAATGTGAAAAGATTTTCAAAACATTGAATTTTTTTTTTTAAATCTGTACAAAAATGCCACCAATTTTGCTTTCCCAGAGTCATATACACTGACATTTGAAGTTAAGGTTCTCTTTTTGTATGAATAAATGCATGTTCTAATATCCTCATGTAATTAGTACCCAAATTATTTCTTCTTTTTTAAAATAGCCACATCATAATTGCAGTACATTTAGTGTCTTTCCCAACTATCTGAGAAAAATATTATTCTAATTAGCAGATATTTAGTCCCTTTTAAAAGCTGTATATATATATATATATATAGTGGCCTGTAGGGCGGATAACTTAGTAATTTCCTTCTCTCTCTTTTTTAAAAAAGGTCAGTTTCTTATTCAGTACTTCAGTCTTAGACACCTTATTTTAAAACCTGTGGTTCCCAATCTTCTTGGTCTCATTTTCTTTAAGCCACATAAACCTCTCACTTTAATAATAAAATAAAGTAAAACTTCCATTTTTACCTTTCTCTTTAGACTACCGTGAGTGTATATTTTACATTCTTTTAGCATAGAAAATGTCAGTAAACCTTCCCCTTTTTTATATTCACCCTCCACCGCAGAACAACCCAGTATCCAGATGAGAGCAGTGGAAAGCTTAAGGAGTTGTTCACTTGCGGTCGCGTCTGTGGTCGACTTTTGCAGTGACCTCCGTGTTCTAAGCACCACCTCGGAGGCCTTTTGAGTCTAGAGCTGCGACAGGCAGAGATGATGGATTATCTGATTCACAGGTCCTAATGGACTTCATGAAGAGACACAGACTTAGACATTTGCAACAAAACAGCCAATTCAGTGTTTGCAAAGAATTAAAATTCTTGAGATGTTTTAACTTGATGAGGATGTGAACTTATGCTGCTAAGGGGGGGAGCAGTGTGGGTAGGTGTGTCTGTAGGATTTGGAGGGATGTTTTGCTAGGGTATTGTGCTTTTTGAGTATATTGAGGCATTAGTCACATCTCCTCATCAGTTCTCATGTGCAAATTGCTCTTCATTTATTTTTGTTTCTGCAAAGATGACAAGTTGGCTGTTGTCACTGCTTTGTCCTTTATAAGTTATTTTCCTTGTTCAAGTGAAATGATTTGTTTTATGGTAGAGGAGCAGGTCCTACAAGTGCTTAGGCGTTTTCAGTCGGCTGTTGAGTTACACCCTTTAACTCTTACTTCCATCGTGGTGATCTCCTTGTCTGACCTCTCTTGTTTCTGTGACGCCGGATTATGATAGAAGAGTCACCACTTGTTAGGCTTCCAGAAGGTAGATTTTTCCCAGGGGAGGCAGTCAGGTTGGAGTCCGGATCTTTGACAAGATTCTTTGTGAAAGGGAGTAACTCACACTTTTCACATTTCCATCAAGGAAGATGGATAGAAACCGCAAGCCGTTTTAAAATCTGACAAGTTAACTCTTGACAAAAGAAGAGGTTTGACAAATGCTCCGCGGGAAATGTGTTGGTTGAAAGAGGCATTTGGAAACCAGGCTTCCTTGTGAAGGCTGCAATTTGCAGAGCCTGGCAATCCCAGATCCTCTTTTCCAGGGGGGCAGAGCCCTGGTTCTGCTTCCTGCCATGCTCCTGTTTTTGCTCTGTGGGGAGCTTTTTTATTTGTTTGTTGGTTGGTTTGGTTTGGTTTTGACTCTTAAATGAAGATTTCCCGTACTACTGTTGATATTAGTTAATGGAAATATTTGAATAAAATTATGCTCAGTACATGGTAGGAAATGAAGAGAGAAATGCTAGATATTTGTCTTCACCGAGTATCTAGCATAATACACTATCTTGTTTGATCGGTAAAGAATTATGCTTACTTCTGCCTCTTCCAGTTTTTCAAGTTGTAGAATTGAAACAGAATAAAGTTTTGTTTCTGCGCTGTGTTCAAGCTTGTTATAGGCTATAATGGACTTAAATGGGCATCATTAAGCAATTGCTGTTTCCCCCAACAGCTGCTGATTCAGTCGCCTACAAAGACCTTAAATAATTTAATGGATGTATCTGGTCTATCTAAAGGCTAGAGTATTTAAAAGCTAATGTATGATCTTGTTTATTGTAAGAGAGCCTTTTGCAGAAGGAACTCATGTCTAACAAAACCCTTGTTAATCTTATTACGTTATGGTGAATTGTAAATGCATGATACACAGAACTAGAAGATGGTTTAGTAAATACCCTCAGAAGAATGGAAGAGAGGGTTAAAATTTAAGACCTTGGTAGGAGTTGGTGAATTGTATATGGTGCCAATCAGCATACAAAATAATAATGATTTTTATTTTTCATTACTAAATCTGAATATACCTCAAATTAAATCACAGGAAAACAATTTCTTTATAGGAAATTGCTTTAGAAATTAAAGGACCATTTTTTTTTCTTAAAGCTTTTCACATGAGATTGTTTGTATACTTAAAAATAGTTTGTCCCTAGTGACTTATATGTCCATTTTCAGTGTTATATTTGTGTATGTTTATTCTTTTTAAAATTAATCAATATATTCTCCCATTTTCTTCTTAAAATAGTTATACTTTGGATGTTTCTAGATCTATTTTCATGTAAAATATGTTATATTTAACTAATACTGTTAAATAATCAAGAAAGCAAGGGAAACCCATAAAATATGCTGTATTTTGAGTGATATTATCAATGTCAGATCTGTGATGTTCGCTTAAAGGTTGCATGGCATTGCTGCAACTCCTTATCATGAAATGTCATGAGCTCAAGAAACTGAAGAATGTTTAACTCCCTTAAGTAAACAAAAACCGGGACATAATTTCAAGTGCTTAAATTAGCTCTTCAGCTGTTTTCTATATGTGGTCATGAGCCATATATTACCTTGGTAAGTTAACGCCTTTACTTCATATGGGGAGGTAGGTGTGTTGCACTGTTGACTCAACAGTAGGGCCTCCCTGGAGGTTATAACCCACCAGCAGCTTCAGAGGAGGACGAACTCTCTCCTCCCATTTAAACAATTCTAGAAAGCCAGTGGAGAATCAACTACAAATGGGTTCCAACTCGTCAGCAATGAAGGGAAGTTCTGCTTCAGATACCAGGAGGACTAGAGTTAAAGAAAGTAGGTGACATGGGGATGGTTGATCCTCATGTCTCTTAACTTCCCAAAGGAGAGCAACATCTACAATACAAACTAATTTCTGTGAGGCCAGACATGCCTGCCCACACCATGCTCTCAAACCTGTTTCTACTAATTCCAATACCAATTGCTCTGCCACTGGATCCAAAATCCATTGCAGTGACCACACAGACCTTACAGAACCATACTCAGTTATGGGTTTGTTAGGAAAGTTAATAGGTTACACTTCATGTTGGCAGCAAGTTAGAATTCTTCAGTCCAGACAGCTTTTCAAGCATGTTCACATGCCCTTCGACCTTCTTCGGTTAGGATTACAAAGGTCACTTAGTCCTGCCAATACTGTGGGCCCCCTCAGTCCTCCCATAAGCCCTCTAGCTCCGTGGGGCAGTAGTCTCAAGTCAGCTGTGACTTGTTAGTCTCTGGTTCTCTGCTGAGATTGCTACTGTTCTCATGTAGATTCTGGTCTGACTGGTGTAGGAATCTCTGGCCCTGAAGGACATACACTGCACTCTCTGCATCATCTTCCTCGCTGGTAGTGTGATTCCACTTCTGCTGCTATGCTGACTCAGTTTCTCTTGATGAGATGGGAAGAATTGACCAATCCCATAACGAATAGTTTATACACACCCTATGTTAAATTCCTGCCCACTCTTGGTGAAAGTCAAAGCCGGGGTGTGGGACAACCATTTTGAACAGTAGAGTCATGACATCACAGCTATGGTCTGTATGAGAAGCACCTAACAGTTTTCTCTTTCTTTTCCGTATTTATTTATTGGTCATTTAATTTACCATTTAACAATAGTTTACATTTATAAAAGTTTTCCTCTTTCAGTTTGTTTAGCACAGTGATTTAATATCTCATTGAAACAATATCTACAGATAATAATTTTCCTTTTTCCCTTTGCATTCTCAGAATTTATTTGACCCAGAGTTTTTCAGGTGTTTGAAATTTCAATTTTCTGTTATTTTACAGATCGTACGACGTTGTTTTATAAGGGGTGTTTTTTATAAGGGGCAAGCTGTGCCTTTGATACTTCCAGTGCTGATAGTTAAAAGTGAGGAAGCTCCACACTCCCCTACTCCAAATACGGAACAATCAAAGGTGAACCAGCCTTGAGTCTAAAAAACAATTTAAAGAGCTTAGGCATTTTAGATTTATTCATTAATGGTTTTCATTCTCTCCTGCTATCAAATATTAAAATAAAGACTTATAAAATCTAAAATTTGTTGTTAATGAGTTGATTACAACTCTTAGCAGCCCTAGAAGACAGAGGGAACATCTCATGTGGTTTCCACAGCTCTAATCTTTATGAAAGCAGACTGCACATCTTTCTTCTGCTCATCAGCTATTGGGTTGACCTTTCTATTAGCAACTCAGTGCTTAATCACTACACCACTAGGAACTCTGGTTGTTAGGCGCCATGGAGCCAGCTCTGACCCATATCAACCCTATGTACCTCAGACCTAAATCCTGCTGATTCCACATCATCCTATTTCTTCAGTGCTTAAACCCATTGCTGCACTGTGTCAGTTTGTCTCATTGAGGGTCTTCATCTCTTTTGCTCACTCTTTACCAAATTGGAAACCAGGAAAAAGAATCAGTAGTCAGAAAATAGGAACTTGGTGACAGAAATGAAGCTAGGGATAGAATGATAGAATTCTGCACAATCAATGGTTTATTCACAGCAAATACCTTTTAATAGAAACATAAATGCAGGCTATATGCATGGATTTCACCTGATGGGATGCACAGGAATCAGACTGATTACATCTGTGGAAGAAATTGTTGGAGAAGTTCAGTCTCAGCACTGAAAACTAGGCCAGGTACTGATTGTGGAGCAGACCATCAACTATTCACATGCAACTTCAATTTAAAGCTAAGGAAGGTTAAATCTGATCCACAGGAATCAAAATTTGATCTTGAGTCTATACCCCTTGAATTTAAAAGACCAACTCAGGAACAGGTTTAAGGCCTTAAACACTAATGAACGAAGACCAGATGAACTGTAGGAAGATACCAAGATATCATGAAGAATGCAAAAAATCATTACAAAGAAGGAAGAAGAAGACCAAAATGGATGTCAGAACAGACTGAATTTTGCACTAGAGCACCAAGAAACCAAAGCAAGGGGAAGAAATCAAGAACTTAAGGAGCTGAATAGAAGATTTCAAAGGGCAGCTTGGGAAGACAAGGCAAAGTATTATACGGAAATGTGCAAGAAGCTGGAGTTGGAAAATCAAAAGGGCTGAACTTGACATTTCTTAAACTGAAGGAACTAAACAAATTCAAGGTGCAAGTTGCAGTGTTTAAGGATGCTATGGGCAGAATATTGAATTATTCAGAAAGCATTAAAAGAAGATAGAACATACAGAATCATTGTATCAAAAAGAATTGGCTGACACAGAAGAATTTCAAGAAACAACATATGAGCAAGAGGCATTGATGATGAAGGAGGAAGTTCAGGCTGCTCTGTAGGACTTGGCAAAAAAAAGAAAGAAAAAAAAGCCCCAGGAATGGATGGAATGCTAATTGATGTATTTCAACAAATGGATGCTGCCCTAGACATGCTCACCAGGTTGTGCCAAGAAATCTGGAGGACAAGTATCTGGCCAACTGACTGGATGAGATTCATATTTATTCCCATTCCAAAAAAAAAAGGTGACCCAAGAGAGTGTGAAAATTATTGAACAATATCACTAATAACATGCCAGCCAAATCCTGCTTAAGATTATCCAGAAACGACTGGAACAGTACATTGACAGAGAACTACCAGAACTACAAGTTAAGTTTAGAAGATATTATGGCCCTAGAGACATTATTGCCAATGCCAGATGGATCTTGGAAGAAAGCAAAGAGTCTCAGAGGAATGTCTGTCTGTGTTTCATTGACTGTGCAAAGGTATTTGACTGGATCACAACAAATTGTGGCTAACTTTGAGAAAAATAGGAATCCCAAAACACTTGATTATGCTTGTGCAAAATGTATATGTGGACCAGGAAGCAGTCCTCACACAACAGAGCAGGGAAACATTACATACTTCAAGATAAGTAAAGGAGTTTGTCAGGGTTGCATCCTGTCTCCTTTTCAAGCTATTTACAGAACAGATCATTCGGGAAGCAGGGCTTTATGAGGACGAGTGTGGCAATAGGATTGGAGGAAGACTCATTAACAACCTGTTATGCAGATGACACACCTTGCTTGCTGAATCGGAAAAGGACCTGAAGCACTTTCTGCAGAAGGTCAAGGACTGTAGTCTTCAATATGGATTGAAGCTCAACATCAGAAAGACAAAGATTCTCACCAGTGAGCCAACTGGCAGCACCAGGATAGATGGAGAAGAGATTGAGGTTGTTAACAATTATAGTTTGCTCAGTTCCACAATCAACACTTTTAGCACCAGCAGTAAGGGAATAAAAAGATGGATCACGTTAGGAAATCTGCTGTGAGGGACCTCTCCAGAATACTGAAAAGTAATGATGTCAGTCTAGAGACTAAGGTGCACCTACCAGGCCATTGTCTTTGCAGTTACTTGCTGTGCATCAGAGAGCTGGACAGTGACTAAGGATGACAGAAGAAGAATCGATGCCTTCAAATTGTGGTCTGCCAAGAAAACAAATAGGTCTGCCTTGGAGAGAGTGAAACCAAGTTTTTCCTTGGAGGTTAGGATTTTGAAGCTCCGTCTTACATACTTTGAGCATGTGACCAGAAGAGACTGGTCTTTGGAGAAGGACATCATGCTTACAAGGGTGGAGGAACAGCGCAGGCAAGGAAGACCCTGGATGAGATGGATTAATGCAATAACTGGGACAATGGGGGTTGGGGTGTCGGAATTAGTGAGACTGGCTCAGGACAGGGCAGGGTTCAGAGTTGTTGTACATAGGGTCATTATGGGTTGCAGGTGACTTGTTGACACAGAACAATGTTTTCCTCCAGGGACTGGCCCTTTCTGATAATATTCCCAAAGTCCGTGAGACAGTGTTTCCCTGTCATCACTCCTATTTAGTATTCCAGACTTGAAAAGATGCCACCATGTCCACATTCATTGTTTCAGTGTTTTCTTTGGTCCTATAATTGTACCTGTGTTACAAGCTTGCCCAAGCTTAAGCTTAGCAAGTTGGTACCATCAGCTTTGACCAATGAGAAGGATTACTGTCAGTCTTTTTTGCATTTTACTCAATACTAATCCATTTAACATGAATAAATTATGAAATAATATTAGAAAGGCAAAAGGGAGGCAATCACAGTTGTTACAAGGAAAAGAGAAATGTTCTTCTGAATCTTACACATCAGAATGCTTTTAGATATAACTTCAAAGAACAGATGAAACAACCTTTCTCTCCACCTCCTTTCTCACTCTCCACTCCTCACCTCCATTTGAATATCAAGCTTGCATTTAACATGTCTTGTTCATTCAGAATTTCATGACTGTCTCAATTTAAGGTAAATAGAATTTGGATGCTGTTTCTTCCTTGACAGAAAGAAAACAGAACTAGACTAAATCTGCATTTCAACAAAATATGGCATTTTACTGACACAAAAGAAGATATTTTGAGTTCATTTTTTATGATATTCAATTGATATAATCATATTGACCTATTGAATTTGACCTACACAATGAAATCAAATCAATCAACTCTAAATATTGATAACCTTTATTAACTCCCATTAATCTTAAAGTTCAATGCTTGATGCTTTCTATACAGCTGAATTATTGTCTACATTTGCTGTTTTTATTTGAGAGATAAATTTGAAGTGGCAGTTTTATAATCAAACAAACAGTCTGTGATTTCTATTCTCTCCACAGTAATATCTTGTTTTATTAGATGCTCACTTATTACTGCACTCTTGTCTCTTCCTTTGGAGACGTAGGTTTTGGTTTGCTTGGTAATTGTTGTCAGTTGAGAGTATTTCAGTGTTAATCAGGTGTTTAGGTTTAGTATATATTCTGTTTAAGAGTTATTTCAGTTCTATTATCAAAAGTTAAAAAATGAGTTATATTTGGAAACCGTTTATGCCTCAAATTACTCATCAAACATTAAAAAAATAACTGTTCTACTTGTGTGTTACTTCATACATCTTATTAATATTCATGTTAAAGACTGTTGTCAAGAAACTATTTGGCTACTATAATAGTTAATTTTTACAAATATAATTTTGAATAGGTTGATGGCCTAGTGGGTAAAGAATTGAACTGCCAACACAAACACACATGGTTCAAATCCACCAGTTGCTCCAAGGGAGAAAAATGGGTAGTCTCCTCCCATTTCCTGCCTCTGAAAACCTACTGGAGGGCCATCTATGGATTGGTTCTAACTCAGTAATACTTAACAACAACAACAATAACATCTGCATAGCAACAATGTCAGTTTAAAAGTGTTCCTAATTCAAGCCATGGTATTTTCAGTTACCTGCTATGCATCTTGGAGCTGGGCAATGAATAAAGATGACAGAGAAGAGTTAATGCCTTTGAGCTGTGGTGTTGAAGGAGAGTACTGAATATCTCATGAACTACCAAAAGAATAAACCAGTATGTCTTGGAAAAGGTGCAGCCAGAGTGCTCCTTGGAGGTGAAGATGATAAAACTTTGCCTCACATACATCATGCTTGGAAAGGTGGAGGGTCAGTGAAACAGAAGACAACATTCAATGAGATGAATTGACACAAGTCTGTGGCAGTAGGTTCAAGTGTTCCAGAGATGATGAGGACGGCCCAGGATAGGACAGGGTTTAGATCTGTTGTTCATAGAGTCCCTAAGAGTTATACTCAACTCGATGATACTACCTAACAACAACAACAGCATTATTATTTTTTATACTATTAG
>NW_006399889.1:5824577-5862353 GCF_000299155.1 Elephantulus edwardii | reverse complement strand
TAGTTGAAATATTGAGTCTTTTAAATGATAAATTTACTGAATAAGAATAAGAACTTTGATTTTTTTTCCCCTAATTGTAACTCATTTTGTCTTTATTAAAACATCAGTTTTTTTTCTCCTTACTCATTTGATTCCAACTCAGGACAAACCCATCTATGTAAGAGTAGATTTGTGCTCCTTGGGGTGTGCCATGTCAGAGTTTTCTAAAGGAGTTAACTAAACTTTTTTCCCCAGGTGGAAGCTACTTATTGCCATTAAGTCAGTCTCATAGCAGCACTGGAGGACAGAGTAGAACTGCCTCTTAGAGTTTCTGAGACTGGAAGCAAACTTGCCAAATCTTTAGGGAGTGCTTGGCTGTTGGGTTCAAACCACCGACCTTTGATTGGCAGGCAACTTCTTTAACCACTGTGTCACACACACTCACACGTTGCTGTCAAGTCAGAAATAGCCCATAGCTGACCATTCAGTGGGTTTTCAGAGCTGTAAATCACACAGGAGGAGATTGGCCGTCTTTCTCCTGCTGAGCTGCTGGCAGATTCCAGCCATCTGCCTTTGGTTTGAATCAAGTACAGCTCTCTTTACCCATTAGGTCACAAGAGCTTCTAGAGATCCTTACACAAATTCTTGTTGTGTGCCATCAAATCAGAAGCGACCCATAGATGGTCCTCTAGTGGATTTTTAGAGGCCGTAAATGGCACAGGAGGAGATTGCCCAACCTTCTCCCGCAGAGCAGCTGGTGGAGTTGAACCTCAAGCCTTTGGGATTGCAGCATAGGTTTTTACCACTAGGCCATCAGAGCTCCCTAGCCAAACACATTAACCATTTGCAAATGTCCAGAAATAGCATTCACAATTTATTCGTTTGCTCTATTAATTGGTTTGGCTTGGGTTCTTTTTCTGTACTCTTCTTATAACTGTATAAATTAGCATACTCTATTTATTAGTGAATTTGTTGAAATGATTTGCTAAACCGTCAGCCATTTCTACTCCCATGCTGCTGAAAGCTACTTGACTTTTAGAGCTGTATGCTTTTCTAAAATATGCGTATTATTGTAATGTTAGTGTATCGTGGAGTCAGAACTGACCTATAGTTGACCCGTCTTTCTCCAACAGAGTACCTTGTAGTAGGAACCATGTGCCTTTTGTTTGGCAGTACAAGCCCCACTTCTGAGCCACCAGAATTCCCTAAAATATGCATATTCACCACTCTATCTTTTGTAGGAACACACTGATTAGCCTAGTGAAGTCAGTGTCTGCTTTTTAATTGTATTTTAATAATGTACCCTGTCAAAGGGAAGAGATGTTGAAGTAAAAGAGCTAAACAGAAGATTTCAAAATGCAACTTAAGAAGACAAAGCAAAGTATTATAACAGACTGTGCAGAGAGCAAAAATTGGAGAATACAAAGGGGAAAACTCACTTAGGGTTTTTCCAGCAGAAAGAACTGAAAAACAGATTCAAGTCTCAAGTTGCAATACTGATGCTACGAACAAAATCTTGAATGATCCAGGAAGCATCAAAAGAAGATGGTAGGAATCCATAGGATAACTATACCAAAATGAATTGACCAACCTTGAAGTATTTCAGGAAGTACCATATGATCAAGAGCCAATGGTAATAAAGGAAGAAGTTCAAGCTTCACTGAAGGCCTTGGCGGAAAACAAGGGCCCGGGAATTGGTGGGATACCAGTAGACATGTTTCAACTAATGAATGCAGCCCTGAATGTGCTCACCAGCTTATACCAGGAAATTTGGAGTATAGCTCTTAGCCAACTAACTGGAAGAGATCTATATTTGTCCCCATTACCAAGAAAAGTGATCCAACAGGAAGTGAAAATTCTCAAACAATAATATTAATATTACATGCAAATAATATACTGCTGAAAATCATTTGAAAACAGCTTAAATAGTACCTACACAGAAAATTGCCAGAAGTTCATACTGAATTTAGAAGAGACCATGGCACCAAAGATATCATTAATGTTATCAAATGGATCCTGGCTAAAAGCAGAGAATACCTGAAGAATGTCTCTTTGTGTTGTATTGACTTATACAAAGGCATTTGACTGTGTGGATTATAATAAACTATGACCAATATTGAGAATATTGTGAATCCCGGAACACTTATTTGTCCTCATGCTTAACCTATACCTACACCAAGAGGCCTATTGTATGAACAGAGCAAGGGAATGCTGTATTATTTAAAAGTAAGAAAGGTGTGCATCAGGATTATGTCCTTTCAGCATACCTATTCAATCTGTATGATTGAATATTATTCAAGCAAATTATTCAAGAAGTTGGACACTATAAAGAAAAATGTGGTATCAAGATTAGAGGAAGTCTCATCAATAACCTACATTATGCCAATGACATAACTTGAAGCACTTTCTGTAGAAGATCAAAGAATATGGCCATCAATATGGATTGTGTCTCAATATCAATAAAACAAAAATTCTCACCTCTGGACTGATAGACAGCATTATGATAAATGGAGAAAAAAAAATGGAGACTGTCAATGACTTTATCTTACTTAGATCCACAATCAGTACCCTTGCTACCAACAATCAGGAGATCAGGAGACATATTACACTGGGAAAGTCTGCAGTCAACTACCTCTCCAAATTATCGAAGAGCAGTGGTGTCAGTTTGAGGACTAGGGGTGCGCTTGATTCAGGCTAGGTTATTTTCAGTCACTTGCTATGCATCTGAGAGCTGCCCAGTGAATTGGCAGAATTGTTGTTGCCTTTGAATTGTAGTGTTGGAGAAGAGTACTGGATATCCCATAGTCTGGCAAAGGAGTAAACAAATATGTCTGGATAAAGTACAGCCAGCATGCTTGTTGACTAAGCTTCATTCCACATATTTGGGGCATGTTACTAGGAGACACTATTCCTTGGAGAGGGCAACATGTTTATTAAAGTGGAAATTCTGCAAAAGAGAAGACCCTCAACCAGGTAGATTGACACAGTAACTGCAGCAGTGGGTTCTGGTGTATCCTAAATTGTGAGGATCACAAAGTATAGGTCAGGGTTCATATATGTTGTTCTTTGGGTTGCTATAAGTCATACTTGACAGCTCATAACAATAGTAACAATCCTGTCAAACATTATCTTTTGGAATCTCCAAGAGTATATCATCTCTTAACTGAAAATTTAAACAGAAGCTGATTAAAGATCCCTTGGGAATGAAAGACACTCAACAAAACTCTCTTTGTTGTACTTAGCTTGAACATCCGTGACCATTCATGTGCTATTATGAAGTTAAACAGAGCACAAACTATTGGACTCCACTTTCTTTTTCACAAGAATTTTCAAGGAGGAAGTGCAAAGGTCTTTTTTCCCTCTTGACTGCATAATGGAGTGAAACACCCTCCAGTGATCATAGAATCCTTCTCTAAGGACTTTGTAGTTTTTCATGGTAGCTCCTAGAGTTGTGCCCCTGAAATATTAAATCAGGAATTTCCCAACATGGGGTTAAAGCAGCACTTCTGGAGCCACTGGTATCTAGTGGATTCCAACTCACAGCTATGCTTGGATAGAGTCAAAGGGCCCCCATTGTGTTCCCAAGACTGTGATCTTCACAGCGAGAGACTAAAAAGTTGTTCTTCCACATAAGAGCTGGTGGATTCAAAACACTGATCTTTTAGTTACTCACTTAGTAGCAGTGCCACTAGAGCAATATGCTAAGAAAATTTTCTTCTCACACAATTAAAGCTGATTTACTTTCCCAACGTAGAGATGCCAGAGAAGAAATACGTATTTTCATATGAGGCTTATTTTCACTATGACATAAAGACATAGTGACACATTTTGCTATGAAGCTCAAGGGAGACGAAGAGGAAATAAGGACTGTTTCACACAGTTAGCTATCTGAAGCAAGGGGAGAAAGGTCTAGATTGATGGATTCTTATTACAAGTAAGTTTTGTTTTAAAAAAAATTAAGATATGATTTATTTTGTTTTACAGACTATATATATTTATATATGATACATGTATAGATCTGTTCTCTGAAGATTGTTCTTAGAAATAGCTTCTAGTCCTAGTTCTGCCAGTGGTAAATGACCTCATCTCACTTACTCTCAATATCTCCATCTTCAAAGAGCAAAAGGCCTAGACTAGATCATCGCTGATGGTCTTTCCAGCTTATACATTTTAATTCTGTGTTCTGTATTTTTCGGAGAAAAATGTTTATTGTCTACTCATTATTTTTTAAAATGTAATTTAATTTTTTAATTTGTTCTCCTGCCTTCATCCCCAATGAGGATTTACTTTATTGATTTTTTTTTTTATTCTTTTAAGGCAAAGGAAGACAATGATGACCCTGAATATAAATTGTTACAAGAAAATAGATACATGATAAAAATTACCAGATCAACCTTTTTATTCTATATTTTATGGACTGTCTAATATATGTTTGGCAGTAACTTATTCTTACACATGAATTCCTGACACTTTTGATTCTTCAGACTTATTAATCAATGTAGTCAGCACCGGAGCAATTTTACGAGACTTACCAGTCATCAAAAATTTATTATCAGATAAATCAAAGAAACAACGAGCATCTTAATAGAGGAGAAAAAGTGGCATGCAAAAGATCATTTAAGACCATTTTTTGTCAGTTTGTATGTTATATTTACAACCAATATCAGAGAACTTAACTTGTAATTTTATGCAAAGCGTCATCAAGATGATAGTAATCTTCTTAGGTAAAACTTTTCTAGTTGTTTTTCTCTAGTAACATATTATGTTTGGTCTAATTACATAATTATATTCCAGGTACAGAAGGTAGGAAACATCACTTTTCAATGTTAAGCTTACAGCGTGTTTTGTTGTTTTGATTTTTTGTTGTTGTTGTTAACAATATCTACATTTTTTCCCCTCTGAATTTCATTATGGTTGTCATTCACAGTTAAGAATTACTGAGCTCAGTCTTTTCCTTTGGGGCAGGGTTGCCAAACTTGAGTTCTTTGAAATGACATAGGGAATTGTGCTATACAAATTGCCTTTCCTGTAGGCGGACTCCATGTACCTTCTGACTCAAGTAAGAAACAGGCTTACGTCTTCTGTAATCTTGGTGTCATTTTAGACACCACTTTGAGGTATATATAGCCTTGAGTTTTTATTGTGTGAGGCAAACTACTTGAAAGAGAGGTTTTCCAGCTTCCTAACTGGCCTAGGACCAGGAGGCACTCTTCAGAACAGAACAGGGAAATACTGTTTAAAATAGTTTAAAAATAGTTTAAAATCAGGAAGGGTATACACCAGGAATGTGTCCTATCTCCATATCTTTTCAATCTCTAAGCAGAACAGATCATCCGGGAGGCAGGGCTCTGTGAGGACAAGTACGGCATCAGGATTAGATGAAGACTTATCAACAACCTGCATTATGTAGATTACACAATCTAGCTTGCTGAAACTGAGGAGGGCCTGAAGCACTTGCTGCATAAAGTCAAGGACTGCAGCCTTCAATATAGATTGAAGCTCAACGTCAAGAAGACAAAGATTCTCACCACTGGGCTCATTGGCAACATCATGATAGATGAAGAGATTGAGATTGTTAATAGCTTTAGTTTGCTTGCCTCCACAATCAACACTCTTGATACCAGCAGCCAGGAAATCAGGAGACATATTGCATAGGGAAAATTTATTGTCAGAAACATATGCAGAGTACTGAAAAGCAATAATGTCAGTCTGGAAAATAAGGTGTGCCTGATCTAGACCGTGGTCCTCACAATTACATGTTATGCATCAGAAAGCTGGATAATAATTAAGGATGATAGAAGGAGTATTGATGCCTTTGAGCTGTGGTGGTGGAGAAGAGTATTGTATATACTCTGATCTGCTAAGAGAACAAACAAATTCATCCTAGAGAGGGTGAAACTGGGCTGTTCCTTATAGGCAAGGATTCTGAAGCTCTCTCTGACTTATTCTTGGCATGTTGCAAGGAGGGACCAGTTTTTGGAGAAGGACATTATGCTTGGGAGGTTAGAGGGATAAGGCAAGAGAGGAAGACTCTGGATGAGATGGATGGACACAGTGACTAGGATAATGGAAGTATGTGTATCAGAGCCAGTAAGATTGGCTCAGGGTAGAGCAAGGTTCAGAGCTGTTGTATTAGTGTCTCTGTGAGTCACAGGTGACTTGATGGCACATAACACCAACTGGCCTAGTGCCAAGAAGCTGCTCTGCAGTCCCAAAGGTATGCTGTTTGAGGCCACCAGCCACTCCGCTCTGCTGGAAAAGGATGGACAATCTCCTCCTGTGTGATTAACTGCCTCTGAAAACCTGCCAAAGGGTCAGCTATGGGTAAGTTCAGATTCAATAGTACACAACAACTCTGTCTTGGGAAATGATCTACTGATCTGCTTTTGAAAATTAACCACTGAAAACTGGATCACAATGCTTTGATCTGCCACTGACGTTGCAGATGGTGCAGGCCAAGTCAACCTTTTGTCCTCTTGTGCATGGAGTCACCATGAGTCTGAGGCCAGCTTGACAGCAGTAACAGCTCTGTCTTACATGTACCAGTGTTACAATATTGTCTAGAGCAAGAGAGACTGTGACTGTGGGCAAAGCAGGATCTAAGCCAACATTAGGTGGTCTTGTCACTCATTCAGTAGCAATGGACTAGGGAAATAGGCTGAGTTCTATCAAAAATTCTACTTCCTTTCATACATGTCTTATTCTCTGCATGAATGTTTCTTCTTTCTATCATTATCTATTTAATGCTACTTTTTAACTCTTTTAGTTCTGTTTATCAAATCTGTGTTTGAAAATTATTTTCCCTGTAGATATTTTCTCTGAGATTCTTATTTCTCACCTACTCTTAACTCCCTTTTATCATCTCTCTCGAGAGCCTTTTTACCTGTCACAATCATCATCTTCATCATCATCATCAGAACAAATGTCAGTTATATTTTATTTCTTTTTTTATTATACTCATTTATTTATAAAATTCAAATACACTGTTTTACAGACCAGGCCCTTCCAGTTTCCCTCACCCTCCCTGCTCCACCAAGTAGTGTAACCCCATGATTAATTCCCCCTTCCACATGCCCTCATCCCTCTGCTTCCCCCTCCCCCTCCCCGCTCTTGAATCCTCAGACTCATTCTAAAATAATCATTTCATACAATATTTGTCCTTGTGTAACTGAGTCAGTTCACTCAGCATAATGCTCTCCAGTCCTTCCCAAGTTAGATAATAATTTACAAAATAATTCCTCCTGTGTGCTGCATAGTATTCCGTTGTGTGAATGTATCATAATTTCTCAATCCATTCAGTTGTGGTTGGACATCTAGGTTGTTTCCATGTTCTTGCTTTGGTGAATAATGCTACTGTGAACATTGATGTCTAAATCTCCGTTTGTGCCTCAGTTCTCATTTTTTCAGAGTATATTCCAAGCAGTGGAATAGCTGGGTCATATGGAATTTCTATGTTTAGCAATTTTGAGGAAGCACCAACCTACCTTCCAGAGTGGTTGTACCATTTTACAATAAAACAAACAATGTATAAGAGCTCCTATCTTGCCACATCCTCTCCAACATTTATTGCTGCTCTGTTAAACTTGGCTACTGTTACTTGAGTGAGGTGGTATCTCATTGTGGTTTTAATTTGCATCTGCCTTATTGATGGTGATTTTGAGCATTTCTTCATGTGTCTGCCATTCAAATAACTTCCTCTGTGAAACTTCCTTCTATGTCTTTTGCCCATTTTGTATTTGGGTTATCAGTCTTTTTCTTTTGGATACCCAGAAGTATTCTGTAGACTTTCATTATGAGACTCTTGTCTGAGATGGTATTCCCAAATGTTTGTTCCTAGTCGGTAGGTTTTCGTTTCACCTTGTTGGGAGAAGTTTTTGATGTGCACAGGGATTTAATCTTTAGACTATCCCATTCATCAATTTTATCCTCTTTAGATTGTGCATTTCTGACTTTATTTGGCAGTCTCTTTATACTGTGGTTTGTCTCTTATGAACTTTTTTGGGTTTGGCCTTTACTCCCAGGTCTCTGATCTACCTTGAGTTGATTTTTGTGTATGGTGTGAGATGTGGATCCTGTTTCATCTTTCTGCAGGTGGAAGTACAGTTTTACCAGCACCATTTATTGAAGAGGTTGTCGTTTTTCGATTTGATAGCTTTCATTTCCTTGTCAAGTATCAGTTGATTATAGATAGCTAGGTCTACTTCTGGGTTCTCAATTTTGTTCTCTTGATCTGTGTGCCTTTCATTGTACCAATACCAAGCTGTTTTGGTTACTACTGCTGTGTAGTAGGTTTTGATGTCAGGGAATGCTATGCCTCCCACCTCATTGTTGGTTTTCAGAAGTGTTTTGCTTATTTGGGTTCTCTTGCCTCTCCAAATAAATATGAGTTTTCCTTTCAATCTCCTTGAAAAATGAATTTGGTATCTGGATTGAACATGTAGATTGCTTTTGCTAGGATTGTCTGTTTCACAATATTGAATCTTCCTGTTCATAAACAAGGCACATTTTTCCATTTCTTTAGGTCTTTTATTGTGTCCTGCAAAAATGCTCTGGAAGTTTTCTTTGTATAGGACTTTTGTATCTTTAATTAGGTTCACTCTTAAGTATCTCAGTTTGTGATTGGCTATTGTAAATTATACTGCTTACTTGATTTCTTTTTCTGAGTTCTCTTTATTACTGTAGAGGAATCCTACTGATTTTTGGATATTGATCTTATATCCTGCCACTCTACTAAATTGGCCTACTAACTCTTAACAGTTTTTTTTTTGTTGGGTTCTCTGTTTACATTATATCATCTGCAAATAGTGATTGTTTAACCATCCCTTTGCTGATCTGGAAGCCTTTTATTTCCTTCTCTTGTCATATTCCCCTAGCAAGCACTTCCAGTATAATATTAAATAGAAGTGGCGACAGTGGGCATCCTTGTATGATCCCTGATTTCCAGGAAAATACTTTTAGTCTTACTCCATTGAGAATGGTATTGGCTCTTGGTTTTGCATATATATTTTTCACTAGATTGAGAAAGTTCCCTACTATTCCAATTGTGCTGAGTGTCTTAATCAGGAAGGGATGTTCTATTTTGTCAAATGCCTTTTCTGTGTTAATTGCTAAGATCATATGTTTCTTGTTATTTACTTTGTTAATATAGTGAATTACATTGATTGTTTTTTTTATGTTGAACCATTCTTGCATACCTGTTATGAATCCCACTTGGTCATGATGAATTATTTTTTTTTTATTTGCTTTTGATTCTATTGGCTAGGATTTTGTTAAGCATTTTTGTATTTACATTCATGAGAGATACTGGTCTGTAGTTTTTGTTCTTGGTACTCTCTGCCTCGTTTTGGTCTTAGGGTTATGCTTGCTTCATAGAATGACTCTGGATGTGTTCCTTCTTTTTCCGTTTTTTGAAATCATTTAAGTAAAACTGGTGCTAAATCCTCTCTGAATGTTTGGTAGAATTCAGCTTGTGAAGCCTTCTGGTCCATGTCTTTCCTTATGGGGAAGTTTTCTTATGACCTTTTCAAATATATATAAATTCTATCTATCTATCTATCTATCTATCTATCTATCATCTATCTATCTATCTATCTGTCTGTCTATGTATTTATTTTGTGATGGGTCTATTCAGTTGTTCTATATCTCTGTCATTCTGGGTAAGGAGTGCATTTCAAGGAATTTGTTCATTTCCTCTACGTTTTCTAATGTATCAGAGTATAGCTTTTTGTAATATTTTTATAGTATTGATTTGATTTTCTCTGGTTCTGTTGTGATGTCACCTCTATCATAATCTAATTACCTGTTTTCTCTTTTGCTGAATTTGCTAGAGGTTTTTCATATTTTTTACTCTTTAAAAAAAACAGCTCCTGGTCTTATTGATGAAATTAATTGTTCTTCTGTTTTCTGTCTCATTGATTTCATCTCTTGTCCTTATAGTTTCTTTTCTTCTAGAGGTTGTAGGATTAGATTGTTGATCTTTTTCTATTTGCTGAAGATGCTGAGTTAGATCATTGAGTCTTCTTTCTTCCTATTTTATGTGTGCCTGTTGCTATGAACTGCCCCTCAGAGAGTTTTGTAAGTTGTATTTTCATTATCATTTCTTTAAAGGAATTTTTTTATTTCATTCTTTATTTCTTTTATAACCCAGTAGTGTTTTTGCAAAGTATTATTTAGTTTCCACAATGGTAGTTTTATAAGTTTTACTCTCTGGTGGTTAATTTCTAGTTTTTTGGTATTGTGACCTGACAAGATACTTTGTATTATTTCCATGTTTTTTAATTTGTTGAGGCTTGCTTTGTGTCCTGTTATATGATTCTGGAGAATATACCATGTGTACTTGAGAAGAAAGTGAATTGAGTTTTAGTTGGGTGCAGTACCCTGAATACATTCACAAATTCAAGTTGGCTGGTAATATAGGTTAGATCTTCTGTATCTTTGTTGAGTTTGTTCTGAGTTGATCTACCTTTGGTGATAGTGGTGTGTTGAAATCTCTTACCACTATTGTGGTGCTGTCTATTTCTATCTTTAATTCTGTTACCTTTCTGTTACCTGTTGTTTTATGTATTTTACAGGTCTATCATTTGGTACAAAATGTTGACCAAGGTTACATCTTCTTGATTTATTGTGCCTTTAATCAGTATGTAATGCCCTTCCTTATCTTTGATGGTGGTTTTCATTCTGAAATCTATTTTATCAGAGATTAGTACTCCTTCTTTTTTTGAGGTTGGTATTTGCTTGGTGTATTTTTTTTTTCCGCCTTTGATTTTGAGTCTTTCTCTTCTGTTTTTTAGATGTGTCTCTTGTAGACAACATATTGATGTGCTTTGTTTTGGGGGGTTTGGGGTTTTTTTTTTAATCCATTCTGCTATTCTTTTTCTTTTAATTGTTGCATTTAGTCCATTCACATTAAGTGTGATTATTGTCAGGCCAGGTTTTATTTTTACCATTTTGCTATATTTCTTTTTCTGTTGTTTCTGGTTACTATAGTCCATGAACTTTCCTTTGGCATCTCCAAGTTCAGGATTTCACTTAAAATTTCTTGTAGTTTTTGTCTTGTTTTCACAAATTCCTTAAGTTTCTTCTTTTCTGCAGAAAATCTACTTTCCCCTTCATATTTTAATGAGAGCTTTGCTAGATATAGGACCCTTGGCTGGCATTTGTTATCTTTCAATTTTCTTTATATGGCGTCCCATTGCCTTTTACCTCACACGATTTCTGTTGAGAAAGCAAAACTTAATCTGTTTTTTTCCCCTCTTTGTAAATAACTCTTTGTTTTTCTCATGCTGCTTTTAGGATTCTATCCTTATCCTTTAACTTGGAAAATTTTACTATGATGTGTCTTAATGTTTTTCTTTTTGGGTCTAGTCTATTTGGTATTCTTTGTGCTTTTTTAATGTAGATTTCCCCATTCGTTAAAATATCTGGGGACATTTTCTTCTAGTACTTCTTCCACAATCTTCTCCGTGATTTTCCTGTCACTACCCTGTTCTGGAATTCCAGTCATACATATGTTATTCCTTTTTATATCATCCCACATGATTCTAATGTTTTCTTCAATTTCTTTACATCTTGTCTCTGATTTTTCTACTAGTATGTTTTTCTAGAGAGGCTCTTCCAGGTCACTGACCCTCTGTTCCATCTCTTCATTTCTACTTTTTTGTGATACCAGCATGTTGGACACTTCTGCCATTTCGGGCTTAATATTCTGGGTTGCATTTTCATGCTTTTCTGTTATTTCCTGTAATGTATTAGCCGTACCCTCTTTGTCTTGTGATGACTTTTTTTTACGTTCTTGTATTTCTTTATCTATTTTATCAATTCTTCTGTCTTTTGCATTTTCCTTCATAGCTGTTTAGTTGCTCCTCATATATACATTTCTTCTCGACTGTTGTCTCTGAGGTATTTGCACTCTTACTGACTTCCATTGTTTCTTTCCACATTTGTATCTTTTTCTGTAGCTGATCAAATAACTCTATATCAACACATTTCTTCTGGTTCTTTCTATTTGGGGTATTTATTGGGTCTGCTTTTTTTTGGAGAATGGGGTATTTTGTCATGATGGCTGAGGTGGATTGCTGCTTTCTTGACATTATGTGAGGGTTTTTTACTTAGTAGATATTAGGTTGATGTAACTATAAAATTACATAAGGTATGGCAGTATTGTGTGAAGCACTTATATTTGTGCTTCCTTCTTGGTCTGAGGCCTGTAGGGCCTAGGGCCTGACAAAATGTGTGTGTGGTCCCCTCCTCCCTGGCTCCCAGAGTACCTTAATGATAAAGTAGGAAGCCTATTGTTCCCTTTTGGAAGCAGCTCCTCACCTGCCTCAAAGTATCCAGGTCTTCCCTGCTGTTTGAGCTTAAGGGGTCCTGTGTGTTCAAATTAGACAGCAGGAGTTTGGTGGGTTTCTTTTTCCTCGAAGTACCTTAATGATAAAGGAGGAAGCCTGTTGTTTCCTTCTGGAAGGGGCTTCTTGCCTGCCTCGAGGGGTCCTGGTCCTCTCTTCTGCTTGAGATTAACGGGTCCCACATAGCCAAGCTAGACAGCGGTCCACCCCAACAAAGTACCTAGTTAATCAACTGGGATCAATTTGTTGCAATTGCTACTGAAATCATGTGGTGGCTGTCATGGCCGAAGTCATGCCAAAGCTTGAATTATTTTTTTTTTCTTATGTGCTTTTGGATTCTATTGGCTAAATGTTAGTTATTGAGTATTTATCTTGTTGTTCGTTGTTGTTTTGTGCCATTGAGTCACTTGCGACTCATAGCAACCCTATGTACAATAGCCCTAAACTCTGCTCTGTCCTGTGCCAATTGCACTGTCTCCGAAACACCCATCCCGATTACCCCAGTCACTGAATCAGTTCACCTCATTGAGGGCCTTCTCCTCCTGCGCTGTCCCTCCACCGATCCCTCCTTACAACATGTCCAAGTATGCCCGGGTTGACCATTTCCAGGATGAATCTGTTTGTTTTCCTAGCAGTCCATGATACCCCCCGGACTCTTCTCCAGCACCACAGCACAAAGGCATCAATTCTCCTTCTATCCTCCTTAGTCATTGTCCAGCTCTCTGATGCATAACATGTGATAGCAAAGACGTGGCCTGTATCAGATGCACGTTAGTCTCCAGAGAGACACCATTGCTCTTCAGTACTTTGGAGAGGTCCCTAACAGCAGACTTTACCATGGCAATATGTCTTATAATTTCTTGGCTACTGGTGCAGAGAGTGTTGACTGTGGAGCCAAGCAAACTGAAGCTGTGAACAATCTCAATCTCTTCACCATCCATCCTGATGCTGCCAATTGCCCAGTGGTGAGAATCTTTGTCTTCTTGACATTGAGCCTCAATCCATACTGGAGGCTGCAGTCCTTGACCCTCTGCAGCAAGCATTTCAGGTCCTCCTCAGTTTTAGCAAGTAGGGTTGTATCATCTGCATATCACAGATTATTGATAGATCTTCCCCCAATCTTGACCCCACATTCCTCTTCATAGAGCCCAGCCTACTGGATAATCTCTTCTGTATACAGGTTGAAAAGGTATGGAGACAGGACACATCCCTGGTGTATGCCCTTCCCAATTTTGAACCATGCAGTGTTTCCTTTTTCTGTTCTGACTACTGCCTCTTGGTCCAAGTATAGATTTCTCATTAGCACGATCAAGTGTTCTGGTATTCCCATTCTTCTCAGAGTCAGCCACAGTTTCTTATGATTCATGTAGTCAAACACCTTTGCATAGTCAATGAAACACAAATATACATTTCTCTGGTATTCCCTGCTTTCAGCTAAGATCCATCTAACATTAGCTACAATATCCCTAGTACCACGACCCCTTCTAAACCCAGCCTGGACTTCTGGCAGTTCTCTGCTGATGTGCTGTTCCAGTAGTTTTTGGATAATCTTCAGTAGAATCTTGCTTGCATGTGAAATCAATGATATTGTTCTATAGTTTCCACACTTTGTTGGTTCACCCTTCTTTGGGATGGGAACAAATATAGATCTCTTCCAGTCAGTTGGCCAAGTGGTTGTTCTCCAGATTTCTTGGCACAACTTGGTGAGCACATCCAGGGCAGCATCTGTTAGCTGAAATATGTCAATTGGTATACCATCTGTTCCTGGGGCCTTATTTTTTGCTATTTCCTTTAAAGCGGCTTGAACTTCCTTCATCACCAGAGGCTCTTGCTCATATCATATCAAGGGTGGGACAATGGGAGGTGGATGTTGAAGGAAGTGGGTAGAAGTGGATGGGTACCCTGGTGGATGGTGGAGCAGGGAAATAAGTGGGTAAAGATACATGTGCCAATGGCAGGGACAACACTGATACAAAAGGTTAACTCTACAATAAGGGATATATCTTTCACTTTTCTGTAAAACGCTTATCTGTTACTTCACTAAATCTGAACATTCAGATTAAAACAGACTAGGAAGAAGGACTGTCCATCCCCTTCTGAAATAGCAGGCCTCTGAAAACCCTATGTACAACAGAACACATGTAGATAACAGAAAGGGCAACTGAGGTTGAGCTTTCAAGTATGGAAATACAAAGGAAGAGGAACAGTTGTAAGCAGACACTCGTGATTGGGACATGCAATGTGATTTATCTTATATTAGAAATTATGCTGGATATACCATGGACTTCCAAAATAAGTGCCAAGTCTGTTTTGGAGGATGTGTAACCAGACAGTCCCTTAGAGCCAAAGATGAAAAAATACTTTGAACATGTGGTCAGGAGGAGTTGATCCTTGGAAAAAAAGCAGTATGCTGGGGAAAGTGGAGGGTCAGGGAAAGAAAGGAAGACCCTCAACAATATGGGTTCATACAGTGACAGTAACGGTGCACTGGAGAGTATCAGAGATGGTGAGGACGGCCCAGGACAGGGCATCTGATCTGTTCACAGGGTCACAATGAATCCTCATTGACTCAACAACACCTAATGACATGACAACCACACCAGAAATTGTGATAAATGCATTATATGCACTGCTAAGCAATGTATAAACATTTTGTTGTATGATTATTGTTTAGGTTTGTCTTGTCCACTGGAGAAAGAAAAAGAAAAATGTTACCTTTACATTTGTGACTAAGTATATAGGGGGCTTTTTGGGGGTCTTTTTTTTCCATTAAGAGTTTGAAATCTTTCTGAAAGCAAGACTTACGATTCCCTGATCGCTGAGCTTTGCATGTGGTGGTCACACTAAATGAACCACCTCTCACTCAGAGAAGGCTTTAACAAGTGACATTAATTTATGAAAGATCGAAATATTTTGGCATCCAAAGTGGACCAGATTATAGCATTTGGTTTTTGCTAGCGCATCATAAGTCATTGAGACTTTAAAGTCCATTCTAAACTTTCAGTAGTATGCAAAGATTCTGTGTTCCAAACAGTTTTTCATTGTTTTTATAGTCTTTCTTTTTACCATATTTCTCTCATAAGGAAAATGAAACATTTTCTAGATTGCACAAATTAATGAATTATGCTTAAAAATGAGCTCCTCTCTGTATGGATTCACAGGATCTGCGGTTCATTTAGTGTGCCTTCTCTTTGTCCACCTAGAGGGTAGGCAGAATGTGTGATAATTGTAAATGTGGACTTGAAGGTGGGTGGCTAGAGACCATGTGGGAAAAGGACAGCGTACTTTTTACTCTTTGGTAACTATGGAATCTTCTATTTTCTACATTTATTCACTTTTTAAAAAGATCACTAGACAGTTAACAAGTGCATCAGATAACCATGAGGACCCATGAGGAAGAAGGAGGTAACATAGGAATGTGTCTGTACAACTGGCATTATCTACTGCAGTGTCCATTTTTCTTTCATTTGTCTGCATTGTTTGGTACTACTTACCAGTCTCTCTGACTGGATAAAAAAAAGATGTCGAGACGATAACCCCTCTTAAAGTACACCCTGAATCTTTGGAAGGGCAAATGAGATGAGCACTTGAAAGCAGGTTTTCTTCTTAATGCAGTGCCCATTTCTCTTTTTGGCTTACCCACAGCCCTTGAATGAATTCCGACTCAGGACAATCCTGTTGGACAGAGTAGAACTGTCCCACTGGGTTTCCAAGGCTGTAAATCTTCACAGGAGTAGGCTGCCTCATCTTTTTCCTGTGGAATAGTTAATAGGTTCAAACCACTCACCTTTAAGTGGGTAGCCAAATGCCGAACCCCATGCACTATCAAAGTTCCTTTTTTTTTTTTGGCTTAAATATGAAGAATTTTTACCGTCTTTAAAAAATCTCTGAGTTGGCATCTGGCTTTCCTGTACCCTCACAAGCAATCTGGTTTATTTTTTTTTTCCTTCAGAATCCAGTGGGAAAAAGGTGATCTTTCACAAAAACCAAACAAAAAAGAACGATAAGGGAGAGGAAAAAAAGAGGAAGATGATCTTGGACACTGAGTTCTTTTTTAAGGATATTTCACACCTAAGATTTTAAATGATAGAGAGCTAGACTTTTCTCTAATGGAAGCGCATAAGAGTTTGAAAAAAGGAAGAGTGGGTTATTGAATTGTTTGTGTATTAAAAACTGAGATTGAACTTCAGGCTTTGTGTTTGAGACAAGAATGGTTTTGCTTATTATCTTCTCTATCTTAAATTTCTCCTTTTTTTTTTTTTACTGTAAGCTAAAATGACGTGTGTGTTTGTTTCAGACTGTTTATGTCAGATTATGAACATTTATAATCTGTTCTTGTACGTTCCCAGTAGAAACTGCGTGAGTGGGAATCTTTTAATAGAATGTGTCTTGCAACTAGCCAATTTATTCTGGTACTAAATTCTAGTTAATTCCTAAGGAATGTAACTCTTGTCCACAAAGTTTTTGTTTTAAAACACATAAAGCCTTGGAACTGTGTTTTTAAAGTTTTCTGAAGACAGCTTCTGCTTTGTTTTTCTGAGTTTAATGAACATGAAAGGGCAACAAGAAAAATAGCGGTCATCAGCTGACACCGTCAGAATACACTTTATTAAGTTTACACTGGAACATGGTTAGAAAAAGAAATATTGGCAGATGGGGAAAATGCCCCTTCAGGAGCACCTTGTGAATGAATCATGTGTACAAGGTGAATTCCCAAGTTTTACTGTGGGTCAAATATGGAGATCTTGAGCAACTTTTAGTAGAAAACTTCAGAGCATGCATTATGAAGTCAGCTACTTCCAAGCTCCACTCTCCCTTACCTTGTGTTTATTTGTTTGTTTTAGTCTTTATATTGGTTTGCGTTCATAATGACATCCAAGTCATTTATATCAAACAGAAAGGATTGTCACCCTGGTGGGTACTGCACACTCCATTGCTGGTATGCCCTTGTCTCTGTGGTTCCAAGTGTTTTCCCAGTCATTCAGATGAAAAAAAATTGAGTCCTGGGTTAAGTGCAATGTCTGATGGCTTGGCCTAATAGTGGAACCAGAAATCAAACGCAATCACCTCAAATTTCAAGTGTGAAGTACTCCTAAAAAGGAACTCAGTTTAAAAGACTACTCTGTCCCTTGGGTTCCTTGTTGCCTTTGAGTGATGTTTAGGAAGAAAATGAGGAAGTGTGGTGTTTATGCTGATGTCCTCTATGAAGTTCAAGGATGCCTGTGAACAAACACTTGACTTTCCTGGTTCTTGCCTCGCATCTAGCCGACTGCGAGGCCACATCTTCATCCTGTGGCCGAGAGTGGATCCAGCATTTGCAGGTTCATGACAGCATCCCACTGGGAGCCTTCAGTTTCTAAAAGCCTATCTTTCTACAGTCTACTCCCAACTCTAACACAACATTGTCCTCTCTGGCTGGTTCTACTCTTACAGATAAAATTCCATTTCCCCACAGACTATATCCTTTAATTCAATGGGTGTCCATTCTTCACTGAGGATTACACATAGATGTTGTTTTGTATAGCTGGACTTCGGTCAATTACTATATATTGTGAGTTTGATCTTTCTCTAGTCTCCTGTATGTATTTATCTCCTTGGGCAACATTGTGGACTCCTGGCCTTTCTCAGGTCATCTTGTACCAATTTGTTGAAACCAGATTGGCTAGCAAAACCCCTTCCAAGCTTTCTTTCTCCTTGGTCTCTGTTTTCTTTTCTTTTTTTTTTTTTTTTTTTTTTGTCTCTGTTTTCTTATAGCTCCAAGCCCAGGCTTCATTCTCGTATTGCCAACAAGGAGTTGACTCTTCTCCAAAGAGTCCTTGTGCCTTTAAGTGGAAAATAGTATTAGAATCCAAAATCTCAGTTTCAAGAGCACTTTCCAAATCAAGGCTAGACTCTGGTGAAATGAGATCTGCCAGCCATTTAAGGGACAGATCAGGGAAAGTGGCTTTTATTCAAAGGAGCATGTGTTCATGTTGATGTTTCCAATTTACCTCTAGCTTTGCTAAGTTTGCGATGGCCTTATTCTATTATCAGAATTTATTAACCCAATTCCCCTTTTGCCAAGCTATACATACTAAATCAGCTCATGTGTTTACATGAAGAGTGATCCCACGTTTCAAAGTCTTCGTCTTCTCTTCTCTTTCTGACCCTGAACTTGAGTGCCCTGGATATGGCTGGAGTAAGTGAGTTCAGGAAATATTCTTGTTAATGTTCCCTAGAGCATCCCCTCACAGAAAAGAAAAAGAATTACCAACTTCCTTCTAATCTTTATATTAATGAACCTAAAGCGTGAGCGACTCAGCAATATACAGGCTTAGGCATCTGGTATCTAAACCCCAATGAAAGAAGGGAGCTTACCAGTACAACTTTCTTAGATTCTATGCATCACCCCTTCTTTTTGCATTTACTCAGTGTCTAAATGATGTTTGGCTCATCTCATTCAAGTTTCTGCAGAAATGTCACTTCGCCCAAATGTTCTCATTGTAAACCTGGCTAAAATGGATCCCACAGTCTACCACTGGCCCTTGCTCTTTGGGTAGAGCTCCACAGGGCGTTGTGCTGTTAATCAAAAGACTGTGCCTCTCTGCTGGTTCTTGTCCACCAGCAGCTTTGCAGGAGAAAGATAGGCAGGTTCCTTCCATGCTATTGACAGCCTCTGAAAACCCACTGGAGGGTCAGCTTTAAGTTGATCCTAATTTAACAGTAATAAGATTTGGGTTTCTTTCCTTTTTTGTTTTTGAGACTTTAGAGTGGACGTTCCCTAAGAGCAGGGATTTGTTTGATCCTGTTCTGTCTCCTCAGTCACCTCAGACATGGCCTGGCACCTGGTTCATCAGAATAACTGATGAAGGAAAGTTATTTTTCTTCCATCTTTACCTCATAGCCTACTAATTAGATATTTCTACTGGCAGAAATTTTTTAACCTTTCCAGTTATGTCTGCACATTGCACATTTTCATTGCTTCCTCTTTTCCTCTTGTGTGTAAGTTGCTTAGATTTTCATGATATTATTGCTGCTAACATCACCATAAATGTTTTTGTGATGTTTTCACAGCTACAGCCTTCTCTAACCAGCTATTTTCTATCTCATCAAGTAACACTTTGAGCTAGGATTTGAAAAGGAGCCTGCACATAGACTTTTCGAGGGTTAATGTGGAAGAAAAGGCCAGAAGCTATTGAGAGGGTGTTTGACCTGGACTCAGCCCATTGGCCTTCCTTGGTTTTGAGTCAGCAGGGTTTCCAGCCCTTAAAGGCGCTTCTGTGTGCAGGACCAGAGTCTCGGCTGCCAGGTGCCTGTGGATATAGGAGTGGCTTTTGTCTTCATTGTGATGGTGTGACAGAGTCTATAAAAAGGTGAATTGGCAGTCTTGGAGCTAGAGTAATTGCTCAGAAAGAAATAACAAAGCAGAAGAGAGCGGAGGCAGTTCTTCCTCCCAGTGCTCACAATGGGTAATGTTTTTGTTAACAAGTCAGAAAAACTATTTCGAGCCTGCCCTCTGAACCTAAGAGTGAGGATCCCTGAAATCTCAACAGGGCATAAGAAGTCCCTCAGTTATCCTTGATTCCTAAGGAACCAGAGAACCCCAGGTCAGCCGCACTGAGAAAGAGCGACCACCTACCATGGACCTTGTGTCTTACTTAACTTTACTCAAATGTGTTGTTTAAATGCAAACTGACCTTTTACATCAACAGTCAAGAATGAAGATGTGCTTAAAGAGAGACCTGATGTGTCCTACATGGAAGGATAACTCACTTCCAAATTTGAAGTGAGATTTTTCTCAAAGATTGCATTAATTGTTCAGATTGCAAACAAATTCACCTAGTATAATTTTCATCGTTTATTAATAGTTTAAGGTAAAAAGATGTCATTTGCTTAATCATTTTCCTCCCTAAGGAATACTGTTGAGAGCCAAGCAGTTGGCAGTCTGAATCCACTAGCAGCTCTTCAGGGGAAGAGATCTGCTCCCTTGGAGATCTGCTGGGAAACACCATGATGCCCTCTTGCATAGTCACGGTGGGTTGGAATCAACTTGGGAGCACATAACAACAGTGACGTCAGTTCCAGTTTTACGCTCTGCAAATAAAAAAAGGAAGAAAGCAGAAAAATTGTAGTTGCTCTTTTTACATTTTACCCCAAATCCTGCTTGTACGAGTTAAGTGTAGCTGCCTCCTATTCAAAAGAGAGCCAGGCGCTGCAGGGAAGTGGTCCAAACTGCAGCCAGTGCCTCCACTCCTTCCGGTCTCTGAGCTTTGCTAGATAATGGAGGAGAGCAGCACTGCCTGTGCAGCTTGGGGCCCTGAGGGAGCTTTTCCATAGTATCAAAGGCCTCTCAGTACTCTCTCAAATGTAAACAAGTCCTTGTCATGAGCCTCTGTACCCCCTGGGAGCAAATTCAGTCTATGTGTCAAAAAGCTGGACAATGACTAGGGAAGATAGAAGGAGAATTGATGTCTTTGAGCTATAGTGTTGGAGAAGAGTATTGAATATACCATGGACTGCTAAGAAAATTAACAGGTTTAACCTAGAGAGGGTTAAACCAGGCTGCTCCTTGAAGATAAGGATTCTGAAGCTTCGTCTGACATACTTTGGACTTGTTGCAAGGAGTGATCAGTCCTTGGAGAAGGATGTCATGCTTGGGAGTGTGGAGGGACAGTGCGGGAGATGAAGACCCTCTATTAGGTGAATTAATTAATTCAGTGACTGGGGTAATGGGGGGTAGGTGTGTCAGAAACAGGGAGGTTGGCACAGAATGGAGCAGGGTTTAGGGCTGCTGTACATAGGGTTGCTATGAGTCACAGATGATTCATGGGCACATAAGAATAACAACCTTGAATAACCTTGGAGAATAAGCCAAGCCCAGAAGGCAGGATGAGGCTTCTTTACATAGTACAGACTAGTTGTTATGAGCATTGACTTAGGGTGCAAACTGTGTGTGTACAAATCCCACGTTTACCTTTTTCTGGCTTTGTGATATTGACCTACTTTGTTTTTATGTTTATTTTCAATTTTACATGTTTATTGAGGAAGAATTTACATTTTATAACATATTATATATACGTAATCTACATAGTTTTGTACGCTTTGACATCCATACACACACACACACACACACGTAAAACAATTTGTAATACTTAAGATAGTGAGCACCTACATCTTTATCATATTTTGGGCTGCCCTTTCATCCACATCCTTCACTCCTACCTCTCCAATACTACTTTTTCACCCTTGTCCTGAAGCAGCTGCTAATCTGCTTTCTGGGCCTAATCTGTAACTAGGGTAACGGAGGTGGGTGAATTGGAGTCAGTGAGACTGGCTCAGGACAGGGCAGGCTTCAGAGCTGTTTGATATAGGATTGCTGTGATGTGCAGGTGACTCAGTGGCACACAACAACAATAATCTGCTTTCTGACTCTAAATTAAGTTTCATTTTTTAATAAACTCAAATGAAATCCACTCTCATTGTGTTGGTTCCAACTCGTAGCAAGCCTCCACTTGGTTTCTGAGGCCGTAAATCTTTAGGGAGGAGTTAGCATTGGTGAAGTTAGGTGCTGTCAGTTTAGTACTCAACTCTGTAAACGACAGATCTGAACCTGCCTTGTCCTGCACCATCCTCATCGTCTCTGACATCTATGGGCCCATTTCTGCAGCCACACAGTGACTTATTGAAGGTTGCTTTTTCTTAGACATGTAATGCATGCACCTTATTTAAAAAACAAACAACAAACAAAAACTCTGGCTATTTTGTTGTTATGTGCCATTGAGTCTCCTATGACTCAAAGTAATCATATGTGCAATAGCTCTGAACGCTGCCTATCCTTAGCTAGTCTCTCTCTCTAACATTCCTACTCTTACTACCCCAGTTATTTTGTTAATACATCTCATCCAAGTTCTTCCTCTCCTGTGTTGTCCCTCAACCTTTCCAAGCAATTTTCTGAAGTAATTTTCAAGTTTTGAGATTCTTTATATTTTTTAGGTACTTAAAATCTTTGTCAGATGTAAACTCTGCAAAACTATTCTGTTTGTCTTCATTCTCCTTCCAGTGTCTTTTAAAGACAAACACTTTCATATTTTGTTGGACTCCACATTGTCAATCTGGATCATGCTTTGGGTACCTAAGTATTGTTTGCCTAATTCAATTCCACAAAATATTCTCCTGATTTGCTTTCTTTTTTCCCCCCAGAAAGTATATAATTGAGGTTTGCTGTTAGGTCTGTGGTCTATTGTGAGTTATTTTTTGTATTTTTTTGTCCTGTGTATGTCATAGTTCATATTTTTGTATATGGATTTTCAGTAGTGTCCATACCATTTGTTCAAAAGACAGTCCTTTTTCTACTCTTTTACCTTTGCACAGTTTTTGAAAATTAGGAGGGGGGTGTGTGTGTAAGACTATTTCTAGACCCTATTCTGTTCTCTTTGTGCCTATCTTTATACTAGTGACATGCCGTCTTAATTACTGCAGCTTTGTAAGCCTTAAAAATGATAGTACTAATGCTACTTGATTTGAGTTACATTAAGATTATGGCATTTTGTTTTTTTGGTTTTGTATTACTTTATGAATTTTTATAATAATCTTGTCAATATCTAACCATACAAATGTTAAAGTATTTACCAAAATTTTATTTGATTGGTTTTTATTCTATTCTTGCCAGAGAATATATTTTGAATGATTTGGTTCGTTTTTCTGGGATTAAAATTCTTTTAAATGTATTTAGATTTAGATTTATATTGTGACCCACAACATAATCCTTCTTGGTACATGTTCTTTCCATATTTGAAAAGAATGTCTGTTTGACTGCGGCTGTAGAGTTTTGTGTAAATTAGGTCAAATTAGATAGTTGTGGTGTTGGCTTCTGTATCTTTACTGTTTTTCTGTCTATTTGTTCTATCAGTTTTTGAGAGAATGTTTTGAAATCTCAGGCTATAATTGTGGGTTTGTCTCCTTTTCTTTGCAGTTCTATCACTTTGCTGCATGTATTTTGAAGTGGTTATTAGATCCATAAGTATATGGGATTTTGTCTTCTAATGAATTGACTTATTATTATGAAGTGAAATTCTTTATCCCTAACAATATTCTTTTCTGAAATATACTTTTTCATTTATTAGCATACCCACTTCAGTTTTCTTGTGATTAGTTTTAGTATGATTTGTCGTTTTCTATTCTGTTGCCTTAAACTTATTTATTATCTATGTATTTGAAATGATTTAGGCAGCATATTGCTTGGTTTGATGTTTTTTGTTTTATGGTTTGTTTGTTTTTTTAAATATCATGTTCTTTGTATTCAGTTGTGTCCTCTAAAATATATATATTCAGCTTTTAACTGCTGTACGTGAAGATATTTTGTTTCGAAATAGGAATGCTCTTTGTTCTTTGATTATGTTCATGAAGTCATATGATGGTATGGCAGGTGGTAAATCAAATTACATCTGAATTATGTTGTTGTTGTTGTGTTGGTAGGTGCCCTCCAATTAACTATGGTTCACAGCAACTCAAACAACAGCAGATCAGAATCTTGGCCTATCCTGTGCCATCTTTACCCTCTTTGAGATGTTCAAGCCCATTTTTACAGTCACTGTCAATTCATCTTATTGAGAGTCTTTTTTCTCTGTCCCTTTGTCTTTCCCATCATGATGTCTCCCTCCAGGGACTGGTCTTTTCTAACAGCATGCCCAAAGTATGTGAGATGAAGTTTCACCATCCTTGCTTCTGAGGAGCACCCTACTTGTCCTTCCTCCAGAATGGATTTGTTTGTTCCGTTGACAGTCCATGAGATATTCAGTACTCTTTTTCCATCATCATGATTCAAGGGCATCAGTCCTTTCTTTGTCATCTATATTCACTGTCCAATGTTCAGATGTATGGGAAACAACTGAGACTATCATGACTTGCATCAGGGGCACCTTGGTCTTTAAAATTATATCCTTGCTTAATAGCACTTTAAAACGTCATTGACGGTAGGTTTTCTTAATGCAATGTGTCTTTTGATTGTTTTGAAAGCTTCTAGCATGAGTGTTGATTGTAGTTCCAAGTGAAATGAAATTGTTAACAACTTCAGTCTTTCTCTATTCTGGTGTTGCCTATTGCTCCAATGATAGGGATTTTAAAAATATTCACATATAAGAAAAGCAGAATAGTACAAAGACTCATAGAGAAGACAGATGTCATGGAACAACAAATATGCTGGGCAGCTCCCAGACTACAAGGAGGGACTTCACCATAGAGAAATGTTCTGAATATAGGCTTCTGGCATCTGTAACTATGAGAAACTAAGTTGCATACTACATAGTAGATTCTTAGTAAGTATTTTATCTACTTCAGTTCATTAGCTGAGTCAGAACCAACTCCTAGCTGACCCTCCAGGAGATAAATCGTATGAGAAGAGGTTGCCCATCTTTCTCTTTCAGTATTGTTTGATGGATTCCAGCTTCCAGGGAAATGTGGCCTTTGGGTTAAAAGTGCCAACCCCTGTGGACAATGCCAACAGAGTTCCTCTGTCTACTCACCACACCCAGACACCTTACTGCCATCAAGTTGATTCTCACTCACAGTGACCCTGTAGGACAGTAGATCTGCCCAATCAAGTTCCCTGCACTGTTAATCTTTAGTAGAGTATCTCATCTTTCTCCCATGGTGTGGCAGATAGATTGAAACTAGGGGCTTTTGGTTTAGATGTCCAATGCTTATCCCACTGTACCACTGGAGTTCCTTTCCGTCTACTTGAAGGAGCTGTTAACATGACAGTGAAGCTGTTTAGAGCAGGAGAGAAGAGGAGGTCCACTTGAAGAGTGTTCCTGGGTTATGTTTCTGAATAAAACAAGACTAGATTGAGGGTCTGTCTTTACTAACATAAAACTTTAATGCCCTTTACTTTATGTCAAATAAATACCACAATAAGCTTTTCCAGAGTTCAGGGAACAGTCGTTATAATGCCATAATTAACATTTAGACAAACTTTGTACTGTGGGAAAAGTTGCTGTAATGATCAAGTGAGTTCTAAGATATCAGAAGGCATATTTTAATCTATTTAATACTCCTACTAAAGTATAGATTAGAATTTAGTTGTATTGTTGTGTACTGTCAAGTCGGAACTGCCGACTGTCCAGTGGGCTCTTGGAGGCAGTTTAATTGCACAGGAGATTGCGTGTCTCTCTCCCACAGAACAGCTAATGGATTTGTACTGTAATCCCAGAGGTGCAGTGCTCAAATCCACCAGCTGTTCCAAGGGACAAAAATGAGCCTCTGAAAACCTGCTGGAGGGTCAGCTGTGAGTTCATTCCAACTTAGTGATAAACAAGAACAACAATTTTTATGGAAGCAGAATGCCTCCTCTTTTATACATGGAGCACCTGGTAGATTCAAACTAATGCTTTTTATGTTGGCAGCTGAGTACTTCATCCACTTAGCCACCCACTAAACCACTAACAACATGTCAGTTTCAACTTACAGCAACCTTCCACTGGGTTTCTAAAGCAGTAAATCTTAAAAAGAGAAGACCACTTTATCTTTCGGCTCAGTAATGGGTACATTTAAGTGTTCTGGAATTGCCATCCTTTGCAATGTTATTCATAATTTGTTGTGGTCCACACAGTTAAATATTGGATGACATACTAGTTATGAGCTGAAACTGTTAAAGAAGTCACAAAGTAGTGTCAAATGTAGTTTTATAAGAATTTTTATAAAAGTCATGTAAACTATTTCTGACCCTACTTCCAGTAAAATTCTTTATTAAAAAAAAATAAAAATAAAATTGCAAGTGCCATTTTGCATGATCTCAGTTAAGGAGGAAGAGCTTTCCTTGATGCCTTGCTGTATAATATAAGTGTCATCATCATATCCCTTGTTCAGTAACAATTTCACATACATGTTTAAACAGTAGATAAGAAGCTGTGAACCTTCAAAGTCAGGCTCAGTTGCACTTGTTCTCATGGGAGGATGGCTCTGATGTTACTACAATGTTGGCAACAGATGCTGCTGCCAAATAACTGGCTCTCTCACCCTGTCCTGCTTGTAAAGGACTCAAACTAGGTAACCTACAGAGGGAATAAAGGCATTATCCCGCACAATGATTGTGGTAATGGAATTTCAAGTTTAAAACATTGAAGAAAACACTGGTTCCCTGAGAAAATGTCTCTGTGCTGATAGATTTAAATTAGTCAGGGGTCATATATGAGGAATGCCAAGAATCTTTCAAGAGAAAGGCACTAACCAGAGGAGTCATGTAAATTTTCCTAAACATTATTTTAGCATGTTTGTTCTTAACCACATCACTTGCCATTCGAAGTTGCTTACTCTTTGAAGTGAATAACTGTCCAAAATGACGTTCCAGCAAGATCTCACTCATGAGAAAAGAGCTTATGAAGGTGCCTGTGTGACTGTCATAAGGCTTTTCTCAGAGCCTAATGGATTAAATTAAGGAGCCCAGATGGGTTAGTGTGTAAAGTTTCTCACTGCTAACTAAGAAGTGTGCAGTTCATATTATTGACAGTATACCAGAGGGGCTTTTATAAACACTTTACTCAATATTATTTAGTCCTGTAAAGTCAGTGGTCTTATCATTTTTGTTTTACAGTTGGAGGGAGCAAGGTGTAAAGAGGTTATTGACTGGCTTACTGGTGCTATGAAACTGGTACAAGGAACAGCTGGGTTTGAAACCAGGCAGTGTGACTTCAGAGCCTGTGTTCTCAGTCACACTGTCTCACTCATGGAGAATGTGTAGCATAGGGAGCCACCTCCTTTGCTAAGTCTGCTATTGGCATTTTACAGCATGCTCTGGCATGGACTGTTCACCTCTGAGATGTTGACCACCAGGAGCTCCAACTAAAACCGTTGTGGACTTCCCTTAGACTCTTTGTGTTGCACTTGTTTATTGTCTGTTGTATTGTTCCTCTCTTAAATATCTGTAATATAGGATCTTTATTAAAAATGTTGACTTTGTCCTATACTCTGTCCTTTGGTACAAAATACAAATGAATTATTTCAAAAAATAAAATGGAAAGAAATTTCTATAAATCCTCATTCTGTAGCTTAGACATAATAACTCTTTTCTAGTGAATACAGAATGGAAAGATCATTCAGGTGATCAAGGTCAACATTAACAATGATAAGTCATGTTAGTAATATGTATCCTTGAGCTGAAGTCACAGAAATGGTATTTTACCTCTGTGGTCTTCCTCTCAAAAGCCCTTGGAAAAGTCTGACAAATCTTGATTAAGAGTCACTCTCAAAAACAAAGAAGCCAACAAAAGCCTGACTAATGCTCTTCAAAACTCTGTCAAAGTCGTAAAAAATAAGGAAAGTCTAAGAAACTATCGCAACCAAGAGGAGCTTAAGGAAATGTAAGAAGCTATATACTGTGGTATCCTGGCTGGGATCCTGCAAAGGAAAAAGGCATTTGGAAAAATTAGGGAACACTGAATAAACTATAAACCCTTTTATTTTTCCCCAGACCACCAATTATATATAAGTATTGATGGTGGTGTTGGTTATTAGGTACCACTGAGTTAACTTTAACTCAAAGTTGTTGTTGTTGTTGTTGTTGTGTACCATAGTGTCAGAACCGTTTAGTTGACCCTCTGGCTGGTTTTCAGAGGCAGTTTAATCCCACAGGAGGAGATTGCCCATCTGTCTCCTACGAAGCAGCTGGTGGATTTGAACTGCTAGTCTTAAGGATTTCAGCGCACCTTCTTCTCAGTAGGCTGCTGGAACTCTCTCTGACTCACAAGTAACCACATGTAGTATAGACCAAAACCTTGCCAAGTCCTGCACCATCCTCATGCTTTCTTCCCATTGTTGCAGTCATTGTGTCAGCCTGGCTCATTGAATGACACACTAAGTATCATGTAACTAAATAGTTACAGAAAACATACTTTACTGATATGTTATTGTTGTTGTTAGGTGCTGTCAAGTCAAGTATGACTCATAGTGACCCTATGAACAAGAGATCTGAACCCTGTCCTATCCTGCACCATTTTCACGATTCCTGACACACTAGAGCCCATTGCAGCTGTCACCTTGTCAGTCCAATTGGTTGAGGGTCTTCCTCTCCTTCACCAACCCTCCACCCTTCCAAGAATCATGTTTTCTCTCCAAGGAAAAACCACTTCTAGCAACATGTTCGAAGTATGTGAGGTAAAGCCTCATCTTTCTTGCCTCCAAAGAGTGCTCTGACTGCACCCTGTCCAAGACATAATTGTTTGTTCTTTTGGCCATCCATGGGATGTTTAATGCTCTTTCCCAATACCACAGCTCAAAAGCATCAATTCTTCTTCCATCCCTATTCATTGTCCAGCTCTCAGATGCATGAAAAGTGATTGGAAAGACCATGGTCTGAATAAGATGCATATCTTACTGATAAGATGTTAAAAAATAGAGGAAACAGTATAGAACACAGTTGCAGTGTATATGTAAATAGAAGAAATATATGTCAATTCTGTAAATTTAAAAATATTATAACCAATAGAATCTTTTACATTTTAAAAATATATATAAATATGCAAATCCAGTTTTTCATTGTTAGAGTCAACTAACTAAGCTTTACTCTATTGGGTTCCTATTGATTCTAAGCGTTCACCCTCTGTGTCTCTACTACTGTCTGCAGACAGCTAACAATTCGTGGACCAGCAGCAGTCTGTGGCCTCACATTGAGTCACACTGGTCTGACATTCATTATTGGTCATAAACTCTGCAACATCAGTACTATTCCATTGATATGTTTAGTTATGACTGAAGTTTTCATAATTTTGCCCCATTTGCTTTACTATGTATATGTATCTGTTTACAGCACATATAAGTAATATGTAGAAACATCATCTACCAAACCTATGTAGTTGTAAGTGTAATCTCATTATTCTACACATGCTTGCTTATTTTGCCTGTTGACCCATGTACCTCTTAGAGACTAATGCCTGTTGTTACCGATAATGCCAAGTTGTAAATTTAATATATTTGCGATTGTTGCCCATAATTCTTGTACACTTCAATGTGTTCCTTTCCTTAATAATACTGTTGTGGTGGTAGTTTAAAAGTTAACTCTTCTAGATTATGTTAGCTCCTGCTGGATTCGAGCTACCTTAACTGCAGACACAGATCATCAATGACTGTGGAACTAATATAAGCAAAAGAGTGCTTTCCCACTGTAGAGCAAGACCTTGGCAATGACAATGATGGAGAGATCGTGGTATTACTGTAGAAAGACTGTGGCAAAGTGTAGCCTAAGGCTTATTATGTTTGTGCTGGCCACAGTTAAAGGTTTTGCTTGCCAGATAGTGATTTGTAACTGCTCTGAGGCAGACCTTGTTGGGCGAGTGAGGAAACCAGAGACTTCTTACATTTCTTTTACTGAACTGGAACCTGAACTTTAACTAACTGAGAAATTGTGTCTCGCTGTTAATCTAGCTTGGGACTGCTGGACTAAACCTAGGCTTTCATTGTGAAATATCCTTTGCCTCCTCACTCCCCAACCTATTTCCCTAATAAACCTCACTCTCGGTACAATAACTGTGAGTAAAATCTGTGAGTTGATGAAGAAAATTGGACCAGAATGATTGGTAGAAAGAGGTGCCGAAGCCTGAGGGGTGGCGTGTCTGAATGAGTCAGCTATCTGTGTGTTACTATGGGTATACTGATGGGCACAGTTCCCTCTTATGAAGCGGGTAAGAGTCAGACTCAACCACCTTATAGTGCATTAGTTCCTTTTGTAATTGTACTTATCCCCTCCTTATTCTATTTTGTCTTTCCATTTACCCTATTTAATATGTATTTCTTATCTATTTAGTGACTTCCTCCTTAGTGGAGATCCTTTTCTATCCTACCTTCAAAGAATATTTCTTTCTAAGTGTAAACCTTTCTTATAGTAGTGGACTCATATAATACTTGTCATTGACTTATTTAATTTATCATAATGTCCTCCAGCTTCATCCATGTTGTGAGGTGTTTAACACATTCTTCATGGTTCTTTAACGTTGTTTGGTACCCCATTGTTTATATAAACCATGATTCATCCATTCAGGTATTTATGGACGCTTAGGTTATTTCTGTCTCTTTTTTATTGTAACGAATGTCCCACTGGACATGGGTGTGTTTATATCCAGTCATGTCCCAGCTCTTATCTACCACATAGTTGGATTGCTGTATAAAGTGGTATTAATATTTCCAACTTTTTAAGGGATATCCATACCATTTTCCTCAGCGGTTGCTCCATTATACAGTCCTACCAGCAGTGTATGAGAGTTCCAATCTTCCATATCTTTGCCTTTGTTGTTTCCTGTCTTATTTAACTTTGCTAATGAGAAATGATATCTCATTATTGTTTTAAACAATGTATCTTTGATCCACCGTTTTGGGTATAGATTTTAAGATTAGATAAATAGATAGATAGATAGATAGAAATATTAGTCCAGATATAGAGTAGACTTATTAAACATAGTCTGATTTCACCTACATATTAGTAGTAGTATATTTCTAATTGTGAGGGTGTGAAAATTAAATGTGATAATGTATATGAAAGGTAAAATAGTTATTTTAACTTAATAAATACTCAATAACTGAAGTGATATATCATAATAAATATACTTAGAAGCAATTTAACATATAACAAAAAGAATATCTGAACCCTAGTGTATTGTGTATTTAACCTTTCTTTATTATTTTCTCTGTTTGTACCTCTGATAAACATTCAGGAAGCCCAGATGAGGCAGCAGTTAAGGGTTCACCTGCTAACTAAAGAGTTGATAATTCAAGCCCACTCAACAGGTCCAAATGGGAAATACCTGATGATCTGTTCTCCGTGAAGATTACTGCCTTAGAAAACCCTATGGAAAGTTCTACTTTGTTTCCTGGGATGATTATGAATCAGAATTGACTTGACAGCACCTATAACAACAGCAAAATTCTTTTAATAAGTGAGTTTTGGAAAAGAAATTGCTTTTCAGGGTTGATTTCAGATTTATAACTATATAAGTAACTTAAGTGTAAATTTTATCCATAATACATATATGTGTAATCATTGAGAGTTTATGAACTAATGAGGTTAACTTTCTGGCTAGTATCACCAGCTCAAACCGTACAGAAAGGATAAAAGTAAGTATTTTCAAATAAAGGTTTATTATATGAAGATATTTTTTCAATATTCTTATTCACTTACAGCAAGAAATAAGAACTTATTTCCTTAGCTTTTCTTTGCTCTTTTGAATACATTTGTTTGCATAGGTATCTAATGTCTTCCTAAGTATATTATGTGTAATGCAGATATGACTTATTCTTTCAGATCACATCCTTGAGGGTAGTCCAGTATTGTTGCCTCTAGGGCATAGAGATGAATTTAGCAAGTCATCCGCAATGTACTCTAGTATACAGAACCTAGCTGTGGAATAAAAATTGAGCTATAAAATTAATCTATAAAATAGTCACAGATAAAATGGTGAAGAGCTCAAAATGAATCTTTAAAAAGCACAAGACAAAAATGCAGATATACTAGACTCAAAAATAGTGATATTCATGAAAGTGACGATTAATTATTTAATTCCAAGGACAGTCACATTATAGTCTAAAAATATATTTCAGGTCCACAATTGACTAGCTGTTTTATGTGACAGAATACCAGCTTTGCATATTTATTAAAATTATTCATAACTGCATCCCTGCCTAGATGAACTGTTGAGTTCTTGTTCCTTGATCCAATATATTATCTTGTCCATTTTATCATGGCACTGTAGCAGAGATTTGTTTAAATTTTAGGGAGATCCAGGGACTATTTTTAGTACCAATGTCTTTTAAAGATGTATTTTATTATTTCAGTTTTGCCTAATAGGAACTTTTATATAGTTTTAGGAGAAATTATGTGTGTGGAAAAATAAGTAAGATGGTCTCCCCTCCCAATAAGGAACAAATTTCAGAAGATAATTTCTTCATACTGAAGAAAATTATAATAAATATATTAATATTTAGGTGTAAAAATATTTTATTATCTAGAGAGCTGTACAATATCTAAGGAAGATAGAAGAAAGATCGGTGCCATTGAGTTGTGGTGCTCGAGAACAGTGTTGAACATATTGTGAACTGCCAAGAGAACAAACATGTTTGTCCTGTATAGAAAACCAAGCTACTCCCTGGAGGCAAAGATTTTGACGCTCCGTCTCACATACTTTGGGCACTTGGCCAGGAAGGACCAGTCTTTGGAAAAGGACATTATGCTTGGGAAAGTGAAGGGACAGCACAGGAGAGGAAGACTTTGGATAAGATTAATTGATTTATTGACTGGAGAAATGGGATTAGATCTGTCAGAGACAATGAGATTGGCACAGGATAGGCCATAGTCCAGACCTAATGTTCACTATGAGTCACAGACCACTTAACAGCACATAACAGCAGCAACAACAATATTTAAACAATAGCTGAATTTGTTTTGGGGACAAGTATAGAAGCCCATTATGTCATGTGGAGAACTGTGCTCACTTCCGGTTCAATTTGTTAGGTATTTTACGTATTGCAGTCCTTGGTCACCACAGCAATGTGATAGGGATGTGAAGTTGGTAGTCAGATTTTCTATTCATGTCCTTATTATCTTTAAGTAAAGAATTTACATTTTTTGAGCATTCAAAAAATTATATCACCTGTAAAATGTAATGATAGTAGTACATATCTTACTGTGTTGTGTTATTATATGAAATAAGGCATAAATGACACCTAAAACTGTCTCTGGAACACATTAATGAGTAAGCTCTTACTAAATAGTCAGTTATGAGTCATCTACAACTTGATGGCACTAAACAACAACAATGAGAGAACTCTATCGGCTTAGTGGATAGAAAGTTATGTTATCAAGACAAATGTGGGTGATTTTAATCTGTGGCCTTCAGGCCTGGTTTTAATTGTTTGTGATCAAACATTCTTCTAAGTGGTATAGCACTGGTCTGTCCACTTGCTATACAGAGGTAACTTGTGTTTGCTGTGATGTTGATGTGTCAAATGTGATAACGGTTACCCAAGGTGGACAGTGTTTGGTGGCGGTCCCTGATTAAAACAAGCTTGGAAGCAGGAGTGGCATCCACTTCTGAAATAGCTTGCCTCCGGAAACTCTATAAACTTGGAGAAACAATGAAAGTTATACAAGTGTTCCGGTCTTTCATTCACAGAGTCACTAGGAGTTGTCTACAACTCTATGGCACTTAACAACAACAACAATAGAAATATAATAGGTAGCATATATATTGATTTTAAAAAGAGCCCTGGTGTTATAGTAATGTTATGTGTGGTATTAAGTGAAAGGTCAGTAGTTTGAATTCACTATCTGCTTTTGAGGAGAAAGGTGGGCAATCTCCTGCTGTTGAGACATGCAGCATGGAGGGAGTCACCAATATTCAGAAATTACTTCATGGCATTAGGCTTGGTTCTCTTTTGAGATGATAGATAGATAGCTTGACATATAGACAGATAGATTGGGAATTTCCCATTCTCTTGCACAGCAGCTAGTGGATTTGAAGCATGAACCTTTAGGATTGCAGCACAGCTTCTTAGCACTAGGCCACAGAGGATGGGTGGATGGATGGATGGATAGATAGATAGATAGATAGATAGATAGATAGATAGATAGATAGATACCATACAAAGTGTGGGATAGGTTTTAACACAAATATACAATATTAAAGACCCCTTGTAGCATAATAGTTATAGGTTATACTGCTAAACAGAAGGATAATGGTTCAAATCTGCCAGTTGTTCCAAGAGAAAATATAGGCAGTCATTTCTCATAAAGATTTACAACCTCAGAAACCTGATCAGAGGTCACAGTGAATTGAAATTGACTCTATGGCAATGGATGTTATATGTTTATCTCTAGGAACATGACATGAAACTGGTAGAAATTTAGTCAGAAAGTGTAGATCATATATACAATTTTTATATTATTAATCATGTCGGGTCAAGCAGGACTTACAGCGACCCTATGAACAAAAGGTGTGAAGCCTTTCTACAACTATAGACATTTATCAGAATTCATAGAGTTTCCAGAAGCATGCTGTTTAGGAAATGTATCAGAATTAAAAGAAGCCTCTGAACATCTAATTTTATATCTTCTCTTCTTATAGCTTGGAAGTTAAGTGATTTCCCCTGGATTAATGGGATTAGATCTGTCAGAGACAATGAGATTAATAACTCAGCAGCAACTAGCACAATAGAACATCTAACCAAGGACAGCAAGGTCTTCTGGCTTGAATTTTAGTGTTCAGCCTGTTTTAAAGCAATGACTTAACAGGAGATTTCATCTCTCACATGTGGTCAGTTTTAGAAATTTAAGAGATTATTTGACATCCCTTCCCCAGCATTTCTTTACTACCCTGGTTTAACATTCTGTTATTGTGTTGCTATTTTTGTGGTTAGTTTCTTTGAAGTCAGCACTGACTCATGATGAGCTCATATTAAATTAAAGGCCCATTAACCAGTCTTTCACCTTATCTTTCTTGTTTCCTTAAAGTCCACTGCTGGACCCATCTTGTTGTGCTCATTTTCCAACACTGTAGTGGACAGTATTCTGTAGTGAATCATAGAGTTTTCACTGCCTAACATTCACAATATCATCAGCCTTTCTTTCTAGTGTGTCTTAATCTAGAAGTGTCACTGAAACTTGCCCACCGTGGATGTTGTTGTTAAATGACATCAAGTTGAGTACGACTCATAGTGACCCTGTGAACAGCCAACCTGAACCTACCCTATCCTGTGCCATCCTTATCATCTCTGACACACTAGAGCCTATTGCTGAAGTCACCATGTCAGTGCATCTCATTGGAGGTCCTCTGTCCCATCTTTCCAAACATGATGTCCCTTTCCAGGAAATAGCCGTGCCAAGCTACAAGCCCAAAGTATGAAAAATGAAGCCTTTTCATCCTTGTTTTCAAGGATTGCTCTGGCTGCACTTTTTCCAAGACACATCTGTTTGTACTTTTGGCAGCCCATAGAATATGTAGCACTATACTCCAGCACCCACCACTCAAAGGCATCAGTTTTTCTTCTGCCATCCTCATTCACTGTCCAGATCTCTGATGCATAACAGGGGAAATGTGAGAGAGCATCAGAGATACCATCCATCAAGAGAGCAAAAGGTCATTCATTACAAAGAAAGAAGAGAAACAAAACCCCAAAATGGATCTCAGAAGAGACTGAAAATTGCATTTGTACCTTAAGAAGCCAGAATAAAAGGAAGAGATGTCCAGATGAGGGAACTGAAGAGAAGATGTCAAAGGGCAGTGCGAGAAGATAAAGGAAAATAGTATAATGAAATGTACAGGGAGCTGGAGTCCGAGAATAAAAAGGGAAGAACTCATTTGGCCTTTTTCAAGCTGAAAGAATTGAAAAACAAATTCAAGCTTTGAATTGCCATACTGAAAGATACTAAGAGCACAATCTTTAATGATCCAGGAAGCAGCAAAAAAGATGGAAGGAATACACAGAATCACTGTACCAAAATGAATTTATTGACACTGAAAAATTTAAGAAGTACCATATGAACAGGAGCCAGTGTGATACAAGATGAAGTTCAACCTGCACTGAAGGCCTTGCCAAAAAAAGAAAAACAAACCCAGAAATCAATGGGATGGGATAACAATTGGTATTTTTTCAACTAACAGATTCAGCCCTGGGTATGCCCACCAGGTAATGCCAGGAAATTTGGAGGACATCCACCTGGCCAACTGACTGGACGAGGTCCATATTTGTCCCCATTCTCAAGAAATGTGATCCCAAAGAATGTGGAAATTATTGCATAATATCCTTAATATTTCATACAAGCAAAATACTGTTGATGATCATTTAAAAATGCTTAGAACAGTGCGCTGACAGACAACTGCCAGAAGTTCATGTGGGCTTTAGAAGAGGCCATGGCACCAGGAATATCATTGCTGATGTCAGATGGATACTGGCTGATAGGAGAGAATACCAGAAGAATGTTTATTTGTGTTTTACTGAGTTATGCAAAGGCATTTGACAGACTCGATCATGACAAATTATGGCTAAAAATGAGAAGAATGGGAATCCCAGAACACTTAATTGTGCTTAAATGGAATCTGTACCTAGAACAATAAACTTTTTTTAATGAAAGAAGGAAACACTGCATAGTTTAAAATCAGGAAGTAGTGTGCATTGAATTGTATCCTTTCAGCGTGCACACCTGTTCAGTCTGTATACTGAGCAAATAATTTGCAAATCCAAACTCTGTGAAGAAGAATGTGGCATCAGGATTGGAAGAAGATTGATTGACAAGCTGAATTACACAGGTAACACAGCTTCATTTGCTGAAAGTGAAGGGGATATAAAGATTAAGGACTATAGCTTTAAGTGTGAATTGCACCTTAACATCAGGAAAACAAAGGTCCTTACTACAGGGCCAACAATATGATAGATGGAGAAAGGATTGAAGCTGTCAGTTTCACCTTGCTTGGGTCGACAATCAACACCCTTGGTACCCTCACTCAGGAAATGAGGAGATGTATTACATTGAGCAAGTCTTCTGTCAAGGGCCTCTCCAGAATGCTGAGGAGCAGTGATGTCCATTGGAAGACTAAGGTGCTCCTGATTCAAGCCATGGTCTCCTCAGTCACCATGAGTGACCTGGCTAGTATTTGAAATAACAGTGGCAACGCTTCCTGCATCGTGGCAATTTGAAACCACCACAGTATAAGAAACTAATAGAAAGTTGAGTGGTGTTGGTGTCCTGGTGAATATTAATCCTTAAAAAAAAAACAAAACCTAAAAAACAACAACCTTTTCATACACCCAGCAGAAACTAGCTGACCATCTCCAAGCTGGAATAGAGAAAGCAGCTCTGTCTGAAGCTCTCACGGAACAGTCACTGTAGCTGGAGAGGCTGACAGCTCAGCTCAACACATTGCTCTCATGTCAACATCAGTTGACAGTGGACCCTCTAGCAGGTTCTCACAGAGGCTCTAATTTTCTCATGAAAAGAGATTGCCCATCTTTCTCCTGAGGAGCAGCTGGTGGATTAGAACCACCCGTCTTTGCATTGGGAGCACACATTTTTACTCCTGGGACCACCAGAGTTCCATCAGGACAGTACAACTCGATGGCACCAAAAACAGTAACACCGACGACGACAAAGAGAGAGCTACGTTGACCTAGTGGAAAGGAAGTTATGCTACCAAGCCGAAGGTGGGTGATTTTCATCTGTGGCCCTCGGCCAGGTTCAAATTGTTTTCCTGTCAAACATTCTTCTAGGTGGTATAGCACTGGTCTGGTCTGTGTGTTGCTGTACAGAGGTGACTCGTGTTGCTGTGATGCTGAACACTGTGACAGTGATGTGCCAGTCGTGGTAATGGGTACCCCTGGTGGACAGTGTTTGCTGGAGCTTCCCGACTAAAACAAGCCTGGAAGCAGGAGCAGCACCCACTTCTGAAATGGCTTGCTTCCGGAAACTCTATGTACGAACAGTGCTCAGGCCTTTTGTTCATAG
>NW_006399889.1:5813851-5824477 GCF_000299155.1 Elephantulus edwardii | reverse complement strand
ACAGCACCTAACAACAACAACAAGTTTCCTGTCATGTCCCTCAGAAGCTCATAAACTTCTAAAATGAAAATGAACTTTTTCTTCCTTGTAAAACTGAGGAATGTGTTAAAGGAGATGTGTTAAATGCTGCTGAGCTGCATATTTTAGTGGTTTCTATAAAATTCTCAATAAAGGAAAGGTCAGTGTTTGATACCATAAACAGTGTTTGTTCCCGGAGACATGTTTAACCCCAGTCCCTTTTGTGATTCTCAGAGTGTGTAGTCCCTGAACTGCTCTTCTTTTAAAATGCATGTTGCCTGTTGTCTCCAAAGGGAGACCCTTTCCCACCCAGCCAGTGTGTAGCCCAAGAGGAATCTGAAGAAAGGAGTGATTTCTCCTCTTTATCAGAGTGAGAGTAGAAGCTTCCCATCTGACGTGGCTGTGGTTGTCTGTTGACGCTAAAGTGAAAAAGTTACCACACCAGTTTTTGTGTGATGTACACAGTGGCATCCTCTTTCTGCGTTTTCATTGAGGCCATGTGCAAAACTAAGACAAACCAATGGGTGTCCTCGGCATTCTGATGGTATAGGTAGCCTATCTGCTCGGTGAGTGACCCTCCGTGTGACCTTTGTGGTTGTCAGCAAAGCCTCCCAGCCCGCACAGCCTCCTGCACCGTACATTGGAGAGATAATGGCCCTGGGCCTATTCCGCAGAGCAGTTTTGAGGCTTAATTGAAGAATATTTCAAACCCATTATGAAGAGCATTAGGAGGAAATGTTCAAAGAGTCATGATGCAGCTTTTTCAATTTAAGAAAAGTACATGCCCAAATAAGCAAATTGCAACCTTAAATAGTAATCCATCTTTATTTTTAATCCCACATCATTCTAAGACAGGGACTCCTCTCCTCTCTTTGAGGGTATGAAAAGGGGCAGAAAAGTTAAAGCATGATCAATGACCTTATCTGGCAGGTGTGAATGCAGGGACCTCTTTTTCTTGTTTTCCTTTAACGGGGTGATTTCAAATAGATTATCCTGGATGACCACTTGTTTGTCAGTTTGTTGTACCATGGTGGCTTGTGTGTTGTTATGATGCTGGAAGATATGCTACCAGTATTTCAGACACCAGCAGAGTCACTCATGGTGGACAGCTTTAAGGGGAGCTTTCAGATTAAGATAGGCTGGGAAGGAATGCCTCATGATCTACTTCTAAAAAAAAAAACCACACAAAAAACCCACAAAACTGAAAAGTGAAAACGTAATTAATAGGAGTGGATGGGACAGAGTCTGCCACAGTGCCAGAAGATGAGCCCCTCAGGGGGGAAGGCACCCCAAAAATATATGACTGAGAGAGAAGTCTGCTTCCTCAGATAGAATGGGTAGAATGAAGTTTCTGGGACCTTCGTTTCTGATGTAGCTTAACTCTAAAAAAAAAGAAGATTCAGTTACTAGCATTCATTAATATCTGGGATATGGCATACATAAAGTATGAAACTAGGAAAATTCAAAGTTATCAAAAATTACATGGACCACTTGAAAATTAATATCCTAGGCATCAGCTAGTGAACCACTGTTGACTGTTTAGGAATGAGCAATCATATGCCAGGAATGACAGATTCAAGAAGACACACAAAAAAAGACTTGCTTTCAAGATCTGTCTTGAAGTGCTGGGATACTATGCCTGTGCCTACAAGGAAGACCAACTAATACGATTGCTATTCAATTCATGCACTGATCACTAATACAAAAGACAGAGAAATGAGCATTCTTTGTCAATTTATACAATCTGAACATCAATTGAAAACCAAGGAGAGAGATCAGTAGTTGGAAATGTGACCTTTGTGATAGCAGTAGTGTCAGAGATTACACGACAGAATTTTCCTTTTTCAACAGTGAAAAATGGCAGCCATGCTAGTGGACCTAAGCTGATGAAATACACAGGAAATGAGTGAATGGCTTCTGTGGGAAGAGACAATGGAGAAGCTCCATTTCTTCAGTCAGAACAAAGGGTGGGATCCACCGCCAAGCAGATCATCAGTTGTAGTTAGACAAGTCCTTGTTGAAGCTGAGAAAAAACAATTTCAAGAGAGTCAAAATAGGTCATTACATGTATCCCAAATGACTTCAGAGGCCAGCTCAAGAATAAATTTTCTGCATTAAACTTTTAATGACTGAAGGAAGACCAGACAATAAATGTCAATAAAGACATTATACATGAAGAAAGCAAAAGATTATGTAAAAGACAGGAAATAAAAAGACCAACAATGGATGTCAGGAGAGATTCTGGATGAAAAGACCCTAAGGCAAAAATATTATGAATTATCCAAAGACATGGAGCTAGAAAACCAATCATGAAGAACATGTTCAGCATTTCTCAGATGGAAAGAACTAAAGAAAAAGTCAATGCATTGAGTTACAGTATTGACTCTGTGCATAAAATAGTGAACCATGTAAGAAGCATCAAAAGAAAATGAGAATCACTAAACAATTATGTAGAATCACTAAACAGGAACAAATTGGTCATCATTTTACAATTTCAAATAGTAGCATATGTTTGAGAACCAGTGATGCTGAAGGAAAAAGTCCAAGTTGTACTGAAGGTGCTGCAATAAAAAACACCTGGTTTCCAGGAAGTGACAGAATGCCAACTGAGATTTTCTCACGAATGGCTGCAATACTGGAAGTGATCACCTACGTGTGCCAAGAAGTTTGGAAGGTAGCTACCTGGACAACTCTCTGTGCCCATGCTGAGGAAAAATGATTCAACAAAATGCAGAAATTAGCGAATAAGATCATAAGGAACAGTTAATGATTGTATGTGGATAGGAAACTTCCAGAAATTTAAACCATATTCAGAAGAGGATATTGAACTGGAGCTATTATTGCTGATGTTAAATGGAACTTGACCAAATAGCAAATACCAGAAAGATTTTGATCTATGTTTTTGTTTGTTTGGTTTTTAAATTTTTTTTTATTCATTTTAATGAAAGTTTACAGAGACTTAGGGTTTCCAGTCATTCATTGTTGCACTTTTCTCCCTGTCCACCCCCTCTCCCCCAATTCACTTTTCTCCTTGATAAGTAAAAGAAAGACTCTTTCATTGTTTGTTTGTTTTATTGCTGTGTACCATTGAATTGGATCCAAATAACCAGGAGGAAATTTCCCTTCTCCAGCAGAGCACCTGGTGGATTCAAACCATTTGCACCTTCAGGGTTGCAGTGCAGCTCTTGTCACTAGGCCACCAGAGCTCCCCTCTGACCTTTGTTTTATTACCTTTTGAAGGCATTCAACTGTGGATCATAACAAATTACATATGACATTACAAATAATTGTAATACCAGTGCATATAATTGTGCTCATAGGGAGCCTATACATGAACCAAGCAGCACTCATGAAGACAGAACACGGGACTGCTGTGCGGCTTAAAATCAGGAAGACTGTGCATCAGTGTTATATCCACTCACTAATTAAATTTACACAAGAAAGTGGACTGTGTGAAGAATATGGCATCAAGATTGGAAAAAGACTCATAACAACTTGCAATATGCAAGTGACACAATTTTAATTACTGTAAGGGAAGAGGATTTGGAGAACTCTGATAAAAAGACTACAGCTTTCAATATGGATTGTTGTTGTTGTTGTTGTTACGTACCGTCGAGTCGTAGACAACTCATAGAGACCCTATGAGCGAAAGGCCTGAGCACTGTTCGTACATAGAGTTTCCGGAGGCAAGCCATTTCAGAAGTGGATGCCGCTCCTGCTCCCAGGCTTGTTTTAGTGGGGAAGCTCCAGCAAACACTGTCCACCATGGGTGCCCATTACCAAGTTTGGCACATCACTGTCACAGTGTTCAGCATCACAACAACCACAAATTATCTCTGTACAGCAATGCACAGACCAGTGCTATACCACCTAGAACAATGTTTGACAGGAAAACAGTTTAAACCCGGCCGAGGGCCACAGATTAAAATCACCCAGCTTCTGCTTGGTAGTATAACTTTCTGTCCACTAGGCCAATTTAGCTCTTTCTATGTCGTCGTTATTGTTGTTAGGTATTGTCGAGTCGTGGATGACTCATAGTGAACCTATGAAGAATGAAAGGCCTGAGCACTGTTCATACATGGAGTTTCTGGAGGCAAGCCATTTTGGAAGTGGATGCCGCTCCTGCTTGCAGGCTTCAATATGGATTACACATCAGTATTAAAAAATGCAAAAATCCTAAAGATTGAACCAGCAAATAATACCATAAATGGAGCAAATACTGAATTATCAAGGATTTCATTTTACTTGAATCCATAGTGGACATCTGTGGAAGCTGAGGTTAAGTAATCAAATAACATATTGCATTGAACAGATACACTGCAAAAGACATCTCCCAAATGTTAAAAAGCAGTGATTGATGTCACATTGAGGATTAAGGTGCTCCCAGCCCCACACATCCTATGTTTAGTTACTTCACAATGCATGGAAAAGCTTGATAATGAAGAAGGAAAATTGAACTGTGCTATTGGCAAAGAAATACTTAATATACCATGGACTGCCAGAACACACAAATCTATCTTGGAACAAATACAACCAGAATATTCTTGGGTCTTTTTTAAAAAAAGTTCTTAAAATCCACCAGATGCTCTGCTGGAGAAGGAGGGACAATCTCCTCCTGTACCAGTCAGATCCGATTTGATGATACACACAAAATAAAAATAATTTAAAAAATTTTAAAAATATTAATATTTTTATCATTCATATATGTTCTGTTTCATGCATGTACATTTTGTTTTATACAATCATTCATTTACATTCTGTTTCATCTGTGTTTATTGTGGGGGTTGTGTATTATTGTTGTTGTATTTTTAATCTCACCTACTTTGGGCATGTTCTTTGAGGGACCAGTCTCTAGAGAAGATCATCAGGCTTGGTAACATAGAAGGTCAGGGAAAAAAGGAGCCCCTCACTGAGATGAAGTGATAGGGTGGCTGCTGCACTGGGCTCAAGCATAGCAGTGATGGTGAGGATGACACAGGCTGACACAGTATTTTATTCTGTAGTGAACGGGGTCACCATGAGTTGGAACCATCTTAATAGCACCGAACAATAATGGCAATCCTGAATCACAGGATCTGGTTTTCCCTTGGTAGAATTCACATCTTCTAAGCAGAAGACCAAGTTCTATTTACAGTCAGTGGATGCTGTGTGCGATCCCCAGCTGTCATCCTTCAGTAGAGACTTGTGTGCTGCTATGACAATGAACAACTCTCGGAGAACTTCCAGGCTGAGGGGGACCAGGAAGGATTTGAGAATTACTCTACAAAAACTGTCAGACCCACAAGTGATTGTGGGGCTGGTGCAGGACTGGCCAGCATTTTGTCCTGTTTGCCTGGGGTCACCATGACTCGAAGGATAGTTAAGAACACCCATAATGTCCTGAATACATTTTTCACAACAATATATATGTGTCTGCTAAGCTAATGTTGCAGAAAGGTCTTGTTGGCAGGTATTTAAAGTTGTACAGGAAATGTGAAGTGAAAGAAAACACCAGTCTAGGAACAAGAATGAGCTTTTCTTACGTCATTATTTCTGGCTCCTTTTTTTATACTGAACAAATATGCTTTCATCCTTTCAAACCTTGGATATTTTTAAAGAATTGCTGAAAGATGCCCGTAAATTATTACCACAATAGGTTTCTGACTCAGTCATGAATTACAGTCAAATTTTCTCTCATCTTTGACTTCACAGACTGGTTAATGCTATCTTCTGCCCTATTGCTTTGGTTAGTATATATTTTTAATTTTAAAATGTTAGGGAAAAATTTCTTTTTCTTTAGTTAAAATAAAGCTGTGGTAGCCTAGAGATAAGGTGCTACACACTGCACTGACAACCTGAAAGCTCATAGTTCGAGACCCTCAGCTGCTTCTCAGAAGAAAGATGGGCAGTCTCCTCCCTTGTGATTTACTGCCTCAGAAAACCAATCAGAGGGTCAAGTTGGGTTGATTCTGACTTGATGCTGCATAACAGCAACATTATTAACTCAGAATATGAGTTATCAGAGGATGTCTATCCAGAATGAAGTTTGGACATTTTTTCCCCACTAAAAACAAGTCGACTTTCAGAAGTATTTTAGTGTATCTATTTTATTTTTCTATATTATAAGATGAAAAAATAATGTGTTCTAAGACATCAAAAATACTATTTTCAGTTGTGACAAATCTGTGAAAACTAAAATATCCAAAGGTTTGTTAGAAATAAGGTGGGTTAGAATGTGAACGTGAAGGACTGTCAGACAGTCCCAGGATGATGATCATGCCCACTCATAAAATTGCTGGTTGCCTCTGAGTCAACTGTGACTCATGGAAGCCCCATTGATGTCAGAGTGAACTGTGCTCCGGGGGGCTTGCGATGGCTCACTTTTTCCTCCCTTAAAGTTGATGACCTGGTCTTTCTGCCAAAGTTCCTCTGAGTAGACTTGAACCTCTAAGTCTATGGTTGGCCACTAAATATGCAGACCACTTGTACCATCCAGGACTCTCATGACGTTGCTCAACTCAAGCCCATTACTGCCAAATCACATCAGACTCCTTGCTCCATTGAGTTTCCCAGGCTTTGTATCATATATATGTGTATCAATGTCAGAGGAGATTGCCCACCTTTCTCCCTTGATGCTGCTGGTGGATTGGAACTGTCAGAAAGGTGTGGACTTTGGGCCACACAGCACAGCTCCCTAAGGGCTTTGCCCCTACAGTCAACAGACTCAGGACAAGAGAAAGGATATCATTAGGGGAGAGATTTTAGTTGTTGATATTTTTGTAGCTAATATTGTTTTCTTACATATTGATGCTACTCCAATTAAACAGAGCTTTCCATTTTCCTAATTTCTCCTTAAAACAAAATGCCAGTATGACTTTACTAGGAGAATCAATGAAGAAATATTTTTGCACGATCCATAAGAGGCAAAATTATGTACTTCCCAGAAAAGTATCAGATACCTTACCTTCTCTTTGATAAATATAGTAGTAATTTATGATGACCCCTAAAAAAATATTGCCTTTTGTTTGGTCAGAAATGTACTTTAAAAAAAATTCACTGATATATTGAAGGATTATGAAGTTCTGGTAGTGATATTATCCTAGGCACCCATGGCAAAATGGTTGTTGAAAATGCTTGGTCTTTGGTGAGGAAAATTGAAAGGATTTGTTCTTGAAACAATGTATTCAAATTTTGTAGATAAACTAGTAGAAAATTTTTTTTTCAATAGAAAATATTTGGTCTTGTAATTCTGGGAGTTGTTGTGTTCTTACTGTTATGTTCTGTGGAGTCGCTTGTGACTCATAGTGACCATATGTACAACAGCTCCAAACCCTGCTCTATTTGAGCCAAGCTCTTTGTCTCTCACACACCTACCTCATTACCCAGTCACTTCTCATCAAGGGTCTTCCTCTCTTGAGTTGTCCATCCATCCTTCTAATCATGCTGTCCCTCTGTAAGGACTGGTCCCTCCTTACAACATGCCCAAAGTATGTCAGACAAAACTTCAAAATCCTTCCCTCCAAGAAGCATACTGGTTTTACCCTCTCTAGGATGAACCTGTTTGTTCTCCTAGCAGTCCATGGACTATTCAATACTCTCCTTTTGTACCACAACTCAAAGGCATCAATTCCTCTTCTATAATGCTTAATCATTGTCCAGCTCTCTAATGCATAGCAAGTGGTTGCGAAGACCATGGCCTGGATCAGGTGCACCTTAGTCTCTATATTGACTTGTTGCTGTTCAGTACTCTAGAGAGGTCCCTGAGAGCAGATTTTCCCAATTCAATTCATCTTTTAGTTTCCTGGCTGCTGGTACCAAGAGTGTTGATTGTGGAGCCAAGCAAGCTGAGGCTGGTAACAATCACAATCTGTTTACAGTCCATCATGATGTTGCTCTTTAGCCCAGTGGTGATAATTTTTTTTTTTTAAATACTGGTTTACTTACAACGTCTATATACATTATTTTTCTCACGGATCTTTCCCCTTTCCTTTATTCACCCCCCCCCCCCCCCATCAGACTGTGTGAGTCTGTGATTAAGCCCCTGCTACGTGCCCCCGCCCATCCTCACCACTCTGCTCCCACCTTCCCTCCTTGGAAACTTGTATTCCTTCTGAAATATTGGTCTCCTACAGTATTTCTCTTAGGAAACTGAGTTATCTCATTTAGCATAATGCTCCCCAGTCCCTCCCAAGTTTGGTAATACTTTACAAAATTATTGTTCTTGGGTGCTGCGTAGATTCCATTGTGTGAATATACCATAATTTCTCAATTCATTCCATCGTGGTTGGACATTTGGGCTATTTCCATGTTCTTGCAATGCTGAATAACACTGCTATGAACATTGGTGTACAACTCTCTGTTAATGCCTCTGTTCTCATTTTCTCAGGGTATGTTCCAGGCAGTGGAATAGCGAGGTCCTATGGAATTTCTGTGTTCAGCTTTTTTGAGGAAACACCCATCTGCCTTACAGAGTGGTTGTGCTCTTTTACAATCTCTCCAACAATGTATAAGAGTTCCTATCCCTCCACATCCACTCTAACATTTATTACTTGCTGCGTTGCTAAACTTTGCCACTGCTGTTGGGGTAAAATGGTATCTCATTGTGTTTTTTATTTGCATCTCTCTTACTGCCACTGAATTTGAGTATTTCTTCATGTGTCTGTTGGCCATTCAAATGGCCTCCACTGTGAGAAATCTTTCCATGTCTCTTGCCCATTTTGTAATTGGATTATCAGTCTTTTTCTTTTGGAGGTCCTGTAGAATTCTGTAAACTTTGGTCATGAGACCCTTGTCTGAAATGGTATTGCCAAATGTTTGTTCCCAGTCAGTAGGTATTCTTTTCACCCTGTTGGAAAACGTTTTTAATGAGAAGAGAGATTTAATATTTAGAAGGTTCCATTCATCAATTTTATCCTCTTCCAATTGTGCATTTCTGGCTGTATTTGGCAGTCTCTTTATACCATAGACTAGGCCTTCTTAGCTTAATCCCATTTTGTCTCTTTTGAACTGTATGACTTTGAGCTTTATTCTGCGGTCTCTGATCCACCTTAAGTTGATTTTTGTGTATGGTGTGAGATGTGAATCCTGTTTCAACTTTGCAGGTAGCAGTCCAGTTTTGCCAGCACTATTTGTTGAAGAGGTTGTCATTTATACATCTGATCGGTTTTATTTCTTTGTCAAATATCAGTTTACCATAAATAGAGGGGTTCATTTCTGGGTTCTCAGTTCTGTTCCTTTGGTCTATGTGCCTGTCATTGTACTAGTACCATGCTGTTTTGATTACTACTGCTGTGTAGTAGGTTTTAAGGTCAGAGAGTTAGCCATGATTTGTTGTGATCCACACAGTCAAATGCCTTTGCGTAATCAATGAAACAGATAAACATTCCTCTGGTACTCTCTGCTTTTAGCTAAGATCATCTAAGATTGGCTGTAATATCCCTAGTGCCATTGTCTCTTCTAAGTTCAGGCTGCATATCTGGCAGTTCTCTTTTGATGTGTTGTTCTGGTCTTTTTTGGATAGTTTTCAGCAAGATCTTGCTTTCATGTGATATCAGGTCTCTTTTTTTTTTTTTTTTTTTTAGGTCTCCTTTTTTTGTAATGGGAAGAAAGATGAATCTCTTTCAGTCAGTTGGCTAGGTAGTTGTCCTCCAGATTTTTTTTTTAGGGAAATCAAAAGGCATATATAATTTAGGTTAGTAGCAGACTACACTCACTCACTCAGAACAGCTTCCAAAATACGGGTGTGTCCAGGGCAGCATCTGTTTGTTGAAATATGCCAATTGCTGTACTGTCATTTCCTGGGGCCTTGTTTGTTGTCAGTTACTTCACAGCAGCTTGAACTTCCTCCTTCATTTCCATAGATTCTTGATCATATACTGTTTCATGAAATAATTCTGTGTCAGCCAATTCTAAATAGCTTGCGTCTCTGTCAGCTCACCAATAGACTGGACCATACAAGCTCTGTGAATGTAAAGGCTTTGGCCTTAATTTTGTCTTTTACAAACAAGCTATTTCAAAGTCTCTTGCTCATTTACATGACAAATTAATGTTAGTGACTTAGTTGTAGAGGGCCATGCTGCCAATCTAAAGGCATGCAGTTCAAATCCACCAGCTGCTTTGTGGGAGAAAGATGAGCAGTCTCCTCCTATGTGATGTATTGTCTCTGAAAACTCACTGCAGGGTCAACTGTGAATCAATTCTAACTTGGTATATAACAGCATCCTTTTTTTTTTTTTTAAAAAAGCACTTTGAATCACTTTTTGGCCTTTTGGCTACGATCAAGTCTAAAAAGCACTTTGAAGAAGGAAAAGATGCCCATTTATTGGTTGTTGTTGTTGTTGTTATTATTAATTGCCTTTGAGTCAAGCATGACTCATAGCGACCCTTTGAACAAAAGGCCTGAAGCCTTTTTATAATTTTCGACATTTATAAAAGTTCATGGAGTTTCTGGAGGCATGTTGTTTAGGAAGTGGATGCGGGGCTGGGGAAATGACCATTATGAGGCCAAGATATTTTGAAAAGCTTTCCCACAAATGTTGTTGTTGTTATGTGCCATCGAGTCGTTTCCGACTCATAGCGACCCTATGCACAACAGCTCTAAACCCTGCTCTATCCTGCGCCAACCGCACC
>NW_006399889.1:5809832-5811576 GCF_000299155.1 Elephantulus edwardii | reverse complement strand
TTGATTTCACATGCAAGCAAGATTCTGCTGAAGATCATCCAAAAATGATTCCCACAAATACTTTTCTTTTTTTTTAAGTGCCACTGAGTCAACTATGATTCATAGACAACCTTATGAAAAACAGATTTGAACCTTTATCCTGGGCCATCCTCATCATCTCTGATAATACTTGAGCCAGTACTTGCAGACATTTTATCAGTCCATCTTGTCGAGGGTCTATAGGATAAATCAGACAAACATTTTTTTAAATGTTTGTTGTGGTAAAATATAAGGGGTGTGTGTGTGTGTGTGTGTGTGTTTTTCTCTCTCTCTCTCATTGCCATTGAGCCTGACCATTTGTAAATGTACAATTCTGTGGCATTAATTGCATTCACCATTTTGGGCAGCTATCATCACTCTCCATTTCCCACTGTTTGTCATCTCCCTTGAGAGAAACAACCTTAAGCAAAGCCTTTCTATTTCCCACTCCCCTGTCCCTGCAACCACTAATAAACTTGGCCTCTGTACATTTGCCTTCTCTAGACATTTTAAAGTGTGATAATACAATTTTATTTGTCTTTTTGTGGCTGACTTCTTTTGCTTAGCATAATGTTTTCTAGGGTCATATATGCCATCGTGTGTATCAGAACTTCATTTCTCTTTACAGTTAAGTAATGTTCCATAAAGAGTTCTGGTGGCCTAGTGGCTAAAGAGTTTATACTGCCAACTCAAAGGCAGATGCGTCAAATCCACTAGCTGTTCCTAGGGAGGAAGATGGGAAATCTCCTCCTAAGAGATTTGCAGCCTCTGAAAACCCATGGAATGGTCAACAATGAGTTCGTTCCAACTCAATAGCTAGGAATAATGAGTGAGAGTGTGTATATAGGAATGTATTTAGTTGCTACATTTTTGTGTATTCATTTGTTGATGAGCAATTGAATTTTTCCCCCTATTTTTTGGCTGTTGTAAATAAAGAGGACTTTGTTTTCAGTAAAAGATTTTTAAAAATAGCCTCTATATGCTAGTATAGTAAAAAAGCATCCTTTGTGCTTTTATTTCGGTTGTAATTTAAATTAACATGATTTAAAAATAAGACAAAACATAGAGTGATTAAAATAAAGAATTTAAAAAAAATTAAAATTGTTTGTGTTTCAGAGAACTTTAAATCATGTCATGGAACTCAGTTATCCACACAGAACCCCACAGAGAACTGCACTGTATTCTGGATCATGGGTGAGAAAGGATCACAGAATTTCATAGTCATGCGCAGAAAACTGAAGTGATGACTTTTAGAGCAGTTTAAGAAGGTTGTGGCATAGGAGTAAGAAAGAGAAAATTTTAAATCTCAATTTACCAAAACAAAGATTAACCTGTTGTTATTGTTGTTGTTATTGCTTTTCTTCGAGTTGAGCATGACTCATAACAACCCTATGAACAAAAGGCCTGAAGCCTTTCTATAGCTATCGACATCTATCAAAGTTCTTAGAGTTTCCGGAGGCATGTTGTTTAGGAAGTGGATGCCACTCCTGAAAAAAAAAATCTAACCTAGTAGTGCTAGTTATATAAGAATTATTATAACTATAATAATCTCAGAACAGATTATCCGGGAGGCTGGGCTCTATGAGGAGAAATGTGGGGTCAGGATTGGTGGACGATTTATCGACATTCTGCGTTATGCGGATGACACAACCCTGCTTGCTGAAACTGAGGAGGACCTGAAGCGCCTGCTGCAGAGTGTCAAGGACTGCAGCCTACAATATGGATT
>NW_006399889.1:5783732-5809237 GCF_000299155.1 Elephantulus edwardii | reverse complement strand
GACTCGACGGCACATAACAACAACAACAACATAATAATCTCTTTTGTTGTATATAATAACCACTTGATGATAATATTCAAAATGAAAGTACAGTTCTGAAAGTGTAATCTATAGTGAAATTGTTGACAATTGCACACAAATTGCTTTATTTTTTAGTTTTTAAACAAATTTTTTCATATTCAAAGAGGAATATGTATGCATACTTTTATTACTCAAAAGCCTCTTTAGTAAAAATTCTTGATATTTGATATAAACTATGTAATCATGCAATTTACCTGATTAACCAGATAAACCAAGAAAAGAAATTCACTGCTGTCCAGTTGATTGTGATTCACAGCAACCTTCCATCAGGTTTCTGAGGCTATAGATATTTACAGAAGACTTCTCCGAAAGAGCCGCTAGTGGATTAGAACAGCCAACCCTTCCATTAACAGTGCAACCTATAACATACTACATCACCAGAGCTACAGAGGAAGTGCTAAAGTTACCATTTTGAGGACAAATTTCTCAGCACAGGTTTGAATACTTGTCAAACTTTGTGGCAGTAGATTGGGTCTGAATCAATATTTCTGCCTGGGAGTCACACAACCTCTATGAGAGATTAATGTGGTTACTGTTGGACTCTGCGTTCTCCATCAGCTAAGTATGTGTACTTGTCATTCATCTTTTGTTTTCAGCTTGTACAACTGACACAAAATTCTCTGTAGAATAAAGGAGCATTTTCCTGAGCACATGAAGTCTTATTGTATTTGCATATTTCCAGATATAAAGCAAAGATCCTTTTTTCTTGCCTATTATTTTCTGTGCACTACCTCTGTCTGCATGGTACAAAGCAGCATTATTGACAGCAACTAAACTGTCTTTTACTTGGATTCTCCTTATTACTTAAACTTTGCTGATGAAATCCTGTAAGAAATAAGGGGGTTTTTTAATGAAATATGATTTCCAAAATATTTTTTCCAAAAACATAAGCAGCACTTTGGAGTTTTGTTAAAACCATTTTTATTTTTGCATGCTATCATTTATTTATGGAAGTATGTTTATAAGTGGATTCTGTTATGTCACGCAAGTCAATCCAGTTTAAAACAAAACATTTCTTATCTTTAAATCAATTCCAATTCATAATATTCTTATAGAACAGAGTAAAACTGTCACCAAGAGTTCCAGAGCTATATATCTTATATGGAAATGTACTGCTGTATCTTTCTCTTGTGGTACATGGATTTGAACAGCCAATCTTTTGATAAACCACTAAGTGTTTAAATATTGTGCCACCAAGACACCTTCTGGTCCAACTTGTTACTGTTATTAGAGGTAATCAAGTTGATTCTGACTCTCAGTGAAGTTTTAACACAATGAAACCCTGCCAGATCTGGTACCATACTTACAGTATTTGCAGTTAGAGCACATTATTGCAGCCACTGTATTAGTCTGTCTCATGAAGACTCTGCTTTAACAAACATGATATCCTTCTCCAGAGGTTGGTTCCTCCTGATCACATGTCCAGGGTGTTTTAAACAAATTCTTCTTATTCTCCCTTCTAAGGAGCATTGTGTCTGTACTTTCAAGACAGATCCCCCCCCTCCCCATTCTTCTGGCAGTCCACAGTTTATTATTCTTTGCCAATATTCTTTAGTCATCTTTATTCATTGTACAGGTTTCACATACATAATGAGTCAGTTAAAAAATAAAGTGGGTACACCTTAATCTTCAAGGTCATCTTTGTGTGTTTGTTTTCTGTTAATGTCTGTATCTTGTGTACACTTCTCCACGTCCAAAGTGGCAGCTTTGCCTTTTATTACTTTAAAGAGATATTTTTCAACAGATTGCCTAATGTAATATGTCTTTTGATATCTTGACTTCATGGGCATGGACACTGGACACAAGTAAAATAAAATGATGAAAACATACAATCTGGACAACCATCTTTCCTGATTTAAACCATGCAGTATTCCTTTATTCTATTCACAAGCAACTGTTTCCTGGTCTATGTACAGGAAGGTCTATCACATTCTTTACTTGACTAAAAGCAGAGATTATTGGAAAGATGTTTACCTGTGTTTTATTGACTATGTAGATGCATTCAACACTTAGTTGTGCTCCTGTGGACCCTGTACAAAGTCCAATACTACTTACTTCTATTAAATAAATGATTGCCTATATGCTTGTGTACAAAAATTTATTGTAGATAGTATGAGGGGAAGTGCATAGTGGAAAGGAATTATGAAGCTACCTAAAAATCACTTGCTAAAATGCCTTGATTTTTATATGATCACCACCTTCTAGCCACTGGTCGATTCTGATATGATGATACACAACAACATTTTATTTTGTGCATAAGATCAGTTACTCTAACCATTGTTCCTTCCCTAGAGAAAAACCCCAAGCCAACAAATGTTGTTTGTCATTGAATCGGAACTGACCCATTGCTGACCATCCACCAGGTTTCAGAGACAGTTAATCACAAGGGAGGAGATTGCTAGTCCTTCTACTGTGAAGCATCTAGTGGATTCGAACCATGCACCTTTGGGATTGCCATGCAGATTCTTAACGCTAGACCACCCGAGCTCTCTGATGCTTTGGCTTTATTTATTATCAATAAATATTGACCTTTATTAATAATAGCAATGATTGAAAACTACTCCACAGAGGAAGATTGGGAAGGAGCAGTGATAGAACAGTGTGATGAAATGCTGCACAGCTATTTGAAGTTGTGTTGAATGAGATTATTTATTTTATTATTTAAGCCACCAGATCTCCCTACTAATCATGGCAATTATCGTTAATAATAACAATAGTAGCTACTGTTAATAGCTTCAGCAAAATAACTTGACAAATTAGCTCAAACAGTGGGATTAAACTCAGGAGAGTTTCCAAGGATGGCACAGAATTAGGTAAGTTTTCATTCTGTTGCACACAGATTTGCTGTTAAGTTAGAGCCGACCCAACAGCACATAAGGACACCGAGTGTTTACTGTATATTTGTTATATGCTAAGTACTCTGGTAAAACTTTATATGTGTATTCTCATTGGCTCCTCAGAATAACCTGTGAGGTGGAGGGGGGGAAAAATAGAATTATCTCCACCTAATAGAGCAATGCTTTTAGGGACCTCTCCAAAGTACTGAATAGCAATGGTGTCACTCTGGAGACTAAGGTGTGTCTGATACAGGCCATGGTCTTTGCAATCACTTGTTATGCATCAGAGAGTTGGACAATAACTAGGAAGGATAGAAGGAGAATTGATGCCTTTGAGCTGTGGTGCTGAAGAAGAGTATTGAGGGTACCATGGACTGCTAGGAAAACAAACAGATTTATCCGGAGAGGGTTAAACCAGGCTACTCCTTGGAGGCAAGGATTCTGGGGCTTCGTCTGACATACTTTGGACATGTTGTAAGGAAGGACAGGTCCTTGGAGAGGGACATCATGCTTGGTAGGTTGGAGGGACTGTGCAAGAGGGGAAGACCCTCTATGAGATGGATTGATTCAGTGACTAGGGTAATTGAGATGGGTATGTCAAAGGCAGTGTGATTGGCAGAGGATAGAGCAGGGTTTAGGGCTATTGTACCTAGGGTCGCTATGAGTCGCAAGCGATTTCATGGTGCCTTTTATTTGTGATGATGGAGCATATACCATGGACTTCCAGAAGAACAAACAAATATGTCCTGGACAAAGTGCAGCCAGGGTACTCCTTAAAAGCAAGGCTGGTGAAGCTTCATCTCACATGTTGTTGCTGTTGCCTACTGTAGAATCAGAACCGACCCATAGCTCCCTGGGAGGTTTTCAGAGGCAGTTGATCACACAGGAAGAGATTGCCCAACTTTCTCCTGGGGAGCCTCAAACAGCGTGCCTTCAGCATTGCAGTGCATCTTCTTCCACTAGGCCACCAGAGCTCAGATAATCAGAGATGATGAGGCTGGCTCAGGATATGGCAGGGTTCAGATCCATTGTCACTGTGAGTTATAGTAGATTTAAGGACACATATCAACAACAATAGGTCAAATCAACGAAGTGAGAATTACACGTGCTAATATTTTTTTAAGATCAAATTTTTCTTTTATACTGGTTTACTTGCAAAGTTTGTATACATTGTTTTTCACACTGGATCTTTCCCATTTCCTTTACCCATCCCTCCACCTACCCATAAAATTTTGCAACCCTATGATTAACCCCTGCCCATCCTCACCTCTCTGCTCCCACCCTACCCTACTTGGGTCCTCATACACATTTTACTAGTTATCTATTTCTACAATAATGGCCTTATACAGTATTTGCCCTTATGAGATAGAGTTAATCCATTTAGCATAATGCTCTCCAGTCCCTCCCAAGTTAGGTGATTTCCAAAATCATTGTTCCTACTTACTGCATAATCTTCCATTGTGTGAATGTACCATTTTCCCCAACCCATTTGATTGTGGTTGGACATTTGGGCTATTTCCATGTTCTTGCGATGGTGAATAATGCTACTATGAACATTGGTGTACAGATCTTGTTTGTACCTCAGTTCTAATTTTCTCGGAGTATATTCCAAGCAGTGGAATAGCTGGATCATATGGAATTTCTGTGTTCAGCTTTCTGAGGAAGCACCAGACTGCCTTCCAGAGTGGTTGTACCATTTTACAATCCCACCAACAGTATATGAGAGTTCCTATTTCACAACATCCTATCCAGGATTTGTTACTTGCTATCCTGTTAAACTTTGCCACTACTACTAGAGTGAGATTGTTTCTCATTATTATTTTTGTTTCTGTCTTAAATGCCCATGATTTTGGCTATATAAATATCTTTTTTTGGCCATTTTATAATTGTGTTATCAGTATTTTTCTTGTGGAGACCTTGTAGGGTTCTGTAAACTTTTGAAATGATACTCTTGTCTGAAATGATTTTGCCAAATGTTTTTTCTCAGTCGGTAGATTTTCTTTTCACTCTGTTAGAAAATATTTTTGATGCATACAGGTATTTACTAAATATTTCACTCTTTATGACTACTGAGTGACAGAACATAATTTTGAACTGTCTGACTCCCAAGACACTGCTTTTAAGTACTATACTTTCCCTTTAAATTTTTTTTTGCTCTTATTATGTCTTATTTATGTGCTTGCTGTCATATTCCCATTTATTGTCTTCTGTTTCTCATTGTAATGGAAGATACCAATTTCATTTGAGAGAAAATTGTGAAGATTTTTCACAATTGGAATTAAGCAAATTGTTCACACTTTTATTACATCTTCAGATATACATTGATAAGTTAAGCATTAGATTGCACTTTCTACGTATAACAGAAAAATCTCAAATGTGTTTTTCTATATAGGAAGGAAATTGTGCCCTTGGATTATGCCAGATGTAATCATGAAGTCTACACTAACTGATTGCCTTTATTTTTTGTTTTGATTGAGAATAAGCCCAGTGAATCAAGTTGGCAAATCATTTCTATTGCAAGTTCATTGTGGTTCTCCAGCTGTTGGAGTTGCTGACTGCAGTAGAGTGAGTTCCAATTGTAGTTGTTCTCTGTTGTGTTTTCTCGGGTGTAAATCTTAATTGGAGAAAACGATCCATCCTTATTTTCCAGAGCTGGTGTGGATTTTAACTACTGGAAACTTACAGTCTTTTGGTTAGCAGCTCAGCATTCTACAGAAGGTGTTGTAAATGTGGACCTTCTTTTATGTTCAGGAGTTGAGTGTGAATGGCTTCCAGAATGAGCACCCATTAACTCTCGTGTCACACAGCACCTCAGTGAACTCTCTTAAATCTTCTTGAGCATAGAGTTCTCCCAGAGCTTTCAGTAAGATTTTAATAATATAAATCCCAGTTAATCCACAGAAAATATAGTCTTATATTTTGTAGTTTCTCCCTCTCTGAAACCAAGTACTTCAATCAAATTAAAAGTAAAAATGGTACTGCAATGATAAAAGTGTACTGAAGATCTGTTTTAAAGTGTCTGTCTCAAACTAAGTTAACCAGAGAGGCAAAACCAGTGAAAGTAAGAGAGAAATAGATTGAGGTTTAAGAAAATGACTCATATGTTCATAGAACCTGGAAAATCCCAGATTCATGGGTCAGACAGCAGCAGGCTATAGAGCCTTCTTTTGACTCATCTAATTGCAGAAATGGGCAAACCTACGATTGCAGGACAAACAGCGGGGTGCTGGCTGCAGATACTGACAAATCCAAATTGACAAACCGTATGGCAGGCCAGTGGGTGAAGTCCAGAGAACCAGAGTTCACATGGTGAGGAGCCAGATGCAGGATCCAGATAGGGCAAGAAGCAAGAGAGATTTGCCAGAATGCCCATATATATTTGATAAAAACACTGCGAAGGAAACTCCCTTTCAACCCAAACCAGCTGGCTGCTAAGAGCAGATCTTACAAAAGTGATGACATATCACATCTCAGCAAGGGAATGACTACATCACAACCACCAAATCAAAGAACAGTGGGTAGCACATTGACACACAAACTTGACCATCAATGTGCCTCTTAGTTATGGTAGTTGTTAGCTGCCTCAGGTTCAGTCCAAGCTTCTGGCAATGTCACATACAATGAAACAAAACACCGCTGTCATCAGCAAGTTAAATTGTGAATTAGACCATGTACTCATTGGCTTTGTTGGCTGATTTATAAGAATATCATACTAGGCCTTTCTTCCTGAGAAATCTTTTGTTGTTGGTGGTGGTTTTGGTATTGTCATTGTTAAGTGACATCAGATCAACTCTGACTCATATAGACCCTGTGAACAACAGATTTAAACCTTTCTCCATGCCACACCAATTCTCATGATCTCTGACATGTTCCAGCCCATTATTACAGCTGCTATGCCAATCCATCTTGTTGAGCGTCCTTTAGAACTATGTATTTAATAAATATTTGCATATGATGAAGAGATTGAGATTGTTCACAGCTTTAGTTTGCTTGGCTCCACAGTCAGCACTCTCTGCACCAGTAGCCAGGAAATTAAAAGATGTATTGCGATGGGAAAGTCTGCTGTTAGGGACCTCTCCAAAGTACTGAAGAGCAATGGTGTCTACATCTGATACAGGCCATAGTCTTTGTTATCACTTGTTATGCATCAGAGAGTTGGACAGTGACTAAGGAGGATAGAAGGAGCCTTTGAGCTGTGGTGCTGGAGAAGAGTATTGAGGGTACCATGGACTGCTAGGAAAGCAAACAGATTCATACTGGAAAGGGTCAGACCAGGCTGCTCCTTGGAGGCAAGGATTCTGGGGCTTCGTCTGACATACTTTGGACATGTTGTAAGGAGGGACCGATCCTTGGAGAGGGACATCATGCTTGGGAGGATGGAGGGAAAGCTCAGGAGCCCTCTATGAGGTGGATTGATTCAGTGACTGCAGTAATCGGGATGGGTGTATCGGAGGTGGTGTGATTGGCACAGGACAGAGCAGAGTTTAGAGCTGTTGTACATAGGGTCGCTGTGAGTCACAAGCGACTCGACAGCACATAACAACAACAACATATCTCAGTGTAACATAACAAGCTCTGGTGGTGTAGTTCAGAGCATGTTGTGCTACTAACCATAACGCTGCACATGTGACACTTAGAATGCACCAGTCAATCCTCAGAAAATAGATGGCTAATCTCCTCCTGCTTGTTAATATTTACAGCCTCAGAAATCCAGGAGAGGGTCACTATGTGTCAAAGCTGACACTACAGCACTGGATGAATGAGTAAGCAAAGTATAACTTCAGATTTCCAAACCAGTGAACGAATGCTTTTTTAAAAATTGTGGGGGTTCCCCCCCCCAATTCATTTGCTTAGTTTAAGCACTTTATAACACATTTATACTCTTCCATCTTTGTAGTAGGGGAAGCCTTATTATTCCTATATTGATTTTGTAGTATGTGTTCATTTAATAGAGAGCTATTATAGTCTGAGTCCTTCGAGAGTTGCACTGCTAACCCAAAGGATACATGTTTGGTGGTTTAAATTCACCATCAGCTCCATGGGAGGAAAAATGAGCAATCCCCTCCATTATGATTAACAGCCTTTGAAAACTTGCTGGAGTGTCAACTATTAATTGGTTCTGACCTCACAGCGATGACATTGAGAGGTTGAGATTAGTTTTAAACTACAATTTATCTGGTAGCTTAAAATTATAGAAATTTAGTCTCACAGTTCCAGAAGTTAGGAATTCTCCATCAAGTTTTCAGCAAGATTGATTATTGAGCCCCTTTGAAAGACAAGAAGTCCTTTTCAGCTTCTGCTTGTTACCTTCATTCCTTGGTTTGCAGATACATTCCTCTAAGCTCTTTTTCAGTTATCAAATGTCATTCTTTCTGTGTATATCTTTGTCTGTTCTCTCTTATAAAGATTCTCCTTACTCCAATATGACCTTTGGTAAGATGAATTATGTAGAAGTCTTAGAGAGCACTATGTGTGCTAGTGTTTTCCCAATTTTGTCTCCTTAGACATCACTTGGCTATCCTGCATATGTTCTTTAATATTAAAAGGCAGACTCTGTTAGCAGCTCACATAATCCAAAAAGATATTCAGTAAAATCAGGTAACATGCCGGAATTATGCAAATATGAGCCATTAGTTCTTCTTTTTCTTCATCAATGACCTCTATATGATGATCTGGAAGAATATTTTTTCCTCCAATGATGATTCCAAACTTAATGACTTATCTGTCTTGCTACTACTGTATTTCCTTTTTTCTAGATTTTCTTAGTTCTCATCTTTTCTATTTTTTAGATTTTTTTTTTAAAAAAAAATTTTAAAAGCCTAGCAGAAGATTCTAAATTTTTGCATGCAATACTTTACAATAAGCTAATCCATTTTACCATGCACACATTTTATAAGGTTTTTTTAATTGAAGTGTAATTTGGGCATGAAAATACACAGAATGTAACTGCACAATTCTCAACATTATGAAAAATGTCTGTACCTAGTATCACTTTACAATGTTTATTTAGCAATTTGGCTATAACAGATAATTACTTGGTTTTCTTGCTTCAGAAGAGGTAAATCATCTCTTCATGTTATTTGTTCCCTTTTGATAATTAAACAGACTTTCAGAATTTTCTGAGTGACATGCTTTTTCTGTGGGGGCAATTTGCCTTCTCTTTCTAGGTGAATGTTTCCTCCTGTTCTCAGCTGCAACTGGCAATGTATAGATTATTTGTGAGACCTAATCCAAAGAGCTCACTGAAGGGTCAAAACAGGTCTTTAAATGTTAGATCTCAGAAGTGTTTCTTAATGTGGACTCTGATTTGTTTTTGCATTATCTGGTCCTTATTGTTAACCATCTAGAATTTATTTTATTTTTGTGTATATAAGTGTTTCCTCTACCCTGAAAAAGTCATAAAATATGATAAAACTCACAGTGATTGTCTTTTTTTTTTACATTTTATTTTAATAATTTTAATGAACATTTACAGAGATTTTGGATTTCTATTCATTCATTGTTGCACTTTTCTCCCTGCCCAGCCCTCCCCCGACACACACACCAGTTTGCTCCTCTCTTTGAAAAAGTAAAAGAAATTCTTTCTTTAGTATACAATCCCTTCCCCCACTACCCCCTCACCTCCCCCCCCAGCCCCAGGTCATTTTTAAGAAATCCAATTTCAGCAAAAGTATCTCTTTACAATGGAAATAAACAGCTTTCCTCTTCCCTTCATTATTTCCCCTCTTTTAAATACATGATACAATTCTTAGTTTGGGAAGTACCCATGTTGTGTTTCAGGTGAATTATTTGTGAATTTGTTAAAGCCTTTTTTAGATAAAAAATATCCATAAGTAAGCCTTTCATAATACCATTGAAAGTTGCAACCTATCATTCCATTTTTTACTCTTTGAATTAATACCTAAATTAATACCCTTGATGTAATGTATTAAATGAACATTACTTATTGGAACTTTTTTTTTTTAAGTGTTTGTTCCATCATCCCGGTATATTTGCACCTCTTCGATTTTTTCTTTATGAACAGCAAAAGCAAACTGTCACTATTTGCTGTAAATTGAAGCTTTTAATAACTATGTCTGTTCTACAACATTTGTCAGCTTTGAATATTCTGTCAGTAGAAAATAAAAATAGCAGGGAAGACTCAGCAGCAGTGACACTGAGAATTTATCTGTGTATGCTAAAGTAAGGTAAAAAAAAATAATCTTGAAGGATGAGCACTTGGCATTTTCCCCCCTTCAAATGTAAATTTGAACTGACTCTTCCTCAAATAAATTTCAGATAAAAAGTTGACAAAATAAATGAATGAATACTTTTCATCATTAAAAACCGAACACCTTTTAATGTAGAAAGAGAGAATAAAGAAGTTACTTAAGTCCATTTATTCAATCATATATGACTTTTTTGACATAAGCCTTAAAAATAAGTTTTATTAATCCATAAAATGAAACATGATTGCTCCGTAGTAAAAATGTTGACACATCAAGCATTTAAATTTTTAACCCATTTTATAGTAAAAATTCATGGGCAGATCATTTTGGATGTGTGACAATAAAAAATTAATTTATCTAATAAAGATGATTCAAGTAAATCAAATCTAAATAAATTCCATAGTCTTCCATTTTTGCTCATAAATTATATGTGGCAGGCATAAATATTAAAGGCATATGTGAAATATATATTATAAAATATTCACTGCTTTGTCTTTTTAGAGAAGAAAAAGACATAAAAAGTTAAAGTTTTTCAGGACTCCTTTTGGGTGCTAACTCTGATTAGTCTGTTAGAATCGGTTCTTGTCACTTTGGCTCTTTTTTCTTGGACCATTTTGTTCCAAGAGTCTCTTTTCGGAAGACTGTCCTTGTTAGGTGCCGCTCTGACTCATAGCAACCCAGTGAGAAGTGAACTGGCTTGTCTGGGTGTCTGGGGCTGTAATCTTTGTAGGGAAGATCACCAAATCTTTCTCTTGTGAAGCATCAGAGCATGTTCAAACCATTATTGACCTTTCCATCCATGGCGGAGCCCTTTACCATCATGCCACCAGAACTCCTTTTTCAAAAGGTATCATTATTTTTATGACTAATAGCGAACATTTGTGACTGTTACCTGTGCATTTTAAAAACTGTCTTAATAGGGTGGGAAGAAAAGTTGTAAAAAACGTGCTTAACTGTACTGACAGCCTTCATTTAAGCCTCTATTGTAGTGTTAAAAAAGATTAAAAGAATGAGCTCCTGGACCTGCCTTTTTTTCCCTCAGCTTTGTATCATGCCCAAAAACATGGGGAGATTTTTTTTTCCTTCAAATACCCGGATGAGCTAATGAGATGATCTGTGCTCTGCAAACAATTGGATATTCTTTCATGTTTTAATTTAGTGTTATACTAATATTACTCCATTATTGCAGACTGAGCCCAAGGGAAAGAGTGGATTAATTGTTGTAAAAATTAATGAGATAATTGTGTATGTCATTTTCCAAAGTACTTTACAATTGCATTTCTCAGTAGTTCTAATCTATCCTTTGAGAGCATCCTTTGGTAGCACGGTGGTTAAGCATTTGACTGTTCCCCAAAAGGTTGACAGTTTGAACCCACCGGTCATTCCGAAAGAACACAACAAGGCTGTCTGCTTTTGTAAAGATGTGGGGCAGATCTATTCTGCACACAGGGGTTCACCGAGTGTTAGAATTGATGCTTCAGGGATACACGGTGTCTACCTCTGTCCTTGCCAGCCACCTCTGTCCCCGTGCTTAATCTTGTGTCCCACTTGTCGGCATACATGCAAAACACTCAAAGGGGATGGCAGTTAACAACAGCCAGCCCTGTAGAAAAGTTGAAATTTTCTTTTAAATTTCCCCCCCCTTTTAAGTAGTTCTGATTTTAAGTACCTCTCAGGATTTACAAAGCTACGTCTTGGATTCTTTGAGCTACGATATTTCTTTTTAAATACTGATAAAATGCTTCCCTTTGAAGTTATTTTATTTTTTTAAATTGTTAATTTACTTGAGTAAACACATTATTCTAGTTCTTTGAGTATTAAAGAAATAAGATGCATATCGGAGAGAAGTGGAGTAATTCAATTCCCGGTCTCCATACATGCTGAGCGTGTGTCTTCACGATTCATAGGGTCCACTTTTAATCTATGTTTTGTTAAAGTATTTGTCCTGCCGTGAATAAATTAGAGTGAAAACCTTTTTAGTTGAATGCTGCATTGAGGGTTGAAAGAATAAATTAAAAATGAAGATGAGATTGTTTAAATCTCTCATTAAGCAAGTTTATAAACTTTTCTTGGTTTCTTAAAGGTAATTTTAAATGGCTTTTTCCTAACTATTTAAAACTCTTTTTAAAATCTCATTTTTATAGCCTGGAAAAAGGAAAATTAATAAATACAGAAAGAAAGTTTCCTTCTTGTAAATCTATGAAATAAGAAAATCACCCTCTTTAGCCATGATGTTACACTGTGTGACTTTAGGTGAATTATTAGATTTTTCCCACTGCCAATGAATTGTCTGCCTCTTGCCGACCCTCCATTGCGTTTCCAAGCTCTGGTGGCCATTGGTAAGGAACTGCACTGCCAACCCAAAGACACATGGTTGGAGAGAAGAAAGATGGGCAGTCTCCTCCCATGTAGTGCCGTTCGCTGCCTCTGCAGATGTGCTGAAGGGTTAGCTATGAGTTGGTTCCAACTTAATGCTCTGGTGAATTAGTGGTAACAATTTGTGCTGCAATCCCAAAGGCATGCAGTTCAAATGGATGGGCAATCTCTTCCTGTGCCATTACTGCCTCTGAAAACCCACAGGAGGGTCAGCTATGGGTTGTTTCCATTTCGATGGTACACAACAATCTGTAGGGGACGAGCCTGCTTATCTTTTTGTCTTGGAGCCTGGATGGACTCAAATTACAAACCTTTGACATAGCAGCATAACAGAATGTGCTTTGCCATCAAATCTCCTTATTTAACAGTTTTGAGCTCACTGTTTTACATCTTTACTAGTTAGCGTCTGCAAAGTTAACAGTATAAAACAGTCTCTTGCTTTCCAACAGTAAAGTGTAAATTGGGTTTAAGCTTTTTCTTAGCACTAAGGAGTCTGCTACGTGTAACACAACTAGTCAAAGGTTCAATCTACCAGCCTCTCCAAAGGAGAAAGAGGGATAATCTCTTCCTATAAAAATTTACAGCCTCAGAAACTTGATAGAAAAACTTGCCCTCAATCAGAAGCTATTCATTGGCCTTTGTTGCTTGTTTCTTTTTGTATTTTCACTTACAACTACAGTACATATTCTGTTGTTATTATGTGCTGTCCAGTTGCCTGCAACTCATAGTGACTCTGTGCACAATAGCTCTGAACTCTGCCCTATCCTGAACTATCTCATTGTCTCTGACACACCCCATTATCACAGTTACTGTGTCAATCCATTTAATCCAGGGTCTTTTTCTCCTGTGCTGTTCCACTACCCTTCCAACATGATGCCCTTCTCCAAGGGCTGGTCGTTCCTGGCAACATTTCCAATGTATGTGAGACAGAGCCTCAACATTTTTGCCTCCGAAGAGCAACTTGGTTTTACCCTCTCCAGGACAAACCTGTTCCTTGGCCATCCATGGAATGTTCAACACTCCTCTCCAGCGCCACAACTCAAGGATTAATACATCCTTTTTCGGTCATCCTTATTCATTGTCCAGCTCTCTGATGCATAGCAAGTAAATGAAAAGACTGTGGACTTGGTAGGGTGCACCTTAGTCTCCATACTGACATTGTTGCTCTTTAGAACTCTGGAGAGGCCCCTGACAGCAGATTTTACCAGTGCAATTCGCTTTTTGATTTCCTGACTGCTGTTCATTGTGGAGCCAAACAAACTGAAATTGTTAATAATCTCAATCTCTTCTCCATCTGTCAGGGTGCTGCCATTGGCTCAGTGAAGAGAATCTTTGTTTTCTTGAGCTGAACGTCAATCTGTATGGATTCTTGTCCTTCTGCAATAAATGCTTCAGGCCTTCTTCAGTTTCAGCAAGCAAGGATGTATCATCTGCATAATGTAGGTGTTGATGAGTCTTCCTCCAGTGCTAATGCCACATCCTCCCTATAAATCCTAGCCATCTAAATGATCTGTTCTGCATATAGGTTGAAAAGTTATGGAGATAAGACATATCCCTTATGGACTCCTTTCCTGATTTTGAGCCATGCTGTGTTCCCTTGCTCTGTCGGATGACTGCTTCCTGGTCCAACAATAGGTTTCACATGAGCTCATTCAGGTGTTCTGGGATTCCCATTCTTCTCAATGTTAGCTTGTGAATCACACAGTCAAATGACTTTGCTTAGTCAATGAAAGAGAGGTAATAATCTTCTGGTATTCTCTACTCTCAGCCAAGATCCATCTGACATTGGCTATTAAGTTCCTAATGTCACTGCCTTTTCTAAACTCAGCTTGTATTGTATTGGCTATACAATGTACTGTTTCGGTTGTGTTTGGATAATCCTCAACAAGATTATGCTTGCATCTGATATTGTTGTTAAGTGCCATAGAATTGTAGACGACCCATAGCAACCCTATGAACACGTCTTGAACACAAAATTTTCATGTTTCCCCCAAGTTCATAAGAGTTTCTGGAGGCAAGCTTTTTGGGAAATGGATGCCACTCCTGCTTCCAAGCTTGTTTTATTCAGGAGAGCCACAAAACACACACACACACACACACACACACACACACAAAACAAACCCAAAAACCAAAAAAATACCCCAGGCCTGAGGGCCCAAAAGCCTTTTTAAATACGAGGCTAAATCCAAACAGTTTACAGTCTGTTACAAGCAAGACCCACACCCTAGTCTCAACTCCAAACCAGAAAACACACCTTTGCTTGATTATCTCCACACTCTGTGGAATCACCTTTTTAAAGAATCAGAATAAGTATGGATCTCTTCCAGTGAGTTAGCCAGGTAGCTGTCCTCCAGATTGCTTGGCCCAACTTGGTGAGCACATCCAGGGAAGCATCTGTTTGTTGAAATTTTTCAATTGGTATTCGATCATTTCCTGGGGTTTTGTTTTTTGCTAAGTCCTTCAGGGCATCCTGGACATCCTTCTTCATCACCATTACCTCCTGATCATATATAGTATTTCATGAAATTCCTCTGTGTCAGCCAGTTCTTTTTGGTACAGTGATAACTGTCTATTCCCGGAATCTTCTTTTGGTACTTCCTGGATCATTTAATATTCTGCCCACCTTGTTGTTTTGTACCATCAAGTCAGAAACAACTCATATCTGACCCTCTGGCGGGTTTTCAGAGGCAGTTAACTGCACAAAAGGAGATTGCCCAACCTTCTCCTGGGGAACAGCTGGTGGATTCTAACTGTGTGCCTTCAGTAATGCAACACAACTTTCTTACCATTAGACCACCAGAGCTTTGCTCCTCTGTGCTGGTGCTATATGCATAGTCTATTCTGACATCCATCTCTGTCTACTTCAGTCTCTTCTTCCTCCTCTGAACTTGTAATGACATTTTGCATTCTTCCTGAATGGTAGTCTTGTTATAGCACCATAGATTGTCTGGTCTTTGTTCATTTGTGCTCAGGTCCTCAAAGCTGTTCCTGAGATGGTTTTTAAATTCAGGTAGGATAGACCCAGGGTCAAATTTTGTTTCTAGTGGATTTGTTTTCATTTTCTTGGGCTTCAGCTTGACCTTGCATGTGAGTGGTTGATGGTCTGTTCCACAGTCTCTTCCTGGCCCAGGCACATTTAATTCTCTATAAGTCATTGCTTTTAAACATTAGAGTGAATAATTGCTTTTCCTATTTCATTTTGGGAATATGATTTTGTTTTAGGCATATTTATATCTTTCCACGATATTCCTGCTCTAGTTCTGCAAATAAATTATAACCCACTGCCATCAAACCAATTCCAACTCCTTACTATCCTGTTGAACAGCGTCCAACTGTCCTTTAAGGTTTCCCAAGGCAGTAAATTCCTCACAGATGTACTGCCTCATCGTTTTCCTTAGAGAAGCATGTAGGCTTGAACCATAGACCTTTTTGTTAGTAGCCAATTGCTTTGACCACTCATCAATTTTTCTTTCCCCCTCCCGTTCCTCTACTACCAGCTGCAGATTGAACTGATCTGACAGGCAGCTTTTTGTCCTGTGAGTCTGTCTGCGTCCGTTACTCAAACTTTCCTGGCTTATGAACATGCTATCTTACCAACCGTTGTACAAAACCTGTCTCCATTTGGTCCTTAAACTGCTTTTGTTGTTGATGATGTTTATATCCACATTAGAATCCCAGTAAGCGTAAATTTTAAAAAAATCAAAGTTCTTTTCAGAGAAAAGTCTTTTATAGTTTTCAATTTATGAAGTAATGAAACTATTTCTTTTAATCCTTTGCATATTTGAAAAAAATTTCCATTTGGAAAATACATTAAAGTCAACTAGGTGTCACTTAGTCATTTGATAGGCTGTCATTCTCATAGCTGCTAGCATGTTTGAGTCCATTGTTGAAGTTACAGTGGGAATTCATTTCTAGAATCTTTCTTGCCCTCTACTTCATTTCGTATGGTATCCATGACCAAAGATTGAGTCACATGTGTCCCCAAAATGTATCCAAATCAATTATATAATGTTCTTTTTGAGCCATTAAGTTTTTGTTGACTGCCAGTGAGACGAATTGACACAGTGACCGCAGCAGGGCTTAAGTGTGGCAGAGATGATGAGATTGACATAGGATAAGATGGGGCTCAGATCTCTGTGGTTCATAAGGTCACCATGAATCATACTCAACTCAGCACCTAACATTTGTAAAATTTGTAGAAATAGAGTTCTAGGCCTCTCTTTTTGACTTATGTCTAAATATCTTCCTTTTCTTGTTTTTAAATTGTTCTTTTTCTTTTGTCTTTTTAAAATGGTTAAGAAAGATTATCTACAATAAAACAGGAAAACAAAACTGCTTTCTGTATGAAGCCGCATCCAGTGCATTTCTGCCTCTTAAAGAATCTCCACTGTAGTGCTCAAAAGATATACACAAGAGATGACTTTTGACAACTTTGCCTAATCCAGATAGTAACCCCTTAAATTATGTTTACTAAGTTTGACATTCTGACAGGATATTTTAGAAAGCTACATACAATTATTTTGCTCATTGATATGACAGCTGATGACTTCAGGAGAAAGGAAAGAGCTTGTGTTTTAAAATTGATGTTGTTGTGTGCCGTCGAGTCGCTTGTGACTCATAGCTACCCTATGTACAACAGCCCTAAACTCTGCTGTGTGCTGTGTCAATCACACTGTCTCTGACACTCCCATCCCGATTACCCCAGTCACTGAATCAATCCACCTCATAGAGGGCCTTCCCTTCCTATACTGTCCCTCCACCCTCCCAAGCATGATGTCCCTCTCCAAGGACTGGTCCCTCCTTACAATGTGTTCAAAGTATTTCAGACGAAGCCTCAGAATCCTTGCCTCCAAGGAGCTACCCGGTTTAACCCTTTCCAGGATGAATCTCTTTGTTTTCCTAGCAGTCCATGGTACCCTCAATACTCTTCTCCAGCACCACAGCTCAAAGGCATCAATTCTCCTTTTATCCTCCTTAGTCATTATCCAACTCTCTGATGCATAACAAGTGATAGCAAAGACCGTGATCTGTATCAGACACACCTTAGTCTCCAGAGAGACACCATTGCTCTTCAGTACTTTGGAGAGGTCCCTAACAGCAGACTTTCCCATGGAAATACGCCTTTTAATTTCCTGGCTGCTGGTGCCATCAGTGTAGACTGTGGAGCCAACCAAACTAAAGCTGTAAACAATCTCAATCTCAATCTCTTCACCATCCATCCTGATGCTGCCATTTGGTCCAGTGGTGAGAATCTTTGTCTTCTTGACATTGAGCTTCAATCCATATTGAAAGCTGCAGTCCTTGACCCTCTGCAGCAAGCACTTCAGGTCCTCCTCAGTTTCAGCAAACAGGGTTAAAATTGATAGGATTATAATATGTTATAATTGTAATATTACTGATATATATGTTGTTGTTTTGTGCCACTGAGTTGCTTCTCACTCATAGCAACAGCTCTAAACTTGGTCTGTCTTGAGACTGTTTCATGGTCTCGCACCCATTACCCCAGTCACTGAGTTAATCCATCTTATCCAGACTCTTCCTCTTCTGCACTGTCCCTCCACATTTCCATGGATGATGTCTTTCTCCAAGAACTGGTCTCTTCTGACAACATGCCCAAAGTATGTGAGATAGATATTCAAAATCCTAGCCTCCAAGGAAGAGTCATCCTCTCCGGGACAGATTTGTTTATTCTCTTGGCAGTTCATGGTATGTTCAGTACTCTTCTTCAGCACTACAACTCAAAGGTATTGATTCTTCTTCTGTCATTCTTAGTCATTGTCCAACTTTCTGATGCCTAACAAGTAATTAAGAAGACCATGGCTTGGGTCAGGCACACCTCAGTCTCGACTGGCATTGCTGCTCATCAGTACTGTCGAGAGGTCCCTTACAGCAGATTTTCCCAATTCAATTAGTTTGATTTTCTAGCTACTGGTACCAAGAGTGTCGATTGTAGAGCCAAGCAAGCTGAAGCTGTCAACAATCTCAGGCTCTTCTCCACCTATCATGATGCTGCCATTTGGCCCAGTGGTAAGAATCTTCGTTTTCTTGATGTTGAGCTTCAATCCATATTGAAGCCCTTGACCATCTGTAGCAGAACAGTCCTTGAGTCCTCCTCAGTTTCAGCCAGCAATATTGGGTCATCTCCATAGCACAGGTTGTTGAGTCTTCCTCCAATCTTGATGTCAGATTCCTCTTCATAGAGTTAAGCCTCCCAGCTGATCCATTCTGCATAAAGATTGAAAAGATATGGAGATAGGATACATTTCTGGTGTACACCTTTCCTGATTTTGAACCATACAGTGTTTCCTTGCTCCTGGTTCAAGTTTACGTTTCACAGAAGCACAATCAAGTGTTCTGGGATTCCCATTCTTCTCAAAATTAGCCAAAATTTGTTGTGATCCACACAGTCAAATGTCTTTGCATAGTCAATGAAACTCAGACATTCCTCTGGTACTCTCTTGTTTTCGGCTAAGATCCACCTAACATTGGCCATAATGTCTCTAATGCTATGACCTCTTCTAAACCCAGCCTGCACATCTGACAGTTCTCTCTTGATGTACTGCTCTAGTCATTTTTGGATAATCATCAGCAAGATCTTGCTTACATGTGATATTAATGATATCATTTGAAAATTTCCACACTCTGCCAGATCACCTTTTTTTGGAATGGGAATAAATGTGGATCTCTTCCAGTTAGTTAGCCGGGTGTTTTTCCTCCAGATTTCTTGACTCAGCCTGTGTCTAGGGCAGCATCTCTTTGCTGAAATATGTCAATGGATATGCCATCAGTTCCTGGGGTCTTGTTTTTGCCAGTTCCTTCAGAGCCACCTGAACTTTCTCCTTCATCACCATTGCCACTTGATCATATATTGTTTGATGACATTCTTTTGTGTCAGCCAGTTCTTTTTGGCATAGTGAGTTTATGTACTACTTCCATCTTCTTTGGATGCTTTCTGGGTCACTTAATGTTCAGCCCACAGCAACTTTAAGAATTGCATCTTGAGGCTTGAATTTGTTCAATTTCTTCAGCTTAAGAAATGATGAGTGAGTTTGTCCCTTTTCGATTTCAAACTCCAGCTCTTTGCATATTTCATTATAATACTTTAAGAAGGGTGCTGAGAACTCAAAGCTTTTAAATATTGTCACAGAACTTCCTTGACTTTATTTTCCTATTGATAAAATTAGATTGGGAACAAAGAGTTTTCTGGAATGCTTTCATGAAAAATTGGCTAGTACAGAAATGCCATGAAGTTATTAAAGCTCAATTATTTGTACTAGTGCTTTCTTAAATGTAATTTAGCATATAATACATGGGTTTGCATGTAAAATTATCTTTTATTACTTGCACTGAAAAGAACCTCCATTCACGTTCCCTTCTGCTACAAATATTACTCCACAGTTTCCCATAAATATTCCTTTTCATTTTCTTCTTTCTGCAGGTAGAATGAACATGCAAAATCAGAACTTTGGGCTCTGCAAAGTTATTTGATCCCATAGGCAAAGGAGCTTCCCATAATCTAGTTCATACACTAGCATTACAACACTTTTTTAGCAGAGCGACCTTGATCAGGCCCTTTAACCTCTCAGGTCTCAAGTCTTCTCTTGTAACATGAAAATCAATAAGGGCACCTGCATCCTAGGGTTGCTGTAGAAATTAAAGAAGATAGTGCGAGAAAAGCTCACAGTGGAGCACTTGACATTGGGAAGCTCTCAGTCATCAACCTAAAATTACTGTCATTGTGGTTTTACCTGTTTAGTGGGAAAATGGAGTATTTAAATTGTAAGCTACTAAAAAGATCCTAGTGGCACAAACATTTTACAGACATCTGCTGACCTAAAGGAAGCTGTTTAAACCCACCCACTGAGTCTTTGGACGAAAGTCTTGTGATCTGCTTCCTTGAATGTTACAGAAAAAAAAAAAACAACAAGCACCCAACCATTTGAGGTATTTCTACTGAGTAATCTCTGGGGTCACAGAATGAGTCAGAATCATCTCCATGGCAAGAGAAAAACTGTCAAATAATGTTTTGTTGTCATAATTCACTTTTAAAACTTAAACTGCCTATATAATTAAGTCACCCCCATTTGCAAGGCCAATAGTTAAGTTGTTGATAATAATAACTGCAGCTTGTATTTATAGCAGACTTTATCTGTTCTAGGTACCAGTCCAGCAATTACAATAATCTTTCTCCTGCAGAGCTGCTGGTGGATTTGAATCGCTAGAGGAGGAGGAGGGCTTTTAGATTAGCGTTGCAATGTCCCTGCTACATCACCAAGGTTCCCTGATACTTCCTGCAGAGGGAACTCTAATGTCCTAATCGGGAGGGAGTTGTGGCACTAACTAAAAGGTAGTACCTCTCAAATCCACCATTGGCTCCACATATGAAAGATAGGCAAGCTCTTTTCATATGTTTTAGTTGTTCGATAACCCACTGGGGGCAATGACTTATATTGAGTTTATTTATAGAGGCCCTGCTTATTCTAGAGAAAGCTCTGGTGGCCTAGCGGCAAGGACCTGCATTGCCATTACAAAGGCCCATAGTTCAAATCCAGCAACTGCTCTGCAGGAAAAACATTTCTTCCCATGCAATTTACTGCCTGTGAAAACTCATTGGAGGGAAAGCTTTAAATTGGGCTCCTACTCAAAGGTCACAACAGCCACCACCACTACCTATTCTAGGCACTGTTCCAGGACTTCTGCTTGTGTTTTTCTAGTTTAGCCTTACCAACAACCCTGTAAGGTAGGTGCAGTTATCTTTATCATGATAATTTAGAAACTGAGGCACAGAGAAGTTAGGTAACTTCCCCAAGGTCATATAGTTAATAAAGAGCACCAGAATCAATAACTTCAAGGATCATTTTACTTACTGATGTTTTTATGTCATTTGAGTAAAAGTTAATATGAAATAAAAGTTGTCATTTTAATTTTTGAGGAAGAATAAGGTGGTCAAATTCCTACCCTCCCAGAAGAAACTTGGTTTCACCCTCTCTGAGACAGACTTATTTGTTTTCTTGGCAGTCCATTCTATGTTCAAGAGTCTTCTCCAGCACCACGATTCAAGGCATCAATTATTCTTCTGTCATAAAGTATACTGCATATATGTATGCAGTAGCCTAATTTTAATGCAATACTTAATTCTTGTTTATGTTTAGAAAATTCCCAGGCAGCATCATAAGTAATACTTTTGTTCCCAAAGAACAAATCTAAACATATATGAGTTCTTTAATGTTTGTACATTGTTCACATGTGAAAATAATTTTTGCATCTTCAGAAATCCACTGTGAAGTGGAGAGCAGCCATCGGTGTTAAGACAGTCATGGTTGTTTTCTTCTCAGTAAAAGGACATCTCTTATCCGTTTCGATAAATCATCCCTATCTGTTTGACATTGTCTAGACAAATCTCTGTGATCTACATAGCAGGGAGTTATTGGACTGACTTGCGTATTGAATTTTTTTTTTTCATTTCTTCTCCACAGACTTTTTACTGTCCTTCAAAGTAGCATCTCTGAATGTGTTTTTATAAATCCTTTCATCATGAACATTTTGGTCACTGTTTTGTCTTGACTAAATTAAGGAGCAAGTATGCATTTTTCAAAATTTTTTTTAACTTTTCAACCCTTAAAGTAGGCATTTTAAATTTATACATTGATAAGTATCTGTCTGGGCTTACTACTGAAAAAATAGGCATGGCGTTTTGGGGATTTTATTAACGACATGGCATTTTACTGAATGTAAATTAAACTTCAATATGCCTGCCTTTTTTTTTTAAAGGTACCAAAAAGCAGGAGTGGCATCCACATCCTAAACAATATGCCTCCAGAAACTTTATGAACATTGATAAATGTCAATAGTTGTAGAGGGGCTTCAGGCTTTTTGTTCATAGGGTCACAATGAGTCATACTAAACTCGAAGGCAATTAACAAACAACAACAACAACCGTAAAGCATAAATATTTGAAATCTTGAAGCTAGCAAAAAATCATATGGAGATAAAAAATGGGGATTCACTTTTTTTGTTTATAATAGAAGTTAGTCTCAGAAATAGGTTTCAGTTTCGTGCTTTTACGTAATATATCGGATTTCAATTCTTTTAGAGAATATTTATCTATGAATAGAAATGAATGTTATTGACCCAATTTCAAGAATAAATAATGCTGTAACATTGTATAACATTGCTCTTTCTCCGAAGTCAAGAATGATGTTTCTGTGTTTACTCACCATATGAAAACATGCCATGCTGGATATAATTAATAGCTGGAAAATTTAAGACAAAAGAATGTGGCTCTTGCCACAGCATGCAGCCGACAGTCTGAAAAATCACTGCTGATCGAAATTAGGGGCCCAAATTCTATAGTTGATAATAGATGACTGTTGTTAACTGGAGTCCAGCATCAAAGCTGAGCATGGGTGCATCTTTCTTTAAGATCAGTATCCACAAACCGCACCTTATTTTTCTACAGCTTCTTCTCCACATCATTCAGGACCCAGTTTTCTGGACATCTGTTACCCACATCCACTGTTTCTTTCCCGTCTCCCCTCCCTGCTTGTCCTTCAGAGAGCTTATTATTCTTTAGTTACCTAGTGAAGAGGAGGAAAGTGTCCATATTTTCCCCTCTTATCCGGTAATGTATTAATTGGCAGAGCAAATCAAAACTAGAGTTACATAAGACTGACCACTATTACCAATACAGTCCTTGTTGCCATACCCAAGAAAAGTCAAAAGCAGGATGGTCTAGATACAACAGGCAATAAGATCTTAGCATATTGGTGCAGAAGGGAACTACCTGGCACACAGGATGCTGGGTGCTGAGCTCTGCCTCACAATCCAGCTTGCAGATTGTGCCTGCGACTTATCTGCCCATGTGGAGGTCAGTCTGCTAGGAAAGCTGGCATGGATCCTGCTGCTGATGGTGGTCTTAAAAATGCGCCTGGAATAATCTCCTTGAGCAGCTGTAGCAGAGGTTTAAGCTTTTTTTTTTTCAGGCTTCTGAGCTAAATTTGGGGAGTTAGAATAAAAGTGTATGTAGCAGGAGCGTGGATATTGATGCCGGACATATAGCTAAAAAGTTTTGAGAGCCAGGCCGTGTTTGAGAGCCATCTTTGTTTCCTGGTGCTTCAGTGGCACAAGTGCCACAAGGAAGTAGCTTTAAAGAACAGAAATGTGCTTTCTTATGGCTTAAGAAACTGGAAATGTTATTTCCACTTAATTGGTACTTTCTGCTGGCCCTTGGAAAAGGACTAAGAAAGGTGGAGAGTTGGAGAGATGGAAGACATTCAACAAGATGGGTTGATGTGGTGACTGTAACAGTGCTCTCACATGAAGATGATCATGAAGATGGCTCAAGATAGGCAGGGTCAGATTTGTTGTTCATTGGCTCATTATGGAACATAGTCAACTCAGCACCTAACAACAACAGCTGTTGGCTCTGGGAGAAGATCATGCCTTTTGTGGCTTTGGTAGTAAACTGGCAACCCGCAGTCTCTTGACAGTCCTCATGTAACATCTCTCTTCTCCATTTCTGCTCAGTTCTGTCTGTGTCTGCTGTTCCTTACCTAACTCAGCAGTGAAAGGGTTTTGGGCACGCCCTGCACTAATAGGACCTCATTAAAATCTCAAAAATATTCCTACTCTAAATGCAATTACATCTACAAGTTTAAGGCTTATATCCTAATACATATTTAGAGGGGAGCACAGTTCAATCCGTGACACTTCTGTAGGTAACTTCCTCCCAACAGGCTAACCAAGTCTTTGGCTATAATTTTCTTAATAAAGATGTGCTTCTCCCTCACCTCAAAACCTACTACACAGCATTAGGAACTGCAACTGCATAGTTCTGGTACAATGACAGGCACATAGACCAATGGAACAGAATTTAGAACCCAGGTGTAGACCCAGCTATCTATGGTCAACTGATATTCTACAAGGAAATAAAACCTTTCAAATGGGAAAATGACCACCTCTTCAATAAATGTTGTTGGCAAAACTGGACTGCTACCTGCAAGAACTTGAAACAGTATCCACAGCTTACACCATACACAAAAATCAACTCAAGGTGGATCAGAGACCTGGGAGTAAAGCCCAAAACCATAAAGTACATAAGAGACAAATGGGGATCAAGCTTAGAAGCCCTAGTCTACAGTATAAAGAGACTAACAAATCCAGCTAGAAATGTACATTCTGAAGAGGATAAAATTGATGAATGGAATCTTCTAAAGATTAAATCCCTGTGTTATTCAAAACCTTTTCCCAAAAAAGAAAAGAAAGAGAACCTACTGACTGGGAACAAACATTTGGCAATACCATCTCAGACAAGAGTCTCATAACAAAAGTTTATAGAATACTCCTAGGCCTCCACAAGAAAAAGTCTGATAACCCAAATAAAAAATGGGCAAAATACATAGAAGGAAGTTTCACAGAGGAAGATATAACAACAGACATAAGAAATGCTCCAAATCACTGGCAATAAGAGAGATGCAAATAAAAACCACAATGAGATACCATCTCACTCCAGTGGCAGTGGCAAACTTTAACAGAACAGCAAGTAATAAATGTTGGAAAGGATATGGTAAGAGATAGGAGGAACTCTGTTATATTGTTGGTGGGAGATGTACAATGGTGCAACCCCTTTGGAAGGCAGTTGGTGCTTCCTCAAAAAGCTGAACATAGAAATTCCACATGGCCCAGCTATTCCATTGCTTGGAATATACCCCAAGAAAATGAGAACTAAGGCTCAAACAGAAACTTGTACAACAATGTTTATAGCAGCATTATTCATTATTGCAAAAACATGGAAACATCCCAGGTGTCCAACCACAAATGAATGGATTGAGAAGTTGTGGTACATTCATACAATTACTATGCACCAAGCAGGAGCAACAATTTTGTAAATTACTACTTAACTTGGGAGAAATTAAGAACATTATGCTGAGTGAACTAACTCAGTCCCAGAAGGACAAATACAGTTTAAAACCATTATTGTAGAATGAGTATGAGTATCGGGGGG
>NW_006399889.1:5781498-5783632 GCF_000299155.1 Elephantulus edwardii | reverse complement strand
GGGGGGAGGAGAATGTTAATCATAGGGTTGCACAATATGATGGGTGGGTGGGGCGAAGGAAATGGGAAGGATCTTTTGTGAAAAACAGTGTATTCAAACTTTGTAAGTAAATCAGAATAAAATTTAAGCAAATAAATAAAGATGTGCTAACAGCCAATGCCATAGATAGGAGTATGTGCATATTTTTTAATCCTTCAACCTGTTTTGAGGAAGGAGGAACCAAACAAACAAAAAAATCTGATCATGTAAACAAAGAGAGAAAGGGTTGTCACATCTGGAGAGTTCCTCCATAGTACTGCCCTGACTTTAAGGGTATCAGTGGCAGGGAGGATGTCAGAAGTCTTTTGCCCTGTTAGTTCTGTCAAAGGACCACTTGTTGAGCACATCCCTTCAGTCTGCAGATACTGGGTGAGGAGCTTTTTTACATTTATAACAAGCTGGGTTTCCTAAGGTGCTGACAACAAGCATGGTTCACAGAAGAGTAGGGTAAACTCGCCTTAGTCAAATATCCCCTGAATAAACATGTATTTTAACCTGTTGTTGGTTAGGTGGTTGTCTCTGACACCTAACAAACCCTCTGTACTACAGACAGAAACCTTGCCTGACCTTATGCCATTTTCACAATGTCTGCAGCCTGTGGTAAGAAGAGTAGTAGAAGACGCTAAATAAAGGGATAGGAAGGGGAATTGAGATGAAGGGGTGAGCCGGGGAGAGAAGATGGGGCTAATGGGAAGAATTGACTGCTTGGAGCCAGAAAAATAATCTGTGTTTAAGTAAGCATTCTAGGCAGGGACAACCGCATTCCTGCCTCATAGCCCATGTTAAGGATTCTTATCCCAGCACAAGGGAAAATAAAAGACAAGTGTGAAAGGGTGTGCTCAGACCTGTTTTTTACCTGTTTTTTGGAAAGGTTTCTTCAGTGGGTATATAGAGAATAGGTTAATGGGCAAGTAAAAGTGGAGAGACCAGTTGCTGGACTAGACTAAACATGAGAGACCATTGTTAACTTGGATGAGGATGGTAATAGACTTAGGATGAGAGAAGTGTTTTAGGGGTGAGAATTTGATAGCAGCACTTAAGAGATGGCTGAAGTCCCTGAGTGACACAGTTTGTATTCATCATCTAACTGAAAAGTTGGTGGTTCAGACCCACCCAGTAGCACATGTAAGAAAGACTTAAAGATATTTGGGTTATTTCCATGTTCTTGTGATGGTGAATAACAGTGCTATGAACAATGGTGTACAAGTGTCCATTTGTGCCTCAGTTCTAATCTTCTTATTCCTAGTGGAATAGGAGGGTCATATGGAGTTTCTGTGTTCTGCTTTTTGAGGAAACACCAACCTGCCATTCAGAGTGGCTGTACCATTTTATAATCCCCCCAACAATGTGTGAGAGTTCTCAATTCTCCACATTCTCTCCAATACTTACTGTTTACTACCTGCTAAACTTTGCCCCTGCTATTGAGGTGAAATGGTATCTCATTGTGGTTTTGATTTGCGTCTCTCTTACTGCCAGTGATTTTTGCCATTTCTTCATATGTCTGTTGGCCATCCAAATGTCTTTGTGAAAAATTCTTTCCATGTCTTTTCAGTTTTGTAATTGAGTTGTCAGTCTTTTTATTGTGGAGGCCCTGTAGGATTCTGTAAACTTTTATAGGAGATCCTTGTCTGTGGTGGTATTGCCAAATGGTTTTTTTCCCCCAATTTGATAGGTTTTCTTTTCAACCTGTTTGAAAATGTTTTTGATGTACACAGGGATTCAATCTTTAAAAGGTCTCATTCATCAATTTTATCCTCTCCAGATTGTACATTGCTGGCTATATTTATCAGCCTCTTTATACCATAAGCTAGGCCTTCTAAGCTTGGTTCCATTTGGTTCTTAATGAACTTTATCATTTTAAGTTTTATGCCCCATGGTCTCTGATACACCTTGAGTTGATATTTTTGTCCGGTGTGAAATGGGGATCCTTTTTCAGCTTTCTGCAGATAGCAGTCCAGTTTCCGCAGCACCATTTGTTGAAGAGGTTGTCATTTCCCAAGCAACAAATGCTGGCGAGGTTGTGGAGAGACTGGAACCCTTATTCACTGTTGGTGGGAGTGTAAAATGGTGCAACCACTGTGGAAAGCGATGTGGC
>NW_006399889.1:5765337-5780858 GCF_000299155.1 Elephantulus edwardii | reverse complement strand
AAATGAAAAATAAAGAAATTAAATTAAAAAAATAAAACCTATCTATAATAGCCATGTCAAATATCAATTGACCATAGGTAGATGGAAACAGCCCAAGTGTCCAACCACAACCAAATGGATTGAGAAATTGTGGAACATTCACACAATGAAATACTATGCAGCACTCAACGATTTTGCCTCTGATGGGAATGCAACCCATCACTCAACAAATCTTAACACTTCACATCTCTCCTAACATTTTCAAAACCAAGCCTATCCTAACATTGTCAATTTTGACCACATGTTACAAAGAAACTGGGCTATGTACTTTATCCTTGGCTGTATATAGTCTTTATAGAAGCTGATCTTTTTTAGGCTTTTTTAAAAAATAAGTTTATTTTTTAAATGCAGATTCTGAAAAATACAACATAACTTCAGAGAGACTGGAGAGGACTATGCTGAATTAACTCAGTCTCTTAAGGACAAATACTGCGCATGACCATTATTGCAAAAATAGAAGGATAACTAATAAAACGTGTATGAGGGTCAAAGGGGCATGGGGTGGAGCAAAACCACCAGGTCACACAATTTGGGGGAGGGGATGTAAAGAAAATGGAAAAGATCCAGCAAGGACTTGAAAAGACAGGGTATATTGGTAGGCATAGTAATATGGTGATTAATTTTATAAAACACAATGTATGTGAATGATCATACAAAACAATGTCGGTGATGGGGGTGCTGAATCTGCATTTTAAAAAGAAACTTATTTAGAAAAAAAAAGAAAAGTCTAATAAAAGATCAGCTTCTAGCTCTGAGAGAGATGCAAATCAAGACAACTATGAGATATCATCTCACCCCACTAAGACTAGCAAAATTTAACAGAACAGCAAGCAACAATGCTGGCGAGGTTGTGGAGAGACTGGAACCCTTATTCACTGTTGGTGGGAGTATAAAATGGTGCAGCCACTGTGGAAAGCGATGTGGTGCTTTCTCAGAAAGTTGCAAATAGAGATACCATTTGACCCAGCAATTCCACTACTGGGAATATACCCTAAAGAGACCATAAATGGCACCCAAGTAGATATATGCATACCCATGTTTATTGTGGCTTTGTTTACAATAGCAAGGAGTTGGAAACAACCCAAATGCCCATCAACAAACGAGTGGGTAGAGAAGCTGTGGTATATTCGCACAATAGAATATTATGCTGCATTGAAAAACAAGGAACTCATGCAATATTACTCAAAATGGGTGACCCTGGAGGACATGATACTGAGTGAAATATCTCAGTCACAAAGGGACAATTGCTATATGGTGCCACTGTTGTAGAATGAGGCTGACATCGGGATGGGGTTAAGACTGAGAAACACTGGGTAAATTATGTTTACTGCATTGAAGTCTATGAGGGAGAGAATAGTTTAAAAATATTATATTTTAGGGCATTATGTTTATCATAAGAGTACGGAATGAGGGTTGCAGAGTGGATTATGTTTGGGGTGGGGGTGGGGGTGGGGTGTGTGCCTGGGGGATTATGTACCAATGAAGGAATTTTTCTTTTGCTTTTCAAGGAGAGGAGCAAACTGGGGGGGGGCAGGGGTGAGGTGGGGTGGGTGGGGAGAAAAGTGCAACAATGAATGAATGGAATTCCAAAATCTCTGTATATGTTCATTGAAATGAAAAATAAATAAATTAATAATAAAAAAAGATATCAGCTTCTATAAAGACTACATACAGACAAGGATAAAGTACAGAGCCCTGTTTCTCTGTAACACGTGGTCAAAATTGACAGTGTTAGGATAGGCTTGGTTTTGAAAGTGATAGAAGTAAAGTGTTAAGATTTGGTGGGAGTGAGTGGTTGGGTTCCCATCAAAGGCAAAATAAAAGTAATCCAGAGTGAAAGTTCTAGAATGGAAAGTAATACTTGAGAATAACCAGAGTTCAGCATACGTGCATTTTGTTCTCCTCCTCCTCGTGTGTGTGTGTGTGTGTGTGTGTGTGTGTGTGTGTGTGTGTTACAGTTTTCCTAACTTTCTGGCTCAACTCAGGCAGGTAAATTAGATGCTTCTAAAGAGCTTCAAACCGTAACTTTGCAACTGCCCACACTCGATCATTTCTGATTAATATGAGTTGGGGGTTTGGTATTAAACCTCTCTAAAATATATTGTCTCATTTATATTAAAAACATACAACTTCTGAGCACTTATCTTAAACTCGCTGGTGAGATAAAACATGAGCTGGCCAGGCTGTTTCTTGGTGCTAAACCAACTGTCTGCATGAATTGCAGTGTCGCTGTAAATATTTCTGGGTGCAGACAGGTAGATGCAATAGGAAAAACCGGAACAAATTCTTAGGATGCCAATATTGTCACAAAGTCTCCATGCAGAATGAAGTTGTTTGACAAAGTGTTTCCCTGGTGATTTGCCTGCAGATGAAAATGTCTTCAGCAATAAAATTCTGTGCTTGAGTCTCAGCTCCGTGAACTCATCAGTCAGCAAATGACATATCAAGGATCTTTTTTGCTGTATTAGTTAATATGTTGGCAGAAATATGTGAAGCATTGTTATTCCCTTAAATTTCTGTGCATGGATTTCTTTTGACCTTTAAACACACATTCATTTCACCCGAACTTTTTTTTTGGCTGGCTATAAATTTATTGCTAATCAATAGTATTGCATTGGAATGAAGATAAAAAGTTTTTTATGACAAGGGTTTGCTTAGTTACCAGGACTAGCAGACTTATCATCGCGAGAGCTGCTGTTTTGCCTTCATCTGCAAAGACTTTCAAGGAAATTTAAGGGTTGGTAAGGCTATTAGTGATGAAGCATATTTTAATTATAGTAACTGGATAAGCTGCATACAGCTTTATGGATTAATACATTATTGTTTAATAGGTCCAAGTCACGTGTGATTTTAATCACACTTCTTATTGTGGCCACAGTTTTATTGGCAGTGGCGTTTTATAACTTAATAATTTATACATAATTAGTTCAGAGGTTCCATTTGCGTGATATCACAGAAATAATTTACCCCATACATTACCATTCATCAGCAGGAACAAAGTCCTTCAGGCCACAGCCAAATAACTGTCCGAGATCATTTTGCCTGAAAGGATTATTTTTAATAATGAGATCATTTTACACCACATTTGTGTTATTTCTGTTGATAGCAAGCCTAGGTCTCACAAAGTCATTTACGAAACAGGAGGGGAGATGAATCACAATAATTCCACACACATTTAATAAGCATGCATTATCCAGTGAAATCTTCCTCCATTCTTTAAAGTATAAAAACCATGAAGGATTTGACTTGATGCCATGTTTCAGAATTTTTCACGTCTAACATCATCCCCGTGCCCATCCCGCCAGCCTTTGGAGTGCATCAGATGCCATTCTGTAGACTGGATTGAACTGTGTGTATTTTAATGGCAGGCGTGTCATACTGTAGCTAAGGGTTTGCAGTGCCTCGTCCACACAGCTCGCCTCTGGGCGTCCATTACCATCTCCAGTAAAGCAGTCTGATTCCATCCCAATCTAACCTCTCAAAGAGCCCCCTCGAGAACACCTCAGGCCCCTGTCCTTGGACAGAAGCAAGGAAACAAATGCTTAGTGATTGACTGCTTTACAGCAGACGCTCTGCTAGTTTATACTTGTCATTTTCATAAAGGTTTTATTTTGAATCATAAACCCACTGGGGCTTCAGCTCTGGGAAGTCTTTTGAGGCCACAGTGATACTGGATGATCTTTAAACAACAGTGAGCTATGTAGACAGCAAGATGTTAATAAGTATTACGAAAAAAAAAAATAGTTCTCTGTTCCAGTAAGCTGAAGAAACTGGGAAACTTTTCCCATTTGCAGGCATCTCATAGCTCTGACATGCTGGGTGTATCTCAAGTGTCCAGGAAGGGTCCCCGCTGGTAGCAGTCCCTGAACTTAATTTATTCTTTTGAAATAATGGCTGACCTTTCACTTATCTGTATAGCAAATATATACAAAGTATTGTGTTAAACTATCCTACCTACCAGACAAATGTGTCATGGTAGAAAAAATATGTTTGTATGATTTACAAGCTGTACACCTAACCCAAACCAAGCCCTCAGCTGTCATGTCAGTCCTGATTCTATCAGATTTCCAAGGCTCTCAGTCTTTACTGGAGCAGACAGCCCAGGCCACCTCTCTCCAGATGGGCAGCTTGCTGGAATCAAGCCTCCGACATTGCCATTTATCGCCCCAATACATTATGCACTGCACTACCACGGTTGCTCCTTTCCACAAGTAATAGAGTGCTATACAAATATAACTTTTTGTCCTTTGACCCTTTTTGGAAACATTGTAATAGAAATGCTGTAGGAAAGTCTTTATTTGTTCCACTTCTTAGCCAGATGATCTTGTTCATGGCCTTTTGTTCTTCCTGTCCCACTCTCTTCTGTGTTTGGAAAATCACTGTGTCTTTGAAGATTCACATGCCTAATTGCAGAACATTACCATTGCAATGGTGGTTGTCAGGTGCCTTTGAGTCCAGTACGACTCATAGCAACCTTATGAACAACAGACCTGAACCCTATCTTATCCAGGGACAGCAGCAGCAGCAGCGCCATAATTAGTCTGTGGTTAATCTGAGTTTTCATTATAAGTGGTGTTGCCATTCATGGTTATACTGTCTTCTAAATGTTCATTAACAGTTATTATAGTACCTAGATAACTTTTCTTTATACTGATGCCTCCCAGTAAACTAAGATGTACCTAATATCTGACAAGTATGGCTCACCTGGACTACCAGCTGAAGGGGGCGCCGCTGAGCAGTTTCCGCAAGCAGTTGAACATTGCCATCTCCATCCTTCCACAGGATCAGCCAGCAAATTAAAACTCATGCTTTCATATTTGAGAGGCCCCACCGGCCAAGGCAGACATGTGATCTTGTGCTGTTGAGTGTTCAAAGAAAAGAAATTGGGGACGGGGGAAATACTTGATCACATCACAGACCAGTTTGCGTCAGTGAAAGCCAGGCAGGTGCTGTCATCATTTTCAGGTAGTGCCATGATGTGTTTAAGTCAATGATTAATGAGCTCGACTTGTATTTTTGAGCTGATGTTGTAGTAAAGCTGTCTAAAAGATGTTTAGACGTTTGAACAGGAGTGCAATTTCAGAGCCTACCACAGATACTATTTTCCATAGAGACACCTCTGTCTGTAAATACAATCTCTGTCGTCTGTGTGTTTTCTCTGCTCTGCACTTAGCTTTTCCAGATCAGCTTATTGTTTTTATGTATCAAGTCGCTACTGACTCATATAGCTGACCATCCCTCCAAATTTTCAGAGGCTGTAAATCACACAAGAGGAGACTGGCTGACTGTCCCCCTGCGGAGCCGCTGGTGGATTTCAAACTGCTTGCCTTTGAGTTGACAGTGCGACTCTTTACCCACTAAGCCATCAGAGGTCCCAGTTTGGTCTAGCCTTAAAAATCAAAGACCAAAAATGAAATGAGGTTCACAGCAAAACTCCCTGCTGCAAAGACAGAATTCCCCCAACAAACTCCTTTACGTCTTTGCTGCCTAATGTGTTTCTGTTTCCCTTGTTCCTATTCGCAGTGGCACAACTGCAGATATTTACTGAGTCAACACATAATTTCAGATTCCATAAAGGTGGTATGCTGATCTCATGTGGAGCCAAAATTTAATTTCTACAGGATTTGATTTCATGCTTTTGACTGCACTTATCCTCATAGGGAGAGCATAGAGCGTGTCAGCAGTACTCTTAGTGAGCCATTTGTTAATAACATAATTTATTTGTAATGCTTTGGTTACAGGAAATAGAGGAAATGTATTTCGCTCATATCAAGCATACTATGCTTCCATTATTCACTTATTCATTCAACAAGTATTTACAGTGCCTTTAACCCTGGTGGTTTAATGGATAGGGAGCCCTGGTGCCCACCCAAGAAAGGCAGGTGGTTTGAAACCACCAGTTGCTCAGACAGAGGAAGATGAACACTATCCTCCTCTAGAGGGATGGCTATGTTTGGGAGTTGGTTCTGATTCTGACAGCATGGTTACTTTCTCTGGATATAGAGGAATAAACATTCTGTTCTCATGAAGTTTGCGTTCTAATGAGAGGAAATAAACCATGAGCAAATATCATGTTCAGTGATGATGAGAGTGAGGGGGAGGAAGTGCTGGGTGAGGGTATCCCTAATTTATTTAAAGTGGTGAAGCAAGGTCTTGGAGACCAGAAGGATGGGCTGTGTTGAATTTAGAGGGCCAGGAGGGATGAGCATGTGCATCCACCCAGGGAGAAACAGGCTCCTTGTGACTTGAGCAGAGTGAACCAGGTGATGGTAAGAGATAAGACCTGAGAGGTGACAGTGGGCAGGTTGTGGAGGTCTTTAAGTCCACCACATGGAGTTTGGCCTTTATTTTCAATGAGACAGGAAGCTATTGTTGTATTTTAAGCAAAGAATGACAAGCCCTCCCTAATCTTTTCAAAGTATCATTCTGCTGCAAGGAGGTAAAAGGATTTTAAGGAAAGCAGAGAAAACACTTGGGAGGCATTTGCAGTAGGTAATGGTGACTTCATCCAGTGTCATAGCAGTAGCTTTGGTAGGAAGTTATAGTTATTTGAAGATAGTTATTTGATAACTGAGAGTTATTTCAAGAGAATCAGGCCAGCAGGGTTTTCAGTGGATTGAATGTTTGGTGATAGGGGAGAAGAAGGAGTTGGAAATGGCTTTGAAATTCAGCTGAACAACTAGAGGAAAGTTGGCTTTACTAAAATGGAGGAATAATGGGAGAGGAACAGACCTAAAAGAAGAGTCAAGAGTTCTATATTAGAAACAAAACTGTCCCTCATTCATGCAAGTGTAGTCTTACTCAGTAGCAAGTGATTATACTATACTGAGTCTGGAGGCCAGCCTGTGTTCTTGACTGGATATATGAGTGTGGGAGACATTTGTGTAAGAATATTTGGTAGTTGCATGTCTAGGTGGGCCACTTACGAAATGCATATGAAGTCAAGAGGTATACAAGCTTAGTACCACAGCACACCATGTTTAGGAGTTAAGGAGAGGTGGAACAGTGAAACTAAAAAGGAATAGACAGTGATGGAGAGAATCAAGAAAACCCAGTGTCCATGAAATCAGCCTAACTAAGCACCTCAGAAATGGTGGGTGTGATCAGCTTTAGCTGATTTGTCATTGATAATTGGAGCAAGGTAAGACTGAGATATGTTTGGAGATTGGATTCTTGATGTAGAGATGTTATCAAGACTAAAAGCTTGTTTTGGTGAGTAATGGAATTGGAAGCTTAGTTGGCATAATTTCAATAGAGAAAGTATTCGAGATAGGGCAGGGAATGTTGAGTTTGTCTCAAAGTGGAGATAAGGGAAGAGCAGTAGCTAAAGGAGGATTTTGGATTAAAGGTCAGTTTTGTAAGATGCATGTTAATACAGTATGTTTGACATTCATACAAATAGCTAGCAGGCTAGGTAGATAAATAGATGATACAGGAAAAGAAGGAGAGTAGTTGTAGCAATGGCATTGTGAAATAAGAGAGGTTGGGAACTAGAACATAACTGGAATAATTGACACTGGCCAGAATTTCGAGAAATGATTTCTCCATTTCCTGCACTTACCTTTTCCAGATTGGTCATAGTGTTTTTGAAAAGTGAGGGTAATGTTCACAACAAATTCATACTGCATACACATGGATACATAGATACATAGATGGCATCCACACAGTAAACTTCTTTCTGGCTCTGGCTACTTAATTTTCAATCCAGAGTGATAGGAGAGAGGACAGAATGTAAGCAACAACCACAGGTATACTGGTAATCTGGTTCTGTGGCTAATGGAAGTTCTGTGTGGGATTAAGTAAAGGAATTGATGGTATACCAATTGACATATTTCAGCAAACAGATGCTGCCCTAGATGTGCTTACCAAGTTGTGCCAAGAAATCTGGAGAATAACCACTTGGCCAACTCATAGGAAGAGATCTATATTTGTTCCCATTCCAAAGAAAGGTGATCCCACAGAGTGTGGAAATTATCGAACAATATCATTAATATCACATGCAAGGAAGATCTGCTGAAGATTATCCAGAAACAACTGGAACAGCACATCAACAGAGAACTACCAGAAGTGCAGGCTGGATTTAGACGGGGCCGTGGTATTAGGGATATTGTAGCTAATGTTAGATGGATCTTGGCTGAAAGCAAGGAGTACCAGAAGAATGTCTATCTTTGTTTCATTAATTACACAAAGGCATTTGACTGTGTGGATCATAACAAATTGTGGCAAACTCCGAGAAGAATGTGAATCCCAGAACACTTGATTGTGCTAATGCGAAACCTATACTTAGACCAGGAGGCAGTCGTCAAAGCAGAGCAGGGAAACACTGCATGGTTCAAAATTGGGAAGGGTGTACGCCAGGGCTGTATCCTGTATCCTTACCTTTTCAATCTTTATGCAGAGTAGCTTATGCAGGCTGGGCTCTGTGAAGAGAAGTGTGGCACCAGGATTGTAGGAAGAATCATCAACAATCTGTGTTATGCAGCTGGCACAACCCTGCTTGCTAAAACTGAGGAGGACCTGAAGCACTTGCCATGGAAGGTCAGAGACTGCAGTCTTCAGTATCGATTGAGGCTCAGTATCAAGAAAACAAAGATTCTCACCACTGGGCTGATTGGCAGCATCATAATGAATGGTGAAAAGATTGAGATTGTTCACAGTTTTGCTCCACAGTCAATACTCTTGGCACCAGCAGCCAGGAAATTAAAAGATGTATTGCGATGGGAAAGTCTGTGGTTAGAGACCTCTCTAGAGTGCTGAAGAACAATGATGTCAGTCTGGAGACTAACGTGCACCTGATACTGGCCATGGTCTTTGCAATCACTTGGTATGCATCAGAGAGCTGGACAATGACTAGGGATAATAGAAGGAGAGTTGATGTCTTTGAGCTGTGGTGTTGGAAAAGAGTATTGACTACACCATGGAATGCTAGGAAAACGAACAAGTTTGTCGTGGAGAGGGTGAAGCTAGGCTGCTCCTTGGAGGCAAAGATTCTGAAGCTTCATCTGGCATACTTTGGACATGTTGCAAGGGGAGACCAGTCCTTGGAGAAGGGACATCATGCTAGGGAGGGTGGAGGGGCAGTGCAGGAAAGGAAGACCCTCGATGAGATGGATTGACTCAGTGACTGGGATAATGGGAGTAGGTGTATCAGAGATAGTGAGATTGGCACAGGATAGAGCAGAGTTTAGGGCTGTTGTATATAGGGTTGCTATGAGTCACAGACGACTCAAGGGCACATAACAACAACAACAAAGTGGGGAGGGAGCAAGATGATTGGGGAAGATGGAGGAAGAAGTTTGAGGAGAGAAGAGGAGTGACTGAAGATACAGGTAGGGTACCCAGAATACAAAGCATTCTTGGGAAAACCAGGGAATTAATTTTCTACATTCTCCTCATTGCTTCACCCAGAGATTTGACTTGTTTCTTTTGCTGCAAGGTTCCTGAATGGTGCAAATAGTTTATACTCAACCACTGTCCTAAAGGTTGGTGCTTTAAACCTTACAAAAGGTACCTCTAAAGAAAGATAATAATAATCTCCTTCCCAAAAAATTTAGCCTTTGAAAACCTTGTGGAATACAGTTGTGCTGTGATGTACATGATGTCAACATGCATTAGAGGGGACTCTACTGGAATTGGTTGTGGTTCTCATTGCTGCATCAGAAGAACTTGCCCTATAGACCATGTCAACCTGCCATTCGTCTTTTACTAGACATTTAGGTGATTTGCAGTGTTAGACTGTTATAAATACAACTGCTTTTACATTCTTATACATGCTTTCTATGGACATATGTTTTCATTCTTCTGGGTAGATTCGTAGAAAAAGAATCACTGGGTCACAACTTAGGTGTATATTTATCTTTGTAAGAAGCTGCCAAGCTGTGAAGTGGTTATCTTACAAAATAAACCGGCAAATGTTTCACTCCTTTCAATAGAAAAATAAGTTGCAATAAATGGAAAGGGCGGTGTTGTAGAAATCCAGAGAGTCTCAGCGTAGTCATTGGTGAGTCTTAGCAAAGTAGGGAATTGACTTCCCTCACAGCTTCTTGTAGGGATCTAAACTCAGTAACCTGTAAGTTCACTTCCAAATCTCATATCCACATTTTGTGATTTGGGGTAAAATTCTGCTGCCTGGTAATAAGCAGATAGATAACCATATCTCTGCATGCTTTCATTCTGTGGGTGTTGAGTGGCATTCAATGTTCTGGACACAGTAAGAAAATCTAGAACATAAGGTGCAGAGGCAAAAAGATTAGGTTTTAATGAAGCGCATAGTTATGTGCATGAAAGTCATAAATCTTCTAAAAGAGAACATTGTAAGACTGATAAGGGATTTTACTTGAAATCACATAGAAAACATTCCTGTGGCTTGTTTCTTTTTTTTTATTATTAAATTTTATTAGTTTTAATGAACATTTACAGGGATTTGGGGTTTTCATTCCTTCATTGCTGCACCATTCTCTCTACCCTCCTTGTTTCAAATCCAGAAATGAAACGTTTGCCTCTGTTGCATATGCAGAACTATCAGGCGTGTTTTCTGTTCCCCAAGATTTCTTCCAGGCAAGAGCAAAGAAGATTCTCAGTTTCCTCCCAGCTGTCAGGAGCAGTGGCTCCACTGCCATTCTGCACTAGGTCTTGTAAATGAACATTAAACATGTTTTGCTGTAGGTCTCTCTGTGGCTTGGAGTCACCTGTTAGCCTGGCCCAGTGAAGGATACACTCAGGCAAAGGCTGAGGAGTCAGGGCGCACTTGGTTGACATCGTCTGACAAATGAAGCACGCTAAAAAAGACAGATTGAACATCAGTATGAGATCACACACTTCTGCAATTTGTCTTCCTAGTTAATGAGGATTGGAAGTGAGGAGGGGAAAGTCAGTCGGACTTGGCTGTGAAACCTTGGCTCAGCCATGATTGGTGGTGGAAGTGGATGTCCACAGTCCCTCCACCTTGGAGTTCTGGGGCTGACGAATTCTGGGCTTTTCAAAGAAGACTGGAAATGTGCTAAACATTGAAGAACATACATGGGTCTAAGGCATTTGAGATCAGGTCAAAATCTTGTCCTGTGAGGAGCCCCTCACCCAATTATCATCCATTGTTGGCTACATCCATACAGTCCCTGGAGTGCACCACTTTTTCAGAAAATTCCCTCTTGGTAGGACCTCTCTGACCCAATGCTATGGAACCTCCCTTCAACAAGAACAGGGGAAAAAAAACCCTCTACAAATAAATCATTCCCAGAACTAGCTTGGAGTTGTTGGCTCTGACTGGCTTTGTTTTTCTTTCCTGGATGGAGAAGTGAGGATCATAGACTATTTGGTTTTGTTCTTTCTGTGGGCATGCAGAAGCACAGATTGAATTCTTTTCCCAGACAGGCTCCATTCTGTACAAAGTGGTCTTGATTTATCTTTTTATTGTTCAAAATAAGTTATTCCTTTCTCACATTCATTTTAAGTTCATTAAGTCTGTAAAGCAGTGCTTGTCAAGCTGCCTCTGCAGGCAACATTTGGCACTGTGTAGAAACAGTGTTGGGAGTCCTTGAAAGGTGCAGGTGATTAACATACTTAACTGTTAACCTAAAGGTTGAAAGTTGGAGTCCACTCAGAGGAACCTTGGAAGAAAGGACTGGTGATCTCCTTATAAAATCACATTTAAAATAAAATTTCATTTTTTAAAAAAACAACCTTATGAAAATTGATGATCTCTATATGAAAGGGGAAAAAAACCAACCTATAGAAACACTGTTCTGTTCTACATTAAGAGTCAGAGTCAACTCATTAGCAACTGGTGGTAGTAGGGCAGAGAGAGCAGGGTCACCAGGGGAGCTGGTGCTAATGGGTAAACATTGAGAGTGCTTATAAACATCCTTTAGTGCACAGGAGAGTCCTCCACAACAAAAAGTTGTGCAACTAGCAATGAGAAGCTTCATTCTAACTGGCCAATGTCCAAACAACCAGTTGTACCATCTAGTGGTGGCAAGCATAGTTGACAGTATTTTGCTTTGGCACATAGCTATATTAAGAAGCCCTGGTGGTAGCGTCCGCCAGGTGCTGCACAGGGGGAAAAAAATGTGCCATCTCCTCGCATGTGATTTACAGCCTCTGAAAACGTGCTAGAGAGTCAGCTGTGAGTTGGGTCCCACTTAAAGGCAGTGAATTTGAATTTTTTAGTTAAGGCACTAGGCAGTTACCTGGAATATGTGCATGATTCAAACCCACTCAACAACTGAGAGAAGACTGAAAATCTGCTTCTCTAGAGCTTGTTGTTTTGGGTAGATGCCATTGGGTTAGAGCTGACTCACAATGACCTTGTTACGGCAGAACAGAACACAGCCTGGGCTGCACCATCCACACAGGCTGCTATATTTGAGCCCATTGTTGCAGCACTATTATCAGTCCATCTTGTTGAAGGTCTTCCTCTTTTACAATGATCTCTGCTATACCAAGCTTGATTTCCTTCTCCAAGGACCAGCTCCTCCAAATAACATGTCTAGAATTCATAAGGAGCATTTTGACTGCACTTGTTTTAAGATAAATTTGTTTGTTCTTCTGGCATGCTGTGGAGTTTTCAGTATTCTTCACCAACAACATGGTAATTCAAAGACATTGTTTGGTCAGTCATTCATTTGGTCATTCATTGTTCAACATATGAAGTGATTGAAAAGACCCTGGCTTGAGTCATTCTCACCTTCGTCCTTAGAGTGGCATTCTTTGCTTGTGAACACTTTAAAGGGTTCTTTCGTGGCAAGGCAATATACAATAAACTGTTGATTAGATATTGTAATGAATTACTTTAATCAGTGACAGCATTATAAAACAAAATGTCTATAAATGATTTTTAATTGATATTTTAACAAAAGTTTACAGAAAACTTGGGTTTCCATTCATTCATTGTTGCACATTTTTCTCCCTACCTGTCCCCTCAGTTCACTTTCCTCTTCAAAAATATTCTTTAATTGTTGCACTGTTTCCTCCTTCTCCCTGACCTCTAGTGCACTTTGCTATGTACCTCTTATTCTGGACTGTTGTCATGCAAATAATACCTATTCATATATTTCTTTCAGACAGTTCTTTCCCTCACCTATTTAAATGCAGTGCATATTATTTTACCCCCTCTTTTCTTAGTTTCCCCCCCAACTCCCATGACACTCCTGTTTTATCACAGTGGCATTATGTAGTAATTGTCCTTTTGTGACTGAAATATTTCACTCAGCATAATGTCCTCCAAGGTCACCCATTTTCTATGATATTTTATTAGTTCCTTATTTCTCAATGTTGTTTAGTATTCCATTGTGTGAATATACCACAGCTTCTCTATCTGTTCATTTGTTGATGGGCACTTGAGTAGCTTCCATGTCTTTGCTGTTGTGAACAAAGCAGCAATAAACATGGATATGCATATATCTGTTTGAGTGGCAGTTCTGGATTCTTTAGGGTGTCTTCCCAGTAGTAGAATTGCTGGGTCAAATGGTATTTTCTATTTACAACTTTTTAAGTAAGCACTCTACTGCCTTCTAGAGTAATTGCACCATTTTACACTCTCACCAACAGTGAAACAAGGGTTGCAATTTCTTCACAACCTCACCAGCATTTGTTGTTTGATATTCTCTTGGACTTGTTGCTGGGGTGAGATGATAACTCATAGTTGTTTTGATTTGCATCTCTCTTAGAGCTAGGAGTTTTGAACATTTCTTCCTGTGTTTGTTTGCCATCTCAATGTCTTCTTTGGCAAAATGTCTGTTTATATCCGGTACCCATTTTGCAATTGGGTTGTTTACCCTTATCTTGTTGAAGTGCTGTAATATTCTATAAAATCAAGCTATGTCTCTTATCAGACATGTCATTACCAATTTTTTTTTTACCCAGTCTGTGGCTTTCCTTTTTATCCTGTTGAACAAGGTTTTTGATGTGCATAGGGATTTGATTCTTAGAAGATCTCATTCATGTATTTTATTCTTTCCTGGATGTACATTTTTCAGAATGCTTGGGAAAATGTCCATGTTGTGGGTTAGGGCTTCTAGAGTTCTTCCAAGCTTTTCTATGATGAAGTTTACAGTCCTTGGTTTTACTTCTAAGTCCTTGATCCACTTTGAGTTGGTTTTTTAATATGGTGTGAAGTGTGGATCTTGCTTGAGTTTTCTACAGATAGTTTTCCAGTTTTGCCAACATCATTTGTTAAAGAGGCTTTTGTTTCCTCACTTAACTGATTTCATCTTCTTGTCAAAAATCCATTGCTCATAAGTAGATGGGATGATATCTGTGTTCTTAATTCCATTCCATCAATCTATATGTCTGTCACTGAACCAGTACCATGCTGTCCTGACCACCCCAGCTGTGTAGTAGGATTTGAAATCATAGAGTGAGATGCCTCCTACCTTGTTTCTCTTTCTCACAAGTTCTTTGCTTATTTGGGGTTTCTTTCCATTACAGATGACATTGGAAATCACCTTTTTCTTCTCATTCAAGAATGGAATTGGTATTTGTATTGGGATTGCATTGAACTTGTATATTGCCTTTGGTGGAATTGTCATTTTCACAGTATTGAGTTGTGCTATCCAAGAGCCTGGTGTATTTTTCCATTTCTCCAGGTCTCTTTTGGTTTCTTGTAGTAATGTTTTGTCATTTTCTTTGAATAGGTCTTCTTTGTTTCTAGTTAGATTTACTCCCAAGTATTTAATCTTGTTATTAGCTATTAGTGGTGGGCATTGTTTTTATTAGCTCCTGTTCTGTATTCTCTTTGTCATTGTAGAGAAATCCAACTGATTTTTCTATGTTGATCTTGTGTCCTTCCACTTTTCTGAATTGATTGATTATGTCAGTAGTTTTCTCACTGAGTCTTTAAGGTTTTCCAAGTATACTATCATATCATCTGCATATAGAGATAATATTACCTCCTCTTTGCCAATTTGGATACCACTTATTTCCTTCTCTTATATTATTGCTATCACTAAGACTTCCAGTACAATATTGGAAAATAGGAGAGGTAATAGTGGGCATTCTTGACTAGTTCCTGTTCTCAAAGGGAATACCTTTAATCTCTCTCCATTGAGAATGATGTTGGCTTTTGGTTTTGCCTATATAACTTTTCCTATGTTGAGGAAGTTCCCCTCTGTTCCTATTTTATTGAGTGTCTTAATCAGGAAAAATTGTTGGATTTTGTCAAAGGCCTTTTCTGTGTCAGTTGATAGGATCATGTGGTTCTTGTTCTTTGCTTTGTTAATCTGAAGAATTACACTCATTGTTTTTCTTATGTTGAACCATCCTTACATACCTGTTATGAATCCCATTTGATCATGGTGAATTATTTCTTTGATGTATCACTAGATTTTATTGGCCAGGATTTTATTCAGAATTTTTGCATCTACGTTCATGAGAGACATAGGCCTATAATTTTCTATTTTGGAGGTGTCTTTAACTCATTTTGGTATCTAGGGTATGTTTGCTTCATAGAATGAATCTGGGAGAATTTTATCTTTTTCTGTTTTCTG
>NW_006399889.1:5754781-5764727 GCF_000299155.1 Elephantulus edwardii | reverse complement strand
CTCTTGTTATTAATTTCTAATTTTGTAGCATTGTGATCTGAGAAGATGCTTTATTATTATTATTATTATTTCTATCTTTTAAATTTCTTGATGCTTGCCTTGTGACCTAACATGTGATTTATTCTTGAGAATGTTCCACACACATTGGAGAAGAAGGTGTACTACACTTTTTGAGGGGTGCATTAGCCTGTATATATCTATAAAATCAAGTTGATTTCTGTTTAGATTTAATTTTTTAGCACCTTTGTTGCATTTCTGGTAGTTCTATCTTTTCTTGAGGGGGTGTATTGAAATCTACTACTACTATAGTGGTATTATCTATTTCTTTTTTCAGTTTTGTTAATGTTTGTTTTATATTTTTTGCAGCTGTATCATTGGTGTTTATTTATTATTGTTATATCATCTTGTTCTATTGACCCTTTAAGCATTATATAGTAACCTGGCTTGTCCTTTGTGATGGTTTTTGTGTTGAAATTTATCAGAGATTAATATGACTAATCCTGCTTTTTTTCTGGTTGCCATTTGCTTGGCATATTTTTTTTCACCCTTTTGTTTTTTTAGTCTGTCTTTTTCTTCACTTTTCAGATGTGTTTCTTATAGACAGCGTACTAATAGGGTTGGGTTGTTTTGTTTATTTTTTTAATCTAATGTGCTACTTTTTTTTTCTTCAGTGGTGCATTTCAACCATTCACGTTCAGTGTAATTATTGGTAGGCAAGGTTTTATTGCAAACATTTTGTTGATTTTTTTTTGGTGTTGTTGCTAGTTACTTTGGTCCATCCTGCTTTCTTTGGCACTTCTGTAAGAAGGACATCTCTCAGTGTTTCCTGCAATGCTGGTCTTGTTTTTACAAACTCTCTTAGGTTCTGCTTTTCTGAGACTATCTTGATCTCTTGTTCTTATTTGATGGACAGTTTTGCTGCATACAGTATTTTTGGTTGATAGTTGTATTCTTTGAGTGTTCAGTATATGTTATTCCACTGTCTTCTTGCTCGCATGATTGCTGCTGAGAAATCAGCACTTAATCTTGTTTTCTCTCCCTTATAGGTTACTCTTTGTTTTTCCCTACCTGCTTTCAGAATTCTCTCCTTATCTTTGGTTCTGGCAAATTTGACTATGATAGGCTTTGGTGGTTCTTGTTGTTGTTTATCTGTTCTATATGGTGTTCACTCAGCTTCTTGAATATATATTCTCTCATTCTTCATTATGCCTGAAAAGTTTTCTTTTAGTAATTCTTCCACAACTTTCTCTCTCTGCTGCTTCTTCCTGTTCTGGCATTCCGATTATGCACATGTTATTCCTCTTGATGGTGTTCCAAGACACCATTATTCTTAAGCTTTCTTCTTTTTCTTTCCTTTTGATTCTGCTTTTTGTTCTATTATATCAGCAGTGACAATTCTGTCTTCTGCGTCACTGATTCTATATTCCATCTATTCAGCTCTATCCGTATGTCTCTCCCACATGTTGACAGCATCTGAAACATTGGTCCTCATATTCTATATTGTGTTTTCTTGTTTTTCCAGAGCTTCTAATGATGCATTTGTTTTATCTACATTGTGTTTGGGATTTTTTTTTTAAGTTCTTCTTGGTTTTTGTTTTCAGAGTCCTGTAATTCTTCGAATTTGTCTTTTAACCATTGAAAATATATAATCATTGTTCTTTTGAATTTTGTGTCAGAACATTTCATCAGACTTTCTAGCTTCAGGAAATCAATTGATACTGTGTCACACTTTGGGGGTGATGTCTTATTTTGGGTTTGTGTAGAGTGTGACATAGTATAATTCTTCTGTGACATTGCTATTGTAGACTTTTTCATGCCTGAGGCCTTAGCAGACTCTTGATCTGAAAACGTTGTCTCAGGAAGTCACTGCTCCAGAGGAGGACAGGGTAGCTACTCTGCCTGAGTTCCTCTCTGAACTTTTGACTCAAGGGAAGACTTGCTTCAATTGGGTAGAGATATGACCTTTGAATTAGCAAACATCTCTGTCAGGACAGTCATACCACACTGAACATGATTGATTTTGTCTGTGAATAATTGTATGGGGAAAATATATGTGACTGCAAACTCTCACTCAAATTTTATTTTAAAGGAGCAAAAGGATGTAAATTACAAATTGATAAATTTTCAGCTGCTGCTTATTGTTGTGGAGTCAAACCGACTCATGGCTGATCCTCTAGGGGGTTTTCAGAGGCTATAAAATGGTATGGGAGGAGATTACCCAATTTCTTCCCAGGAGAAGCTGATAGATTCAAACCACTTCCCTTTGGATTGGGAGCACAGCCCCTTACCTCCTGGGCCACCCAAGCTCCCTAAATATATATAAGACCAGAAATAAATTAATGAAGAGTTCTTTTGCTAAAAATTTGTCCTATATAGTATGTTGGGCGTGTGTGTGTGTGTGTGTGTGTGTGTGTGTGTGTGTGTGTGTGTGTTTTTATTGCTGCTAACAGCCTGGCAGATCCTATAGGGCAATTCTATTCTATCACATAAAATTGCTGCGAGTGAAAATTCACTCACTGGTTCCTAACAATAACAACAGTAGCAGCATAGCTTTATTAGTATCTAGGAATGTCAAAGAGTTTTATTAATTTCATAAGCAGAAGAGATTACATTGACTTTTTTTCATAAGGGTTCCTACAGAAAGAGTTTAATGAGAACCACACAGTTTCCAGAGAGAATTCATTGAGAATCCATTTGTGGGACATGGTGGTTGTGATAAGATGCTTGTAGCAGTTAAATTCACTTGCTTAAACCATACCTTCAAAATGTAAATATGAATTTCTTTGTAAAAAGCCTCTAGGGCTTTTTCAGGTACATCTAACTTACTGCTGATAAACCAAGGAACTATACGTTACCCCCCAATTAAAAGAGAACAGGAAGCTGAGTCTGGATCACTGAGCATTAAAAGGCTTTGTTTGTCAGTAGTTTATTTATACAGTTTTAGAGAGTAATTTTTTCTTCAGAGTTTTCATAGAATTCTAAATCTTGTATTTTGTTTGTTGGTTGGCAGGGGATTTGTTTTGTTTGCATAGTAGGGGAGACAAAAGGAGATTTCTAAGAATGTCACGTGGATTTTTTTTCATTGCCTTTAAAAGACAAAAGTAATATTGATGCAAGCTTTGATACAAAATAGTACTATAACATACATAAGCATTGAGTAGTTTTCTATACACCCTTTATAGGGTAGAACCCATGCTGAGAGAGAAGGCAGAAAACTTGTCAGTCAAAGCAACAGCTAATTAGATTAGCTCCAGTGCCTCTTAGCAGCTTCTAGAAGCACACTCCCTGTCACATTTGCCATGAATGTCAGTTCAGTCCCCCTCTCTCACCATTCCTTTCATTCAAACCAATCCAGACTTTGAATCAGGTGGAATGAACATTTCTGGGGTGCCCACTCTCTGCTGGACTTGCTAGATATGGAGTATGCAGATGAGAATGGAAACAGAAAAATGCATTTCTTTGGGGGGCGTGGAAGTAGGATCTTGGAGGGAATCCCAGGTCCATGGTGAATTATAACTCAGTGAAATGATACTATGGTTTTACTAATTACCCTGGCAGCAAGACACAGTGGCGGCACAGCTGAACACCACGCTGCTGAAAGAAAGGCTGGAAGTACGAACCCACCCAGTGGGCTCCTTGGGAGAAAGACCTATAGGTCTGCTTCCTGAAGGATTGCAGTCAAGAAAATCCTATGGAGCAGTCCTGCTCTGTCACATAAGGTTGCAATGAGTTGGAAACAGGATGGACCACACTGACTGTCAAAATAAAGGAGTATAGGGCTGTAAATGGGCCCACTGGCTGAGTGTTGTTTTTCCTTTTTCCAGCTTACTAGCATCACAGTTGATTGATTGTTTACGCTTTTAAATTAAAAAGGGAAAAGTAAAACAGTTAGTGAGCTGGTAAGTACTGGTAGGCCATTGGCACTGGGAGATGTTTTGAGGACAGGTGGTGGATCACCCTTTCATAACGCCCTTTATGTGTGGTCAAAATTGAGACTCTGGATGCACACAGGTCCTGATGGTGGCTGCTGCTGGCAGGGGCACTCTCTGAAGTGTGCTGTGCTCGCTGCACAATGTGCAGACCCAACGTCCGGGTACCATGGGCTGACCTGTAGGCTTAGATTAGCTCTCTTCTCTGAATCGTTCCCTCTGGAGACATGATCTGAACAATCTCCACCACTGACTGATGACATTGTGACTCTCACGCAAAAGCCCGCTTTCTGATCTGCTCCTGTGGAACATGACAGTTTTCTCTGTGATGGCCGAATTAATTATCAGAAATTGTTTGCTGGCAGACAGTTGGATGCTAATTATGATTAGAACCTGTGAGGCCCTTAAACTCAAATCTGTTTATTTTTTTTTGTTGTTGGCAAAAGTGAAAAACAATGAACGATGATTTTCCCCCCCTTTTAAAACACCTGAAAACAATGCAACTTATGCCAGGAAACTTTGACTGAGTTTCCCACCCTGGGTTAGGGCTGTGCAGAGAGACTTGAAGAGACACTTAGTTAATTGTAAATGTGGGGTAAAGAAGGGACTGAGTTTGGATATTTTAAATGCAAAGCTGAAGTTGGTGCTGATTAAATTTGAGGTGGCATTTAGGGAGGTGTTCTCAGAATGTCTGATTTTTCCACTTGACTTCATGCTGTGCCCCAGGTTTGTGAAATCTTTATAGCCGGTTCCACCCAGGAAGAATTCTTCTCAATTAAATGGATCAGGACCATTGAGAGGGAAACATGAAACACACCTGTAGTGTGGGGTCGTGTGGTGAACAAAGCTACACAGCTCACAAAGGGGCCATTTGGGAGTCTTCTGGTGCTAACTGGCCTTGAATAACATTCCGTTCTTTCCCATCAACAGTTGCCCTAATGAGGGATAGAGATGAAGGCGGGTAGATATTGCATGGAGCTGTGTGACGCAAGAAGAAAGGTGCTGGCTCTCCTGGGGCAAACAAGGAAGCCAGCAAGCCCTTGATCATGGAAAGTGATGAGAATCTGTTGTATGATTGTAATGGGGGGCGGGGGCGCACGCACTCATCTCCATACACAGAGAAAGATAGTTTATATAGATATAAACTTATAAACTAAAAAAAAAACTAACTCATTGCTATCAAGTATATTCTAACTGTGAAGGGCTGCTCTCCTTTGGGTTTCTAGAACTGTAAATCCTAACAGAAGGAGACTGGCTTTCTTTCTCCCAGGAAGCTGTTGGTGGATTCAAACCGCCAGAAAAGTATGATCTTTGGATTACGCCAGAAAAGTATGATCTTTGGATTAGTAGCACAGCTCACGATGGACCATGCCACTAGAGCTCCTGAGATAAAAACAGAGAGGTGGGGGGCGAGGGTGAGGGCCAGAGCTAGTGTCACTAGAGCTCCTGAGATGCAGGGGGCATGGCAGGGAGGAGGTCACAGGGAGGGAGAGGGCAAGAGCAAGCTAGCAAACAAGGTCCAAGTGTTTGTGGGGAAAGAAAATAATAAGCAAGAAACCCTCTAATCATTTCATCTAGATATACAAAGAGAATTTATAATATAGCCAATATTCCAATGAGACATCTTAGTGTAATTTTTAATGATTAAACAAAGGGAACCAATATTTTTATTATTGTTGCAAATGGTTACTATGAATTTTTTAAAGTACATTTTCCCACAATGAGAGTTAAGTGACTTACAATTTTTTTATCCAATTTAACAATTTTAAGAATAAATATTGTCTAAGTAATGTGAGGGTTAAACCAGGCTGCTCCTTGGAGGCAAGGATTCTGGGGCTTCATCTGACATACTTTGGACATGTTGTAAGGAGAGACAGGTCTTTGGAGAGGGACATCATGCTGGATAGAGTAGAGGGACAGCGCAGGAGGCGAAGACCCTCTATGAGGTGGATTGATTCAGTGACTGGGGTAATTGGGATGGGTGTGTCAGAGGCAATGAGATTGGCACAGGATAGAGCATGGTTTAGGGCTGTTGTACATAGGGTCGCTATGAGTCGCAAACGACTCGACGGCACATAACAACAACAACAAGTAATGTAGCATCTCAGCCATTAATCATTTGATCAGAATTCTGGGCAGAAACATCCTTTCCTTTGGGTTTTACTAGAGAGAGCAACGAATCCCAGTCCTGATAGAGATTCATGAAGCTGCTGAACACAGAGCCATTTCTCAGGGGAAATTCACACAAACGAAGGCAGGTGCATAAACTACACTATTACATGGCACGACAAATTGTGGTTGAGGAAACAATCATGCTATAAAGAGCTCTCCTCAACTCCATGAAATTTTCCCCTGTTATGTTTGGGCTGAATTTTCTAAGCTTTCCCTCCCACCCCTTGCTTCCAAGATAAGAATGTAAGATTTGTGGTAAATTTCCCAAGACCCCCTGCCTTTGAGTCACTTCCCACTCAGAGTGACCCTCTATCAGATTTCCAAGGCTGTAAATCTTAACAGGAGGAGACTATCCTTCTTTCTCTCCTGGAACAGCTGGGGGATTCACACTGTTGACCAGTTCTATATGTAACCACCACACCCCAAGGGCTCCTTGCAATGGGAAGCTTAGAGGAATTTAATAATACTTGTGAACTTTGTTTGCAAACCAATGTAAATTTAAAAAAAAAAACAAAACACCCACCGACTTCTAAAGAGCCCCTGCTTGGTGCAAGTGGTAAGGATTATTGGCTACTAAAGGAGCTCAGGTGGCCTAGTGGATAGAGTCATGGTGCTACCTTGGGGCAAGCAGTTAGGATTCACCAGCTGCTCTGTGGGAGAAAAACAGACAGTCTCATCCCATGCCATTTACAGCCTCTGCACACCCATCAGAAGGTCAGCTCTGAGTCAGTTCATGACTCACTGGAACTTAGCAACAACAACTAAAGACTGAGGGCTGTCAGATCCATCCAGACAAGTCATAAGAATGGACTGGCAATCTACTCTTGACAAAGAAGACATTGAAAATCCACAGTTCCACTTTGATGCCCATAGGGTGGCCATGAGTCAGATTCAGCTCCTCAGGGACTGGTTACACTTATTAAATCACATTTCTCTATGCTTTATCTTTTTCTTGATGATTTTCAATGTTACCATGCTGTGACCTCAATTCTTCCTGTCATGAGCCAGAAAAGAGTTCCCTCTGTGTTCAAAGCAGGGCTTCAAACCAGCTCACTCTGTCCAGTCCCCTGCTGAGAATTTGCCTTTCCACCCCAGATGCACTGAATTCAGAATCTATGGTCTGAGAAGATTTTCTCAGGTGATTCTTATGTGTCCTTATCTATAGGAAGGACCTGAAGACCTTGTTGAAGTATAGATTTTGATTCAGTCTATCTGGGTGGAAATGCAAATTCTCGGCACAGGGTGAAATGTGAAAGAACCAGATATAAGCCCTGGTTTTTAAACACTCTGGAGTCTCCAGCCTGCCCTGTTGTTAGTGTTGATAGGTGCTGTCAGGTATGACTCCTAGCGACCCTATGAAAAGCTGACCTGAACCGTGCCCTATCCTATGCCATCATCATCTCTGATACACTCAGCCCATTGTTACAGTCAAGGTGTCAGTTCGTCTTTTTTGCGGGGGGAGGGGTCTTCCTCTTCTTTGGTGACCCTCCATCTATCCAAGCATGATGTCCCTTTCCAAGAACTAGTCTCGCTTAGCTACATGTCCAAAGTATGAAGGTAAGCTTTGCCTTCCTTACCTCAAAGGAGCACTTTGACAGTGCTTTCTTCAAGACAAATCTATTTGTTGACTGGCAGTCAATGAGATATTTAATTCTTTTCTCCAGAACCACAATTCAAAGGCATCAATTCTTCTGTCATCCTTATTCATTGCCCAGCTCTCTGGTGTGAAGCAAGTGATTAAGAAAACCATGGCCTAAATCAGGTGCACCTTCATCTTAGACTTCATTGCTCTTCAGCATTGTAAAGAGGTCACTGACAGCAAACTTGCCCAGTGCAACATATCTCCTGATTTCTTGACTGTTGGTAACAAGACTGTTGATCCAAGTAAGATGAAATCGCTGATAACCCTCAAGCCTTTCTGCATCTATCATGATGTTGACTGTTGGTCCTGTGGTGAGGACTTTTGTTTTCTTGATGTTGAGATAGAATTCATACAAAGGCTGTAGTCCTTCATCTTCTGCAGTAAGTGTTTCATACCCTCCTTACTTTCAGTAAGCAAAGTTGTGTCACCTGTATAACAGGTTGTTGATGAGTCTTCTTCCACTCCTATTTTCACATTCTTCATACATTCAGCTTCATGTATTTGCTCAACATACAGATTAAAGAGGTGTGGAGAAAGGATACAAGCCTGACCCACACCTTTTCTGATTTCAAACCACACAGTGTTCCCTTGCTCCAATTCAGTCAGCAGCTTCTTGGTTTAGGTATAGATTCTGTATGAACACAAGTATTCTGGGATTCCCATTCTGCTCAATTTTAGCCATATTTTATTATGATCCACACAGCCCAATGCCTTTGCATAATTAATGAAACACAGATAGACATTCTTCTGGTATTCTCTGCTTTCAGCCAATATCCATCTGACATCAGCAGTGATATCCCTGGTGCCGCAGTCTCTTCTAAAATCAGCTTGAATTTCTGATCAAGTCCTGTCAGTGTACTGTTCTAGCCACTTTCTAATGATCTTCTAAGATACTTTGCATGAGATATTAATGATATTGTTCAGTAATTTCCACATGCTGTTGGATCACCTTTCTTGGGAATGGAAACAAATATAGATCTCTTCCAGTAAGTTGGCCAGACAACTGTCCCCCAGATTTTCCTGTGAGCACATCCAAGGCTGCATCTGTTAGTTGAAGCATGTCAGTTGATATTCTGTTGATTCCTGGGGCCTTATTTTTTGCCAGTGCCTTCAATGCAATTTTATCTTCCATTACCATTAGCTTTTGTTCATATAGTACTTCCTGAAATTTTTCAGTGCCAACAAATTATTTTTGGGTGCAGCAGTTCTGTGTATTCTTTCATCTTCTTTTGTTGCTTCGTGGATCCTTCAAGATTCTGCCAATAGCATCTTTCATTATTGCAGCTTAAGGCTTGACATTGTGGTGCTGGTGGTGGTGGTGGTGTTCTAATTATTTCAGCATGAGAAATGCTGGGTGATGTCTTCTCTTTTCATTCTCTGACTCTAGCTCTTAGCACATTTCGTTCTAATCTTTTGCTTTCTATTCTTGAACTGCCCTCAGAAATCTTTTGTTCAGCTCTTTAACTTTGTCATTGCTTTTGTTGTTGTTGTTGTTGTTCTAATGCTATTTTGACAGTAAAAAGGCACATCTGTATTGGTTTTTTTTTCTTCCTCCCCTTTTCTTCCTAATGACCTTTTGTTCTTTTTATGAATGATTTCCTTGATGGCCTCCGACAGCTCCTCTGGGCTTTGACTATTGGATTTCAGTGGCTCAAACCTGTTCTTTCTTAAATTAAACTGGTAGATACTCAAGGTCATATTTTGGTTCTTGAAGACTAGTTTTCATTTTCTTCAGTTTAAATTTGCACATGAGAAATTGATGATCTGTTCCACAACCAACGCCTGATCTGGGTTTCAACTGCAGATACTGTTCTTCTTCAATAATTATTTCTGCAAATATAGGTAAATTCATTCCTGTGTGATCCATCAGGTGAATTCCAAGTGTAAAGTTTCCATTTGTGTGTTTTTAAAAAAGATATTTACTATTAGTAAATCCTTGAGCACACAAAATTTGATCATTTGGTCTCTGGCCTCATTTCTATCACCAATTCTATACGTTCCGAGTACCTTTCCTTTCTCATTGATTCCAACTTTCACAATTCAGTCACCAATAATTATTAATGCATCTTGATTGCATGCTTGGTCCATTTTGGACTCCAGTAGTTGGTGGAAGCACTCAATCTCCTTCTCTTTGGCTTTAGTAGTTGGTACATATATTTGGCGTGCTTTTGGCGTCTCCAATTACCTGAGGAAATAGGGTGGG
>NW_006399889.1:5669777-5752996 GCF_000299155.1 Elephantulus edwardii | reverse complement strand
CATAGGGTCGCTATGAGTCACAGGCGACTCGACGGCACATAACAACAACACAACACATATATTTGAATGATAGTGGTATTAATAACTCTTCCTTGTTATGTATATGGACAGTATCCTACATTCATATGGATAGTGTGTGTTTAGATAATATTACTCACAACATTATACTTCAGGATGGATCTTGATATTGCATTTTTAACTATGAAAGCAACACCATTCCTCCTTAGTTTTTCATCACCCTAGTTCGGTGGAAACCTGTGCCATCCCAGAATACCACCTAGCAGCGAGGGAGGCTGACAGTTTAGCTTGTTGTGTTGGAAGAGGAGGAAGGGGTACGGGCCAATCCAATAGCATAAACACTTGGATTGTTTCATGAATTTCCTGTACACTGACTTGCCCACTCATTCACTTACTCACCACTTCCTGAGAACTTTCTGAGCTTCCACAGAGGTCCTGGGGTTTTACCCTTCACCATGGAGAAGAATAAATATAGAGAAGCCTGGGCAAGTGGCCCTCAAAGTCAGAGGGAATGTTATTTCTGTAATTAAACTCAAACATCCATTGCCATCTAGCCAATTCAATTCTGACTCATAGAAGCTCTGTAGAGTAGAACTACTCTGTGGAATTAACAGGGCTTTATGGTTTGGGTAAAAGTTTACAGACAAAGCTAGCTACCCATCCCACAAGTTATCTACTTTTTGTTTCATGACACTAGTTGTAATTCTTTTTATATAGCAGCACTTCACCATTTCCTCTCAGGGTTACTCATTTCCACTTGTCCTTCTGTCATATCTCTTCCTGTCCTCTCATTTTGTTTTGGGGTAAGTGCTGACCTTTTGGACCTGTATAGCAGAACCTCTCTTTTTATCTCATTGTTGAATATGTTTTGTGTAGAGGATACAACGATGTTTCCCCACCAGTGGTTCCAGCTGTAATGACATAGACTTTAAGGAATTATGCTTCTAATCCAAGGGTCATGTCTTTCTGGATGTTCAAACCTACCAGCAACTCTCTTCCCATGAGGTTTAAAGCCCCAGAAACCCAGTATATGGTTAGCTGTGAGTCAGTTTAGACTTGACAGCAGTGAGAGAGGAAGCAAATTACTACATGGACTATAACACGATTCTTGGATTTCAATAGTAGAGTTTCCCTTACTGGCACTTTTTAGCATCTCTTAGTAACTTTCAAAAATGCAGATTGTCAGACACTACCCAAGACCCACTGGAACAGAATGTGTACCTACACCCAGGTGATTCCTGTACACCTTCCAGCTGGGAAGTTCCGCATGACCGCGGAGCTCTGGCAGCGCTAGGGATAAAGAGCTGTGCTGCCATCCCAAAGGCATACGGTTCAAATCCACCATCTATCATGGGAGAAAGGTGAATGATCTCTTCCCATACAATTTCCAGCCTCTGAAAACTCACTAGAAGGTCAGCTATGAGTCGGTTTCAACTTGACAGTACACAACAAGCTCCCAGATGAATTACATGTTGCTAGTCAGAGGAATACACTTTTGAGTGTGTCTTCCTCCCTACTCACTGTCAAATCTGATCCAGACTCCTGGCAACCTTCTAAGACAGAATAGAACTGCCCCATAGAGTTATAAAGGCTACACGTCTTCATGGAAGTAGAGAGACACACCTGTCTACACATGACTTCGTGATAGAGCATAAAGTGACCAGAGCGAACTATTTGAGGAATAGATGAGGTACCAAAAATGTGAGACTAGTGAGAAATGAAAAGGATCCACACCTCACAGAAGCTGCAAAAGGGAAACATCTTCATAAGGACCTTGCTTTTTGGTAGTTGAAAAAGAAATTATATTCTTCTTTTGGAAAAAATCTAACTGCTTAGGTTCTTTGGAAGTTCACACAAAGTTCAATCAAGAAAAAAAGAATTGATAACAAAAGAGAAAAGGGGAAAATTTTAGTTAAAAATTAAAATTCTTGTTTTGAGCTAATGTCAGGCTGCATTGCCTCTCCTTTCCCACTCTACCCCCCGCAAAAGTTCAGTTTAATTTTTTCTAATTAAATAGCTCCAAAGTAAAAAAACTGTATGTTTCCTATAAAATAATTATTCGTCGTTTTTGTCAAAGGCAGATATACAGCCTGCATCAATGTGTTCATGTACTAGCTGTTTCATGTAGTTGTTTGACATACACAATTTAACCTAACATGGATTTAAAAATCTAAAATCTCTTGCAATCAGTTTATTCTAATTAACAAGTGAAAAATGAAATTTACCTTCTTGGAAAAGGTTAAATTATGTGCTTTCTGAGATTTTAAGATTAAGTTTATTGGGAAGGGGAAACAGTCTTTAAGGCTTCTATGCCAGCATAACTTGATTATAATGTAAAATGAGTCTACTGTGAAATAAAGAGAATGTAAGTGTGTTAACACGTGTGTTTTAACATATTGTGTCCTGACGTGAAAAGTATTACTTACTCTCAGATTTTGTAATGTGCTGATATTTTACAGAAAGTTAATAGAAGTATTGAAAGAACTTTCCAAACTACCCATTTTAACTTCTGAGATCATGTCCTCCCAACTGCTAATTAATGTAAAGTCAGCTTCATATATTGAGATGTTTAATCAATTGGCAGATTGTTGTCAATAAATATGTGTCTTAAGTGGTTTGTTAATAGACAGGCTAATGAAGTACCCTCTGTGAGTGTCAAAGCTGTTGGGGTTAAAAAATCTTTCTCCCCTCTGGGCAGTTTGCCATCTGTTATTAGTCTTCTTCTGAATTGGAGAAGGGTGCCCTTCACCAGCCCTGCTTTCACCTCTAGATGAAGTATCTGAAGAGGCAGGGAAAAGAATTTCATTTTTTATCAGCAGTTAGTCAAGCAATGTGAGGTAGAAAGGGTGTTTGCTTGTAATGTTAATAATCATTATAATGGCTCATGTATCATGGATAGCTGCTTGTGTTAAGCTCTGTGTTGTTACCATATTTAAACCTCACACCAGCCCTGTGAGGTAGGTCATTGATTCTCAGACCTGTATGGAGCACATAATATCTTCATGCCAATGCAATCCTGAAGAAGTCATAGCTAACTTAATGTACTCTACATATAAATTTTTTTTAAAATTCATTGTAGTGCCTAGATTATAATAAGAGAAATAAAAGAAGCAGGATTTATTAAATGCATTCAGTATCTAAATGTTAACTGCTTAGCTTCAGTAGAGGATGGGAAATAGTAGTCAGGTGTTTGCATCTGTTCCTGGAGTCAATGTGAACTTGACAGGTCAAAATGCAGCCTGAGAGAGATGTGATGAACTGGATGCTTAGTCAGTCTAAGTGGTTTGATGTCCATGATATTTTGGGTTTTTTTCTTTTCAAAATAGTGGACAATTGTTACTAAAACTTTCTTGTTTGAATGTGTGGATTTATCAATTTGTGCTTGTTGGTTGCTATTAAGTCAGCTGGTGCCAAGTGGTGCCCACATGTGTGCAGAGTGCAGCTTCTCCTTAAGGCTGTGACCTTCTGGGAACATCTTCAGTCCTTTCTTCAAAGGTGCCTCTGGGTAGAGTCAAACTGTTTACCTTTTGGCTTTAAGTCAAGTGTTTGTGGTCCCCAGACACTTCTCTTCTGCACGCGCGCTCGCGCTCTCTCTCTCTCGCGCGCGCGCTCTCTCTCTCTCGCGCTCTCTCTCTCTCTCTCTCTCTCTCTCTCTCTCTCTCTCTCTCTCTCTCTCTCTCTCGTCATTATCCCTGCCCATCTCCATCTCTTGCCTTGATTCACATAAAAATTGCATTTGTCATATCGAATATACTTTGAAAGTGGGCAAAAATGCTTTATATCTGATGTTAAACAGATTGAGGTTCTAAGGTCACTATTATAGAGTCTGTTTCAGGGCCATCAAGTTTCAGAGGCTATAAATCTTTATGAGGGAGACTTTATGAGACTCCCTATCTTTCTTCCTCAGGGTATCCGGTGGATTCAGTCTTCTAGCCTGATAAGTAATGCATCCACCATCTGGGGAGCTCAGGTGGCACAGAATTGCGCTGTCAACCCAAAGGTGGCACCTCCCTAAATGTTCAAATCTACTACTAACTCTACTGGAGTCTCCTCCCATGCAATGTACAGCCTCCCCAAAAACCCACTGCAAAGTCTATTTGAGTATGTTCAATTGGATAGCAATGAATGAGTATTACCACCAACTGACCAAGGAATTAGAAACATGGTTTTAAATTTGTGTGATTATTCAGTGTAACATCAGAAGCGGAGTAGCCTGTGAAGCCACTCTTAATGTGATAGATCTGTCCTACTTCTTGAAAGACATCTGGTATCTCACAAAAGTGTGAAAGCATCAGGCAAATGACAGTAGAATTGTTGACCATTAGAACACAAACACTCCTATAGATTTCAAAAAGTCTTCAAGGAATATTCCTCCTCATGGGATAAGGGTTTTATGGCTACCTTCTTTATTTGTATATAAGACAATAAAAACGTGTCATTTGTTTCTAAAAACACTACTAGGAGTAGAGATAAAATAGAGGTAGTTAGACGGGAAGAAAAGTTAGGATACAGACTCTGGTCAGACTTCAAGGTCCATGCGTTTAATCCACATTCACTCCTCTCAGGGGTGCTGAGTCTACCACATTGCCAAACTATAGCTTATTTTTGCTTAGGAGTCTTCTTTTATATTTTAGAACTGTAATGTGACTAGGGAGGACAGAAGGAGAGTGGATGCTTTGAGCTGTGGTGCTGGAGAAGGGTACTGAATGTACCATGGACTGCCAGGAAAACAAACAGATTCATCTTGGAGAGGATTAAACCAAGCTACTCCTTGGAGGCAAAGATTCTGGGGCTTCGTCTGACATACTTTGGACATGTCGCCAGGAGGGACGGGTCCTTGGAGAGGGACATCATGCTTGGGAGGGTGGAGGGACAGCGCAGAAGGGGAAGACCCTCTATGAGATGGATTGATTCGGTGACTGGGGTAATCGGGATGGGTGTGTCAGAGGTGGTGCGGTTGGCGCAGGATAGAGCAGGGTTTACAGCTGTTGTGCATAGGGTCGCTATGAGTCGGAAACGACTCGACGGCACATAACAACAACAACAACAATGTGGAAACAGGTTTTTTTAAGCTTACTGCAAACCCACTACATGCCCTCTACTCTGTCCAGGTGCCTTGCATCCATTACCTGCTTTTCACAGCAAACCCTCCACTATTGTTGTTTTCATTCTTTTTTTACAAACTGGCAAGCTTTCAGTCCATTCCTCAAGTTCAGCCAGCCCATAAGAAACAGAACTGGGCTTCAAACCCATTTTCTCTTCAAAGCACATGATCTTGTCCCTATTTTTGGGGAGCTGCAATGGGCCCTCCTGACACCAGGTGTTCCCATCTTCTGTTCTGTTGCTGAAAATATATCAGTGCTCCACACAGGCTCAGCAAATCCCAGAAAGAACCTTGAGTCATACGGGGTTTTTTGGGGGCTGAGGCTCAGGACAGTGTTAACCCAGTCTCCAGGCTTCTATCACAGCGCTTTGCTAATATTTAGGAATTGTTTAGAAAGGCCATGATGTGTGTCTGTTGAGTTTGGTTTTAATCTGGTGAGATCACCAGAAGCAGAGATCACGAGAATTTGAGGTCACTAGAAGCAGCAGCACTGTAAACCCAGAGGCACACAGTTCAAATCCATTTCTTGGATTTAAAGCTGCTCAGTGGGAGGGTGGGCAGTTTCCTACTGGGTGAGTTATTACCTCTGAAAACTCTTATGAAGAAATGTTCAAAATCCCTAGCTATCAGACAGATGCAACTCAAAACATTGAAGAGATATCATCTCACCCCAGCAACAATAGCAAAGTTCTATGTGATTGGAGGCACAGCATTGTGCTTTTAACCCAAAGGTGACACCTCTCTGGAGGTTCAAAACCATTAAAAACTCTGCCAGAGAAAGGTGGGCAGAAGAGATTCCAACAGGGCAGCGAACAACAAATGCTGGCGAGGATGTGGAGAGACTGAACTCATACACTGCTGGCAGGAATCTCAACTGGTAATATCACTTTGGAAGGCAGTCCAGTGATTTCTCAAAAAGTTAGAAATAGAAATACCATTTGACCAAGCTATCTCACTACTGGGAATACACCCCAAAAAAACCAGAGCCCTGACATAAACAGATGTATGTGTACCCATGTTTATTCACAATAGCAAAGAGATAGAAGCAGCCCAATGGCCCATCAACAAACTATAAGAAAAACTGGTACATTCACAAAATGGAATATTACATAGCATTGAAAAACAGTGAACTTGTAAAACACTGCACAACCTGGATGAATCCAGAAAATAATATTGTTAAATGAAATATCTCAGTCATGAAAAGACAAATATTTTACAGGACTGCTGCTTTACAATAGGATTGACAGGGGAGTGGAATAGGAAGAGTGGAAAGACAATGAACACTGTACTGGAACAAAGGAAGGAAAGGATTGTCTGAAAAGAATGCATGATTACACATTTTATGTATGGAGGTTAATAATCTGGAGCAAGGTGTGCATTTCAAAGTGAGCTGGGGCAGTGAGCAGGGAGAGGGAGGGAGGAAAATGTGCCTCGGTGAACGAATGAAAAGCCAAGCTTTCTGTAAACTTTCATGAAAATCACAATAAAATTTAAAATAACCCTGCCAAAAGGTCAGTTATGAGCCGGTTGTAACTCAGGGGTACACAGCAACATCACAGGGCCCATCAAGGGTTTTGTTTAGGGGCCAGAAAAAGAGGAATGGGTGCTGTTAATGCCATTCAATTACCTCGAAGTCTAGCTCTGCATTTTTCTTTCTTTTCCTCTCTGCTTTCTCATTACCTGATTGATTAAACAAACAAAAATCCATTGCCGCTGAATTGATTCCAACTCATGTTGCCCCAACGGGTATTAAAGTAGAACTGAGCTCCTCAGGGTTTTTCATTGACTGAATTTTTTTTTTTTTTTATTTGTGAGATCACCAGGCCTTTCTCCTGAGGCCCCTCTGATTGGACTCCAGCCACTAACCTCACAACTAACCACTCGACTTGCTAAATAAGGACCTTTTGAGAATGGTGATAGGTTAAACTGGGCCCTCAGGGATGGGAATCACTCTCCACATATGATGGTCATTGCAGGGTTTTGGAGCCAAGTTCACTCTCCTAATAACCCACTGTTTTGTTTATGTTCATGCTCAGAGCTAGGAGAATATGCAGTGACTCCTCGGGAGCTCTCATGCATAAAGCTGTGCTGCCAGCCCCAAAGCCAAGCCTCTGTGGTGGTTTGAATCCATGAGCTGGCTGCAGGGGAGAAAGATGAGCTGTCTTCTCTCATGGGATCTACCACCATGGGAGTACAGTGGAGAATCAGCAGTGAGTTAGTTCTGATCTGATGGCAATGAGTCGAGTTATGATAGTCACAGCATTGCCGCTATATGCTTTGCTGTCCGCAGATACTGTGTGGTTGACTAGAAAATAGTATCTTTTCTCTTCTGAGATCTCTTTTGAAAGTCCATATCCCACACTTCTCACAGGACATGAGATACCCAAAGATGAGCCTTGATTGTTGCCTCCTAGGGAGAGGAACACTGAAGAAGACACATACAACTCTCCAGGGGCAAAGCTACTTAGAGCTGATGACCTGCCGACTGCCTGGAGCCTGGCCTCATCCTCTCCGGAGTGGGACAAGAGGAGGCTGCTTTCAGTTTATGTTGTAAAACTTTTATTCAAGAAACACATGTGGCTGATTCTGCCTGAGTTTTCCTAAGCTGCTGCAGCTTGTCTTTGTTTATTATATTAATAAATACTATGCAGCTAATGTTCCCATCTGGCAAGGCAGAGGAAAGAGCATAAAAATGAAGTTGTGCCTACATCACTTACATACTAATGAAGGTGGTACCTACTTGGCATGGTAGAAAGGTGGGTCTTTATTTTGGAGTTCTTAATTAAGAACTGCCAAGTGACAAATATTAATTAGGAAGGCAGCTGTATCCTTCAGTTTCTTGGTATATTTCTTCTTATGAGCCCAGGAAGGGAGTTAAGTCTGAGCTTCTTTTAATCAATCAGCCCATGAGCAATTATCTGTTAAGTATACTCTGTGTGTGGGGGTCCCAGCTGTGCAGACAGAGATTTATAAGATATTGTCTTTGCCTTCAGAATTGCCTCCAAATCGAGGGGATGCACACATACAAAGAAAAGCCAGTATTTCAGAACTAAGATGAAAAAGCATCCTCTGAATGTCATCGGTGACATAACAGAAGTGTCTGGCGGACCACTCCGCTCAGTTAATGAAATTATGCCTAGAATGAGGAGCTTCGAATGAATCACCTCAAAAACCCTGTCTGTCAGATCCCACATTCAGAGTCTCTCTTTGATGCTGATGTGTTAATATTCATTGAAACCTAGTTCCTTGACTTACCAGGAATTGAAGAAGGATTATATGAAGATTAAGTTGTAATGTACTTTTTCTCAACTTTGCCTTTCATGGACTGCTAATTATCACAGTTTTTTAAAATGTCCAATTGTAGTTGAATTTGTAGCTCTCTTCATTTCAGTACTTAGAAACTCTGACTGTGAACTGTCTCTGAGTTTATAGTTCTGTTAAACCACCTGACAGCGTGCTGTGGGTCTGCTTTGGTGCTCTTTCTTGTAACTTGTTTGTGACTTATAGGCCATATTGTTATTGTTGCTGTTGTTAAGTGCTGTTGAGTTGTGTAGGACTCACAGCAACCCTGTGAACAGCCAAACTGAATCCTGTCCTATCTTGTGCCATCTTCATCATCTCTGACATACCAGAGCCCATTGCTGGAGTTACAATGTCACTCCATCTCATTGGGGTCTTCCTCCCCTTCACTAACCCTGTTTCCAAGCATGATACCTCTTTCCAGACAACAACTTTCTAGTTACATGTCCCAGGTGTGGCCGTCTGCTTCCAAGGAGCACTCTGGCTATACTTTTTCCAAGACATACCTGTTTGTTCTTTTGGCAGTTCGTGGGATATTCGGTACTCTTCACCAACACTAGAACTCAAAAGCATCAGTTCTTCTTTTGTCATCGTTATTCATTGTCCAGTTCTCTGATGTGTAGCAGGAGATTGAGAAGATCATGGCCTAAATCAGGCACACCTGAGTCTTCAAACTGACATGATTGATGCAATATGTCTCCTGATTTCAGAACTGCTGGTACCAAGGTTGTTGATATGTTGCTGGAGCTGTGCACTGTTGAGTCGGAACCGACCCATCGCTGACCCAACAGCAGCTTTTCAGAGGCAGCTGCTCACACAGGAGGAGATTGCCCATCCTCCTGCGGAGCAGGTAGCTGGTGGATTCGAGCTGCGTGCCTTTGGAATTGCAGCACAGCTTCTTGCCATTAGGCCGCCAGAGCTCCCTTAGAGTGCTGATAGTACCCACCAATATTTCCAGACTCCTGGGTATTTTGGGAGTTGCTATCCAGTTATAGTTTGTGCTACTGTCTGGCAGAGACATACACAACCTCGTGAATCTGAAGAACCAGGCTTCGCTCCACCAATCCTACAACCATAACCAACTTGAGGCATCTATATCCCATATAATTGCATAGATGTCCATATTACTTAAAAAGAGAATTGTCTTCACCCTCCTTTCTAGTCATGAAAATACATGTTGCAAACAAACAAACAAACAAACAAACAAAAATCTGATCAGTAAAGGATCCAGGTAAAACTCTGAGAGACAGATCCCTAACGATATGCCCAAGAATGACCATTCACAGGGGCCTCCCCTTTATTCATGTTCAGTTTGGGGACAGTGTGGTGCACTTTTCTGTCCTCACACCCCCCCCCCACTGGACTATGTCTTTTTGCATCAATTCTAAAGGAGTTTTCATTTTCATTCCTGTTAAATCTGTGTGTATATATGTATAAACCCTTCTATAACAAGTTTTGAAATAGCCTTTTTAATTCATTGAAACATCATCTAAATAATTTTCTCCAACTGAAAACCATTACCTTTATCTTCAAGGGCCCTGTACGCTGCTTTATTTCAAGTCCATATTCTTTACCATATATTGTACTTGGCAAGTCTGCTATAAAAGTGTTTTTTTAAAAAAAATATATATATATATCATGTGTGTGTGTGCTGTCAAATAGGATCTGACTGACAGAAGGTCTTTTGAAAGTGTTAAAAAGTATAAATAAGTTAGTGAGGACTAACTTGTGCCTGGCCCAAGCTAAGTTGCTTTCATTTGTCTCACACACCTGTAAAAGCTGTCCAATAAGTATGGAAGACTGAAAAATTGATGCTCCTGAATTGTGATAGTGTTAATTAAGAATATTGAAAGGACTATGAACTGATGAAAGAATAAACAAATATGTACTAGAATGTTCCTTAGAAGCGAAGATGTTAAAACTAGCTTATCAAATAGGGCCAGTCTTTGAAGAATGACATCATTCCTAGTAAAATAGATTGTTGTTATGTGCTGTCATGTTGCCTGTGACTAAAAGCAACCCTGTGTGCAATAACTCTGAATTTTGCCCTATCCTGAGGCAATCTAACTATCTCCAGCACACCCTCCCCTATTACCTCAGTTACTGTGTCAGTCCATCTCATCTGTGGTCTTCCTCTCCCTCCACCCTCCCAAGCATAATATCTTTCTCCAAGGACTGGTCCCTCCTGGCAACATGCCCAAAATAAGTGAGACAGAGCTTCAAAATCCTTGCCTCTATGGAGTCAATTGGTTTCACCCTCTCCACAACAGACCTGTTTGTTCACTTGGCAATCCGTAGTATGTTAATACTCTTCTCCAGCACCACAACTCAAAAGCATCAATTCTTCTATCATCTTTAGTCATTTTCCAGCTCTCTGGTGCATAGCAAGTACTTGTGAAGACCGTAGACTGGATCAGGTGCACCTTAGTCTCTAGACTAGCATTGTTGCTTTTCAGGAGAAGTCAGTAACAACAGATTTTCCTAATGCAATTTATCTTTTGATTTCTTGACTGCTGGTCCCAAGAGTGTTGATTGTGGAAACAAGCAAGCTGAAATTGTGAAAAATCTCAATCTCCTCTCCATCTGTCGTGGTGCTGTCACTTGTCCCAGTGGTGGGAATCTTTGTTTTCTTAATGTTGAGCTTCAATCCGTGTTGACCTTCTGTAGTAAACACTTCAAATCCTTCTCAGTTTCGGCAAACCAGTTTGTGTCATCTGCATAACGCAGGTTATTGATGAGTCTTCCTCTACTCCTGATGCCGCATTCCTCCTCATAAAGTCCAGCCTCCCAGATGATCCTTTCTACATATAGATTGAAAAGTTCTGGAGACAAGGAGCATCCCAGATGCACTCCCTTCCTGATTTTGAATCATGCAGTGCTTCATTGTTCTGTTCTGATGACTGTTTCTTGGTCCAAGTGTAGGTTTTATATGAGCACAATCAAGTGTTCTGGAATTTCCATTCTTCTGAAGGTTAGCCACAATTTGTGGTGATCCACACAGTCTTTGATCCACCCAGTGACTGACACAGCCTTTGCATAGTCAAGGAAACAGACATTTTCTGGCACTTTCTACTTTCAGCCAAAATCCATCTGACATTGTCAGTGATGACCCTAGCACACTCCACAGCCTCTTCTAAGCCCAGTTTGCACTTCTGGCAAGTCTCAGTTGATGTACTATTTTGGCCATTTTTGGATAATAGATGGCTAATAGAAAAAAAGGAAGACCCTCAATGATATAGGTTGGCACAGTAGCTGCGCCAGTGGCTCAAATCTGGCAGAGTTTATGAGGAGGACCCAGGACCGACAGTGTTTCCTTCTGTTATGTCTGCCATTAACTGTGAGCTGGAACCTCCTTGAGGGCACCCAGCAAAACAGTTGACAGTGCTGTAATACTGCCTTACTGCAGTGGTTCTGAACTCCCTGAATGGTATTGCAAACGGAGTTCTGAGGGAAAAAAATCTTGGAAATAATCCTTATCAGCCTCAAATTCATTCTGTTAAATAACAGCGTGTGAAATAATGTTGTTGATGAATACCATTGAGTCAGAACCCATAGCTGACCCTCTAGCCGGTTTTTAGAAGCAGTAAATCACACAGTCTGAGATTGCCCACCCATCTCCCACAGAGCCCCTGATGGATTGAACTGTGTGCCTTTGTGTTTGCAATACCACTTCTTAGCACTAGGCCACTTTGTGTTTGCAATACCACTTCTTAGCACTAGGCCATTAGAATCATCATTATCTAGAAAGAGTGGCTTTGGTATAGCCAAATATCCCCTTTGTTGTGATAAGTTGCTGTTTGAGTGTCCTCAAGTTAGAACCAACTCATAGCTCCAGTGGGTTTTTAGAGGCAGTAAATTGTTCAGAAGGAGATTGCCCATCTTTCTCCCAAGGAGTAACTGGCGAATTTAAATCACATGCCTTTGGGATTACAGTGTAACTTCTTATCCCTGGGCTACCAGAGATATCTTTCCTTAAATCAGTTCATATTCTTAAATTAATGTTAAAGGAAACACTATCAATATTCTAAATTACAAATTTGTCTGACTTGCTATTAATTACAATAAGTACATGGGAATTAAAATTTAATCTTGGATCTGTGTAGCATGTACAGGCATCTGACAGAACACCTTTTCTGAACACCACTTGAGGGAGATGTTATGTTATGTTATGTTATGTTATGTTATGTTATGTTATGTTATGTTATGTTATGTATGTTGTGTTGTTATAGGAGGCTGAGGCAAGACAATGACAAACACAGCTGTGTGTGCTTAGTTTCATATTCAGGAAAAGTATAAATTTCACTTCTGAGTTTTGTTTTTTGCTAGGATTTTTCAGCCTCAGCACTATTGACATTTGGAGCTAGATCACCTCAGTGACTGGGGTATTGGGGGTGGATGTGTCAGAGATAGTGAAATTGGCTCAAGATGAAGCAGGGTTCCGAACTATTGTACATAAGGTCACTGTGAGTCACAAGCAACTTGATGGCACGTAACAACAACGCTTGTTGTGGGCAGCTCTGGTGGTTTAGAGTCTCTGTCTGTCTGTCTGTCTGTCTGTCTGTCTGTCTGCCTGTCTGTGTCTCCTGCTCCTTAAAAAAAGAAGAGAAAAAAGAGAAGACGACCTTCAAGGAGGTCATGATGACCACAGCAGTGGGTTTGAGTATGGCAGGGATGGTGAGGATGGTACAGGCTAGGACAGTGTTTCAGTCTGCTGTCCATAGGGTCACTATGAGTCATGGTCAACTTGACAACAAGAACCACCATTTTTTTTAGATTAATTGAGAGTGTACCTGGCTTCTCCTGGAACTTGCTTTTGTTAGGTACCATGGAGTCAAGTACGACTCATAGTGACTATGAACAACAGATCTGAACCCAGTCGTATCCTGTACCTTCATCCTTACCTCCAACACAACTGAGCCCATTGCTGCAGTCACTGTGTCAGTCCACCTAGGGGAGAGTTTTCCTCTCCTTTGCTGACCCTCCACTTTTCCAAGTATAAGGTCCCTCTTCAAGGAATAGTGTCTCCTAGCAACATGCCCAGTGTGTGTGAGATGAAGCTTCATCCTCTTTGACTCCAAGGAGTACTCTGCCCCTTCTCTAAGACATAGCTGTCTTTTGTTTTGCAGAAGACATATGCTATTAATGATGCTGTTTATAATTTCTCCATTCTGTTGGATCCCCTTGCTTGAGAATTGGAATAAACACCAATCTCTTCCACTCAATTGGCTGGGGCAGCTATCCTCTAAATGTCCTAGCATTTGCCCTGGTGAGGACATTCAGGGCTGCATCTGTCATTTGGAACATGTCAATTGGTATACTATCAATTCCTGGTGTCTTATTTTTGCCAGTGTCTTCTTTGCAGCTTGAACTTCTTCCGTCATCACCACTGGCTCTTGATCATGGGGTGCTTCCTGAAATATTTCTATGTCAGCCAGATCTTTTTGGTTCTGTGACTGTGCATTCCCTCATTCTTCTTTTGAGGTTTCCTGGATCATTCAAGCTTTTTCACATAGCATTCCTAAGTATTACAATTCAAGGCTTGAATTTGTTTTTTTGGTTCTTTTGGCTTGGGAAATGCTAAGCAAGTTCTTCCTTTTTTATTCTCCAACAGGTAATCACCAACTTTATAGATAACTTAACTAATGCCTCGCCACCACTATTAGTTCTCAGAGTTGCCATTGGTAAATAAAGGGCTGGGTCTTCCCTGTCCCCTCATGTGTTTCTGGTTCATATATACATACAATTCATTTTAAGAATATTTAATGAGAAACTACTTCATGCATCATCTGCTATGCACATTAACAGAGACCAACATTTCTATGAAATACTACTTGGTTTAAAGATATTATCTCTTAAAATCCCAAAAGTCTAATAATCCTGGAGAGATAATATTATTTCTCCATATTTTTTTCTTAGTAAGAAAAACTGAAACTTAGTTCAGTTACCTTGGCCAAAGGCACCCTGATGCCATTCCATTTAAGTAGGATATTTAGTGCAATGTCTCCAAAACCAAAGGTGAATTTTTGTATTATTAACTGAATTTATAGATAACCATTGCCATTGAGTCAGTTCCAAACTCATAGTCTGTCAGAAATTTTGTTTATGATTATTTAGTAAATTCTGATTTTTGTTTTAAAACTATACACCTATCAGCACTTATTAGGGAGCACTGGTGGCCCGGTGGCAAGAAGCTGTGCTGCAATCCCGAAGGCATGCGGTTTGAAGCCACCAGCTACTCCATAGGACACTGGGCAGTTTCCTCCTATGTGATCACTGCCTCTGAAACCCTGCTGGTGGGCCAGCTATGGGTCAGTTCTGACTTTCTGGAACAATAAACCAACAACTGCACACTCTTATTATTGTTTTAATGAAAAAGCAAGTTCACACTATGAAAACTTAGAGGAAATGTACTTAAATTTAAAGTACTTACAGGAGTTATGTTGATGTAGGAGACTTTTGGCACATTTCCTGTTAACCTTCTTCTATTATGATATATTTATGTTTCTTTTAAAAATGTAATTTGTAATGTAAAAATATAAGGTGTGGTTATATTATTGCCTGAGAGGTTTGACCCCAATTAAGAAATGTCCACAGTTTAGACATAGAAGTCTGTCTGCCTTTACACACCAGAAGTCATAGTCTTTAGAGTTGTTTTGACATACTTTGAGCACAGAGGTAGACACTGCCATGTGCTTGTTGTTCAAAGAAACCTCTGAGTACTTCTTGGAGTCCACAGCCTACGTATATACTGATATAAAGGACAAAGGACCGGTTACCGCTTTCTTTATTCTTTCCCTTTAATAAATGTGTCTGGGCTGAAATTAAGCCTTGCCTATCAAGAAAAAGGGCAAGGAACCTGATGCAAGCCTAGATTGGTTCAGTCCTAACCCCAGCAATTATTCATGTTGCTGTCACAGAGAAGTAATTGCTCAGAGACCATGTCACCGTCAACTTTTTCACTGCTGAAGACGTGTAACTACAACCAAATCAACAAGACTGATATGAAAACATGGCATGCTCTTAAATACTGTCATGTAGGTCCTTGTTTGCTGACTGAATTCATAGAGGATGGTTAAGCTACACAAGTGTTACCTCAGATGATAGTATTTCTGCCTATTAACCCATCCATGAGAATTCATGGGTGGCACAGATGCTTAAGTGATTGACTACTAACTGAAAGGTTGGTGATTCCGATCCACCCAGGGGATCCTTGAAAGAATGGCCTGGGCATTTACACCTAAAACCTTGCAGCTTTGGAAACCTTTAGGAAAATAGTTTTCAGTCTGAAACACATAGGGTCATAACTATTCCAAAACCACAGCAATTGATGGTTTTGGTTTTATGTTTCCATGAATGTCTTTCTATCCGTTTTTAATTTCCTAGCACTTCCAAATTGTTGTTATGTGCCATCAAGTCAGAAGTCATTCACAGCTCACCCTCCAGTGGGTTTTTAGAGGCTATCAATTGCATGGAAGGAGATTTGTTTCTTTTCTCCTGCAGAGTAGCTGGTGAATTTGAACCAGCTGCCTCTGGGTTGGCAGTGCAACTCCTTACCCACTAGAACTCCTTACCATGTCATAACAATTGTATTTTAGGCATAATCTTCTATTAATAATTGTGAAACATTATGCTCAAGCAGAAATCATTTTCAACAAACTGCTAAGCATTTGGCATTTAACCACTCTGTTAAAACGCTCTGGTGGCCTAGTGGCAAGAAGATGTGCTGAAATCCTGAAGGCACCTGGTTAAAATCCACCACCTGCTCTGCAGAATAAAAACAGTCAGTCTCCTCTTGTGCAGTTAATTGTCTCTGAAAATCTGCTGCAGAGTCAGCTATGGGTCAATTCTGACTCGATGGTACACAACATCAACATTAGTGTATAGTATACCCGTTTTGTGTACATGTAAAATGAGGCTAAGAGAGGCCCTCTGTTTCTGTCTGCATATATATTCTGACTAATCCAGCTTGAGGTTGGGGTCAATCTATTGGGGCATTCTAAAGGAGTTTTCTGACTTTAGATGTGTATAGTTATACTTTTCAATTGCTGGCTGTTCCTTGATTTAATATCTAGTAAAATAGTCTCATTCTTTATGTTTGTTTACTGGTTTTGTGTGTTGCAACTAATTTGAAATGGAGATCTTAGTTAATTAACCACTCAGTATGATTATTTCCCTTTAGTGCAGGGTAACTTTGTTAATGTTTTTTTACTTCTTGTTCATAATGTAAGGGTACAAACAGCTAACTTAAGCATAAAAAGCATCTCCATAATTACCCTTATGTTTACCTCCTTCTTTACAGCTTTGATGACCCACCCATCTTCTCCACAGTAAGGAGCTCTGGTGGAGTAGTGTGTAACATAGTGTACTGCAAGCCAAAGGGTCAGTGGTTCAAAGTCACCAACTGCCCCTCAAGAGAAAGGTGGGCAGTCTCCTCTCATTACAATTTACAGCCTCAGAAATCCCACAGAGGGTGACTGTCCACTAGAATCAGCTCAACAGCGTTAAGTTTGGTGTGCCTCCTCCACACTACTCCTGACACCAACCCAATACTTCTCTCTTATCACCTACATTTCCAAGGGCTGTGGTCTGATGAGAGCCCTAAGTTCTAGTGGCGTAGTGGTAAGAAAGCTGCACTGCAATCTCAAAGGCACGTGGTTCAAATCCACCAGCTGCTCCACAGGAGAAAGATAGGCAGTCTCCTCCCATGCAGTTAACTGCCTCTGAAAACCCACTAGGGAATAATCTATGGGTTGGTTCTGAGTCTGCAGTACACAACAACAACCACAAGCAAAGGCTCAGCAATTAAACCCACCAGCTGCTCCAAGTAGCAGGATGAGGCAATTGGCTTCAGTAGAAGATTGACAGCCCTGGAAACCCTATGAGCAGTTCTGCCCTGCCCTCAGGGATCACTATGAGTTGGAATTGACTCAATGACAGTGGGTTTGTTTTTGTTTGGGTTTTTTTCTATTTAAGATCTGATGTGGTTGCTTCGTGTACCTTTAAGATACAAGCAATCGTCTCATCCACCTGTAGTTTCTGGCACTCAACTAGGAGCACTGTGTCATGTTGGGAAACATGTTTTAAAATGTTCTTAAAGATCTGTAGACATTTTAGTAGAAGTTTTTTCTCAGCTTCTCTCTGATGTGTGTCAGGAGAGAACTACAGCCACAGAGAAGATAACATTATGGCGGCTTGTTTGTCTGAAGACACTTCAGCCCACTGAGCTACATTTCCCTGAAAAGCAAGCACCTCCAGCCGAGTCTTCTCTAAAAAGACACACATGGTGCATTAGCCCAGAACCATTGGTGCCTATAGGTGCAACATTCTTATACTAATATTTCAGTTATTTTCTGACCCAGAGGCAAACAGGATCACAGCCAAAGGCAAAATAGTTTCATTAAAAAGAATGATACCCAGTGGCATGTAGGGTTGTCAGAAGCCCCATACCCAGGCGGAGTGGTAAAGCCTGCAAGTTGTTCTGGTGAGAGGTCAAGCCCTGGCATGGACGAGGCTCTCTGTTGTCTCTGAGCTTCGTGCCAGTGCCCTGTGAGGCGTGTCCCTGATGCCATCTCTCCCAGGACTCACAGCCCTGCTCATAAGCAATTCCAAGAGCACGAAGCACAGAGGCATATGAAAATTCTCCTCGCACACTTAATACACAACATGGAAAATGAATTTTTCATATTGAATTTTTAGAAAATGGAAATGTTCCAATTTCCCTTCGCTGGTGCGCCTTTCAGAATTAGTGCCCTTTAAAGCAGCCAGAGGGGGAGAGACTGTAATGTAAGCAGAGTGGGGCTCGGAGTGAGGATTGTCTGAGAGGTGATGACGACAGTTTTGGAAACATTATTCTGGGTGTCGAATTGAACAAAGAGTTATTACTCAAGAAAGCAAAAATATCCAGAAATCTTCTGTCAACACTCTCTTGGATTTGGGTCTGGAGAATTGTGTTCTGAACTGAGTGGAAGATAAATAGAGAGGAAAAATAGCCAATTAAGGGCACAAATAACCAATGGGGCGGCAGCAGAGAACATATAACCAGAGTCTGATAGATTTCCTTAAGAATCTGCGTTTGCAAATTGCTCTGTTGCATTTTAGCAGAATCTAATCTGAGTAACAAAGAGCTGACTAGTGAACATAGTTGGATGAATTCCCTCAGTACTCCTGAAATATAACGGAGCAAGGAACAGTATAATGAAAAATAACATGGAGAGTAGCTAGGGGCTTAACTTATGATCAGTGTTCATTACAACAAATGACACTTTCACTGCAGAGTTACCATAAAGATTATTGGCTCTTACGTAATGTGGTTCCCATCTGAATAGATCTGAGAACAGCTTAGCCTGTGAATGGGCGAGCTGAAGGCAGAGGAGGACTGAAAATGTGTTCATTGCTCTTACTCAGTTTTTCAGTTAGTGCTGCTGAGCCACCCATTCAGAGCCCCGGGCAGAGCAGTGGAGACTCGACCTTCTGCCTGGAAGAATCCCCACGATTGTCTTTGGAGTTGACTAACATGCCCATTGCTGTTGAGTTGCTTCCGAGCTGTGCTGCAATCCCAAAAGTACACAGTTCAGATCCACTAGCTGCTCTGTGAGAGAATGATGGGTAGTCTCCTGTGCTATTACCCCCCCCCCAAAAAAAATTTACTAGAGGGTCAGCTCTGAGTCAGTTCTGACTCGATGGTACACAATAACAAGGTGTTCCTGATCCAGGCCATAGTCTTCTCAATCGCCTGCTATGCATCAGAGAGCTGAACAATGAATAAGGATGACAGAAGAAGAATCAATGCCTTTGAGTTGTGGTGCTGGAGAAGAGTACTGACTGTCCCATGGACTGTCAAAAAAATAAACAGTTAATGTCCTAGAAACAGTGCAACCACAGTGTTTCTTGGAGACAATGATGATGAAGTTTTGTCTTTCATATTTTGGACATGTAGTAGGCAAGGCTATTGCTTGGTTGAAAAGACGGAGAGTCAGTGAAGAAAAGGAAGACCCCAACAAGATGGTTTGACACTGTGGCTTCAACAGTGGACTGTAGTGTCACAGAAATGAAAGGATGTTGAAGGGCTATTCATAGTGTCACTATGAGTTGTACTCGACCCAATGGCACCTAACAACAGTCTTTAAAGATGCCAATTTCCACATCTTTTTTTGCAGATCAACTGGTAGATTTGAACCTCCAAACTTCCAATTAACATCTGAACTCTTTAACTATTGTACCACCAAGATAATGCACTGAATTCAATTAAGGCAAGACTGGGAGAGTGGCTTAACTTGTTGATAATTGTATGCTCAAGAACTTTTCCTGTGTTATCTATCATTTGTTATTTTCCTCAAGCATGTCAATGTGTATGTGTGTATATGCACACATATATACACACATACTAAATACATATATATGAAGAGGACCTGAAGCATTTGCTGCAGAAAGTCAAGGTCCACAGTCTTCAATATGGATTGAAACTTAGCATCAAGACAACAAAGACTCTCACCACTGGGCCAATGGGTAGCACCATGATTGATGGAGCATAAATTGCATTTGTTAACAATTTCAGCTTGCTTGGGTCCATAATCAACACTCTTGGCACCAGTAGTCAAGAAATGCAAAGATGGATTGTTGTTGTTGTTATTGTTGTTGTTGTTATGTGCCATTGAGTCGTTTGTGACTCATAGTGATTAAATTGGGGAAATCTGCTGTCAGGGATCTCTCCAGAGTGCTGAAGGGCATCATTGGCATTCTAGAGACTAAGGTGTGCCTGATCCAGGCCGTAGTCTTCACAATTACTTGCCATACATCAGAGAGCTGGACAATGTCTGTAGATGACAGAAGAAGCACCAATGCCTTTGAGTTGTGGTGCTGGAGAAGAGCATTGAACATATCATGGACTGCCAAGAGAAAAAACAGGTCTGTCCTGGAGAGGGTGAAACTAAATTGCTCCTTGGAGGCAAAGATCTTGAAGCTGTGTCTCACATACTTTGGGCCTGTTGCAAGGAGGGACCAGTCCTTGGAGAAGGACATCAAGAGAGGAGACACAGCAAAGGAGAAGGAGATCCTGGATGAGATGGATTGGCACAGTAACTCAGGTAATGGGGGTAGATGTGTTGGAGGCAGTGAGATTGGCTCAGGGTAAGAAAGGGTTCAGAGCTATTGCTATTGTACATAGGTCACTATGAATCAAAGTGGACTCAATGGCATATAACAACCACAAAATACATATGTGAGTGTATATGCACATACACACATTCATATAGTGGAAAGAAACTGCTTTGTGTAAAATTCTGGATATATAAGAGTCAAAGCCAAGCTCATGCTGTCAACATGATATAACTCAGAGCAGCCCTGTATGTATCAGAGTAGACCTGCTTTCCACAGTTCTTTGACTGTAATTGTAATCTAAAGGAAGCAAATCACCAGACCTCCTTTCCATGGCACTGCTGAGTGGATTTGAAAAGCTACCCATTTGATTAGTAGCCAAGGACAAACTGTTTGTGCTACTTTGAGACCTTTTTGAGTATACAACAATGAGGCTTTCTTTTTTTCAATTATGTGGCTTCTACTAAAATTAGAATAGATAACCCCACTTCTAAGCACGCTTCTAAACTTGGTTCATTGAATACTCTTTGGTACCTGCTAAAACACTTTTCTTGTATTCCATCCTAAGGTCAACCCAGTGAAGTCATTCATGCCCATCTTACAGATGAGAATGTTCATAGATAGAGATGAGGTAATTTGCTCATGACCTGGCAAGAATGATGGACAAATTTCAAGATCAGACCTCTGGCAATTAATTTTTTATTTTTATTTGTTATAGTTTCCAGACAGATGCTGAGCATAGAGGAGGAGAGAGTCAGTGTCTGTCTTTATATCCGTTTCTCTCTTCCTCTCACCACCCTCTTCTTCACCCACTCCTTCTCCATCCCTCCCTCCCACTCTAACTCTCATTTTCACTCTATGCAGAGGAGAAAGGGGCTGGGTTTTGAAGTCATATACTTCTGTTACTTTATCATTCATTGTGAGATTTTGTAAACATGACATAACTTCTATTAAGATACTTGTAATTTTTAAAAAGGGAGGTAATGTTTCATTAATGTGTGGGTAGGTGCCATGATAAACAGTGTAAGTACTATTATAATTTCTGTTTTACAGATAAGAAAACTGAGACTTAAAGGAGTCCCATTACCTAACCTAGTAAGTGTCAGTCTGCCCAGCATTTGGCCAGCATTCTGGAGTCACACTAGCTCTGCTTTGTTGTACAGTTTCTAATTGAACTGTGTAAAGTGGCCCTCATACAAGATGCTCCAAGTCTGTAATGGGCAGTAATGCTGATGCCAGCCCTCAGAAGAGCAGAGCAGGGAACACAAAGAGACTTGTGAACAGGGGATTCTGTGTCAGAGAGGAAAAGGACGCATGGCCTGGGCAGCAGGTCACCAGTTGTCAAAAGAACAGCAAAGAAGACGTCAAGAGAACTGCACAGTAGACAAGCTTTTGGAGACTACTCTCATTGTGTTTTCACTTTCTTATTTCTGAGTTTTATGGTGGGAGAATACTACCGACAGGGTGACACCTTATCCTCTCCTTTGTCAAGAGTCTAGTCCAAAAGCCCGTCTCTGCTGGCTGTACTCCCCCTCCCACTCTACCCTGACTCTCTGGCCAGGTCAGAGACCAGCTGGAGATGGAGGGATGTGAAATGTCAGAGTCCAGATCCATTTAAGAAAAATGAGGTTGGTGGGGCTTGACTTTTCCTGGGAAATGCTACAACTCACAGATGCACCTGGCCTGTATCTACTTCTTCTTGAGCTCCTCCTAGTGAAGGCTCCAGGTACTGTGGCCAGCTGGGAGGCCAGGTCTTTGGTTCTTTAAGATGCTTTTTTGATCCTTTGATTTTGGAAACAGTGGAATAGCCTTCACTCTTCTCTAGCCAAGTCTTTGTCATTTATTGACTTAAAGATATAGTCAAAGTTGTAACTATTACAAAGCATCAAAGATATTTTCTATATGTTGTTGTTGTTGTTGTTATGTGCTGTTGAGTCGCTTCCGACTCATAGCGACCCTATGTGCAACAGCCCTAAACCCTGCTCTATCCTGTGCCAGTCGCACTGCCTCCAACACACCCACCCTGATTACCCCAGTCACTGAATCAATCCACCTCATAGGGGGTCTTCCCCTCTTGCACTGTCCCACCACCCTCCCAAGCATGATGTCCTTCTCCAAGGACCAGTCCCTCCTTACAACATGTCCAAAGTGTGTCAGATGAAGCCCCAGAATCCTTGCCTCCAAGGAACAGCCTGGTTTAACCCTTTCCAGGATGAATCTGTTTGTTTTCTTGACAATCCATGGTATATTCAATACTCTTCTCCAGCACCACAGCTCAAAGGCATCAATTCTTCTATTCTCCCTAGTCATTGTTGAACTCTCTGATGCATAACAAGTGATTGCAAAGACCATGGCCTGTATCAGACTCACCTTAGTCTCCAGAGTGACACCATTGCTCTTCAAGAGGTCCCTAACAGCAGACTTTCCCATCGTAATACATCTTTTAATTTCCTGGCTGCTGGTGCCAAAAGTGTTGACTGGGGAGCCAAGCAAACTAAAGCTGTGGACAATCTCAATCTCTTCACCATCCATCCTGATGTTGCCAACTGGTCCAGTGGTGAGAATCTTTGTCTTCTTGATTTTGAGCCTCAATCCATATGCAGTCCTTGACCCTCTGCTGCATGTGCTTCAGGTCCTCCTCAGTTTCAGCAAGCAGGGTTGTGTCATCTGCATAACGCAGATTGTTGATAGATCTTCCACCAATTCTGAAGCCACACTTCTGTATTAAAAATAAAAATGAAATACAGTATATATGTATCAGAAAATCTGTTGTTGAGACCTCTCCAGAGTACTGAAGAGCAACCATGCCAATCTGGAGACTAAGGTGCGCCTGATCCAGGCCATGGTAACAATTACGTGCTATACATCAGAAAGCTGGACAGTGACTCAGGATGGTAGAAGGTGAATTGATGCCTTTGAGCTGTGAGTATTGAATATAACCATAGACTGCTAGAATAAACAGGTTCATTCTAGAGAGGGTGAAACCAGGCTGCTCCTTGAAGGCAAGGATTCTGAAGCTCCATGTGACATACTTTGGGCATGTTGTAAGGAGAGACTAGTCCAAGAGAGGAAAACCCTCAATGATATGAATTGACTCAGTGACTGAGGTAATGGGGGTGGGTATGTCAGGGACCATAAGATTGGCTCAGGGTGGGTCAGGTTCAGAGCTGTTGTACATAGGGTCACTGTAAGTCGCAGACAACTTGATAGCAGTTAACAACAATGACAGTTATAAGTCTGGAATAGGACCATTATTACAAAGTTAATTGGGAGGCATAGAGAGGAAATTGTATATGAATGAAAGCCAATCTCTTTGTAAACATTCAAGAGCATCACAATTATAAAAAAGCATGTTGAGTTTACATTTGTGCCTCACATAATATTTTTCTGAATAGCATCGTTATGTTCTATAGAGCTATATGAAGCATGGAACATGTCTCTACAAATTGGAACTACTAATAAAATAAAGTCATGAAGTAGGATTTTAAACATTACTTCCTTAAATATTAATGAGGGGAAAATTTAACTCACCGCAGGTATTCAATTTAGCTGGATCTGCTAAGCAAGAAGGGCTCATGTTCCCATTCAAGGGAAAATATGTTGGGCAGAAATCCTCTTGGGTAACAGTTATTCAGCAAAGAATATTTTTTTTCCTTCCGTAAGGACATTGTCAGGTCAGTTTGCATCAATTATTACAGAATGTGGTTTGTTAATATTTGAAAATAGCTATTGTACATGCCGTCCCTTTGTGGTGTCTCATCCATAGTGCCATCACACTGCCCTGTAATGATCACACCATTGTGTGGAAGCCGGGACAAAAGACCAGCCACAGGCAGGGTTGCACAGCTACGCTGGTACTCTGGCATCTCCGCCTCCTGAGTCGACTTTGCCATCTGTATTTAGAATGCTCCAACACCTTACAGGGGTGTTTTGTGGGTGAGATTCTTAGATGAAACACTTGAAATTCTTGGATGAAAGGGTATGTTGTGACAAGCCTGCCTTCCTCCCTCCCCAACCCACAGCCACAGTTTTGCTCAGAGACTGTACAACCTGTTGGGGACATCATGCAACTAAAGCTGGAGCCCAGAGGATAAGCACTGTCCTCTCTACTCATTCCCAGAGTCTCTACCAGGTTGTGTCTGTGGTTGTTGATGCCTCCATTCCTGTAGTCAGTCTTTCCTAATATCAAACAACAGTGGCAAACGTTGTCATTTGGGTTCATTTTCTCTAATCTTTTTCACTCTTGGAAACCATAAATGTCCCTGAGATTTTATTTAATCTGATAAAAAAATAGGAAAAACTAGGAGGATATGGGTAACAAGTATTAAAGCTAGTGATTATTGCAAGGATGAAAGTATTTATAAATCCTTCTTTTCAAATTGGGGCATTTTTCTTCATAAAACTCAGAAAAGGTGTGTTGGCATCCAAAGTCTCATTTATGATTAAGCATTAACAAGTGTTACCTTCCTTCTTCTTTTGACAGTTGACTTGCTCCCAAATATTACTTTGTCCTCACTCTAGAATGCTCTCTTATCTTCCAAAACCAAGCCTCTTCCTCAACTCTCACATACCTTTCTTAATCACTGTTCAAAGAAAGGGGTAAAGGAATGGAAGAAAAGCTCAAATCTACTTGACATCCTTTGTTCTAGGGATAATGAGGACCTCTCTAAAGGGGGCTGTGAGTAGACATCAGGGAATTTTGATTTGTTAAATTCTTCTTTTCAGGCGGTAATGGGTTGTGTATCAGAGTTGTTTGCCTCTGCTTCTTCATCTCTTGTATGTAGATGCTAATAGTGCATGGAGTTCTTGGGTGGTTACAAATGGCTAATAGACTCAACTGTTAACCGAAAGTCTGGAGGTCTTTGTCAATCCAGAGGAACGTCAGAAGAAAGGCCTACTGAACTGTTTCTGAAAAATCAACCCCTGATACCCTGCAGAGCACAGCTCCTCTGTGACACCGTTGGGGTTGCCAAGAATCAGAACTGAAGTTGACAACTGTTATTAGGAGACACAGAGAATTTTTCAGGTTGAGTGAATAGAGACATCAGAATGGGTAAGGGTGTGCCCCGGGCCAGTGTGCTGGAGCATTGTGAGCATGGATAGTCGTGGTAGAAGGTGATAGACCTGCCTGGAAGCTGGACCATGTACACAGCCATGGTCCAGCATAAGGAAGATCTGAGGAGTGGTGGGTTTGGTTTCCATGTTCCTCGATGAGAGGTAGTTGAGCAGGAATTCCACAGAGCTTGTAGCTGACTGAGAAAGGTCCTCTCCACCACGTTGGGCATTGCTTGAATGCCCACCTCCTGCACTTTCCCCATATGCCGTTGCTGGACAGCACCCTCCTGATGAACAGAGTCTCCTTAAATCCTTTAATCTGCATAGTCAGCTTTTACTGACTTGGGAGTTCTGCTAGATTTATTTTGGGTGAATTTTCATGTTTTTACTTTGATCCATTTTGTGTTGATTTTGTAATTTAACATTCAAAGGGCTAATTTCCCTTAAATTGAGATTCTTATGTTGTGCTTCTCTCTTGCCCTTAAGACCAAAAGCTCTTCAGCCAATTCTTTATTAGCAGGACAACAAAAGTCATTATTTGTGACTGTTTTGTTGTTGATGTCATTGTTAGGCACTGCCGAGGCAAGTGTGACTCATAGCAACCTTTGAATAGCAGAATGGAACCCTGTGTGACCTGTGCCATCCTCACCATCTCTGACATACCTGAGCCCATTACTGCAGTCACTGTGTCAGTCCAGATGGGTGAGGCTCTTCCACTCTGTCACCATCCCTTCACCTTTCCAAGCATTATGTCCTTCTCCTAGCACTTTCTCCAAGACGTATCTATTTGTTCTTCTGGCAGTCCTTCAGATACTCAGTACTAAACACCACAGTTCAAAGGCATCATCAGTTCTTCTATCATTCTTATTCATTGTCCAAGCTCTCAGATGCATAGCAAGTGATTGACAATTATCATGGGCTGGATCAGGCGCTCTTTAGTCCCCCAATTGACATCATTGTTCCTCAATAACTTGGAGGGATCCCTGACTGCAGACTTCCCTAGTGCAATATGTCTCCTGATCTCCTGACTGCTGATACCAACGATATTGATTGTGGATCCAAGTAAGATGAAGCCATTGGCAAACTCAATCTCTTCTCTATATATCAGGATGTCTCCTGTCTGTCCAGTGTTAACAATTTTTGTTTTCTGGGTGTTGAGATACAATCCACGTTGAAGGCTGTCTTCTTTGATCTTCTGCAGAAAGCCCTTCAAGTCCTTCTTGCTTTCAGCTAGTAAGGTTGTGTCACCAGCCTACTGAAGGCTATTTATGAGTCTTTCTCCAATCTTGATGTCCCTTTCTTCTTCATAGAGTCTAGCTTCTTGAATAAATTGCTCAACAAAATATAAGAAGTGGTTCTATTATTGCCTGATAGGGTGTGGTTTAGATTATTCTATTTCCATAATTCCAATTTAAAAATATCCACAACTTACAGAAATCCGTATGCCTTTAAATAGGCATGGGAAGAGGATACAACCCTTACACTCACCATTTTTAATTTTAAACCATGTAGTGTTCCTTAGGTCTGTTTTCACAGTAGCCTCTTGTTCTAGGTGTGGGTTTCACAGAAGTACAATTAAGATCTAGGAATCTCATTCTCATTCTTCTTAATGTTTCTTATGATCCACACAGTCAAACTACTTTGCTTAGTCAATAAAGCATAAACAGACATTCTTCTGGTATTCTTTGCTTTCAGTCAAGATCCATCTGCTATAAGCAGTGATATCTCTAGTGCTAAGGCCTCTTCTAAATTCTGCTTGAATTTCTGGCAGTTCTGTCAGTGTACTATTCTACCCATTTTTGAATGCTCTTCAGTCGAATTTTGCTTGCATGTGGTATTAATGATATTGTTCAATAATTTCCATATTCTGTTGGATCACCTTTCTTAAGAATGGGAATAAATATGTATCTTTTCCAGTCATTCATCAATAACAGCTGCCTCCAGATTTCCTGACATAAACTCATGAGAATGTTCAGGGCTACATCTGTTAGGTGAAATATGTCTATTGGTATCCCTTCAATTCCTGAGGCCTCTTTTGGGTTTTTTGGGGGGTTTTTGCCCATGTCTTTAGTGCAGCTTGAAAGTTCCTTCATCATCACCATTGACTTTTGTTCATATGATACTTCCTGAAATATTTCCATGTCAGCCAATTATTTCTGGCACTGTGATTCTGTGTATCCTATTTTGATGCTTCCTGGATCAGTCAAGATTTTGCCCATAAAATCTCTCAGTATTGAAACTTGAAGCTTGAATTTGTTTTTCAGTTCTTTCAAGTTAATAAATGCTACACAAGTTCTTCCTTTTTTATTTTCTGACTCCAACACCCTGTACATTTCATTATGACACTTTGCTGTGTCTTTTCAAGCTGCCTTTTAAAATCTTCTGTTCAGCTCTTTCCCTTCAGCATCTCTTCCCTTCGTTTTGGCGTCTCAACACTCTAATATACTCAACACTCCAGGAATCTCTTCTGCCATTTCATTTTTTTCCCTCGTTTCTCTGTTTTTGTAATGACTTTTTGCTCTCCTCATGAATGATATCCTTGAAGTCATTCTACAACTTACCTGGTCTCCGATCGTTGGTGCTCAAGATTCTTTTTAGTGGGATAGATTCAAGATCATATTTGGTTCCATTGGGCTCATTTTCATTATCTTGCACTTGCACATAAGTAATTGATGGTCTGTTCCACAGGTAGCATCTGGCCTTGTTTTGACTACCGATAACTGAGCTTCTCCAGTTCCTTCCACAGATGTAGTCATTCTCATTCCTATGCAATTCATCAGATGGGGTCCTTTGGTAAAGTTGCCATTTGTGGGTGGGTTTTTTTTTAACATAGTGTTTGCAATGAATAAATCATTGAACATACAGAATTCAATCATTTTATTTCCAGCCTCATTTCAGTAACCAAGTCTTTCTTTTCTGACTACCATTCCTCCTTCATTGTTTCCAACTCTTACATTCCAGTCACTAATTATTAATACATCTTGATTGTATGTTTGGTAAACTTCAGACTGCAAAATTTCATAAAAATCTTCAATTTCCTCTTCTTTGGTTTTAGCTGTTAGTGAGTACATTTGAAGAACCATTATTCTGCCATAATAATTCAAATATACAGTATTAACATCCATTTATATTAAATCTTTTTAAAGATAATTTTATGTTTGAAAAGCTAGATTCAGGTTAGTGAATTTATAATGCTAGTTGGGTTGTTTAAAAATAAAATTTTTTTGAAGGGTATAAATACACAAATAGTAATTATTCATTTCCTTTCTAGCAGCCATACAACGGTTAGGTTTGTCTGTGTATTACAAACACACATGTACAGGTATGATTGTCAAATTTTGGATGCGATTAACTTTTTCATCTCCATGACTGTCAGGTACTACAAAAGCACATAATAATTCTTAGTTTGCATTAAAAAAAATAATAATTATTCGCTCTGGGTTCATGAGGTCCTTAAAGTCAGTAATGTGCTCCAGAAACTCGGCAGTGTCCTTACTCTGATTTCCTTTTGTCTTTCCGTTTACTCTGGAAATTGCAACATTTAGCACTTTGCACTTTAATTTAAACGGATTACCTATTTTCTTAAATGCTTAAGCAAGGAAGCAAGTTGTAGTTATTGATTTTTCTCTGCATGTATTCGGTGAAGCTGTACAGTATTTGCTCAGTCCCTCGGGAGCATACCTCCTGAACGGCATGCTTGCTGGTGACAGCTTGGACCTCTGATACATAACCAAAGACCTTGCCTAATATCCTTGCAACTGCTCGAGGAATTTTTATTAAGTCAAAGCATCATTAAAGTAGACAGGATGATGAAGTTTAATGAGCATCTTTTGTGCATGATACTGTTGGTTTTGCTTGGCCAGAATCCTCATTTCTCCCTTCCAGTAGGGCAGATAGCATGTCTAGAATGTATGGGGCAATTTTTAAACTGCCTTATATTTTATGTTCTATTTCTTTATGATTGGATATCTGTCTTAAGTCAGCTCCAAATTCCTTTTGGCTGTTTTTGTGGATACCGTTTGCACGTGTATGTTCACACTTTTTTTTTTCTGTTTTACACTGTCATGGGGGTAGGGGACAGAGAGGATTATGACAGAGAAAAATGTGACAGACACACACTACCATTAATAAATTACATCCAACCATCTCTCACATTTGAACTCCGAAAATCATTGCCTTTTGAATTAATGAAGAAACTTCTCATGGGAACAGGGTAAATGTTAATTTTTTTTTTTTTACGACTCAGCAATTTATGCATTAAGGCTCTGTCACCAGCACCTCGGAGCTGCCAGATAGGATAAATAAAGATACTGCAAGTGCTTATTAATAATACCCACTTCACACTTTGTCCACAGATTTATTTGTGGAGATGTTAAATTTAGCACCTTACCACAAGATTACAGATTCTAAACAAAGTTACTTCTCTCCATTGTTATTGGACACACATTGGGGTTTTAAAATTAGTTCTCATCTTGGTCTGTATAAGGACTTTCCATGGAAACACCCAAAACAACAGTCGGGAGGCATATGACATGAGCAAATGACTTAAGAGCAGCATATTGCACCTCTCATGTACCTGGCATCCTGAAACACAATATTTACATAGCACACAATGTGTTCCTAGCACTGCCTTGAGTATAGAGAATACAAAAGAAGTTAAGCCTGCAGTCTCCGCCCTCAAGAAAATTGTCGTTTTATTATAGCAGTTCTAAAAAAAAAAACATTGAAAACTGGATAATTTAGTGCTTTAAGTGTTTGAACCCTGGAGTAATTATTGCTTGGGTTTGATCTTTCTGTTAAACTCAGAAAGCCTCCATTTCTTCATCTTAAAAATGAGGTTATTGTGAATAATGCTGCTAATTATCATCAATGTACAAATCTCCATTTGTGTCTCAGTTGTATTAACCTTAGGGTATATTCCTGGTGGTGAAATAGCTGGGTCATATGGAATTTCTATGTTTAGCTTTTTGAGGAAACACCAAACTGCCTTGCAGAGTGATTGCAATATTTTACAATGCCAACCCCATCAACAATATGTTCCAATTTTTCCACATCCTCTCTAATATTTGTTGCTTACTGCTTGTTAAACTTTCCCATTCCTTCTAGGAAACAGTCCAAATATTCCTTAATAAATGACTGGATTGAGAAATTGTGGTACATTCATACAATGGAGTACTATGCAGCACTCAGGAACAATGGTTTCCAAAAATACTGTATAACATGGGAGAGGCTAGAGAACATTATGCTGAGTGAACTAACTCAGGCTCATAAGGACAAATACTGTATAAGACCATTATTGTATATCTAAAAGTATTATATTTTAGGGCATTATTTTTATCGTAGGAGGATGCAATGAGGGTTGCAGAGTGGATTATATTTGGGGGTAGGCGGTGGGGTTTGGGAGGTGCGGGGGGGGGCGGATTGTGTACCAATGAGGGACTTTTTCTTTTGCTTTTCAAGGAGAGGAGCAAACGGGGGGGGGGGGTTGTGCGGGGAGAAGGGTGCGACAATGAATGAATGGAATCCCAAAATCTCTGTAGATGTTCATTGAAATGAAAAATAAACAACCTAAATTAAAAAAAAAAAAAGAGGTTATTAGCAGGATCGACCTCAGTGGAGGTACTCTGGTGATGGAATCCATACAATGTTGTACTGCTAACCCAAAAACCATGTCTCTCTGGTGGTTTGAAGGCAAGGGAAGGGTTTGCAGGGTCAAGGGAAAGAAGTGGATAATCAGCTCCCATACAATTTATAGCCCAAGAAACCCAATGGAGGGTCAGCTGTCAGTTAACTATCAGTAAATGACTGGACAGTAATGAGTGAGTGAATGGCCTCAGGGGTTTGTTGTGACTATTAGAATTGCTCAGTGCGCAATGAGTGTGGATGAATGCCATCCTTGACGGTAATGTTGTATTACAGTGCAGCCCCCTGGTGCTTAGAAATGGTGAGACTAGAGTAGAGGTACTTTATGTCAGCTCAAGGACATAACCAGAGGGTCCTGATAAGTCCCTGAGTACTTTGTGATGACAGAAACCGGGGTAGGAGAAGAAGGAAGCAGAAATGTGAGGCATTCCAAGATAAAGGTGAGATTAGGATTATAGAGGGGTCTGGACAAGTGTTCTAGGCAGTGATGACACAGATCTGTTCTATCCCAATCCCAGGCCTCAGATTCACTCCTCCTTGTTTTGTACCATCTAGTAAGAACTGACTCATAGATGACACTCCAGCAACCTTGCAGTCAGTAAGTCACGTGGGAGGAGACTGCTGATCTTTTCTCCCACGGGGCACCTGGTGGATTTGAGCCATGTTCCTTTGGGTTGGCAGCATAGCTCCTTACCACTGAGCCACCAGAGCTCCAGATTTCCTTAGCACTTTATTTTTTAAAGAACTTTAATGAACTCAGCCCAGTGCAATTCCCAGAGCACCTGACAAGTAGACAGTGATAGATATTTTCCATTTTTCCAGTTGATATAATGGAGATACTAGAAATGGATGGGTTACTCCGCTAATCTGGAGAAACCAGCACTAACACCATCTATGTTTTTGAATAGTATTCTTTCCTGTGTCCCAAACTGTCTGCTGCATGTCCAAGCTTACTTTTCTAGTGTCAATTTAATTTGTTAGTAAGCAGTGGGAAATAAAGTTGGGCCAGGAAAGGCTTGGGCATGCTCTCTATATATGCTCTCTGCCCATTCTGTGCCAGTTAAGAGGCTGGGGGCTGGTTGGGTGCCATTTTCCAAACATAATCCAAAGAGATTCTTCTCTGTCAGTCATATACATGACACTCGAGAGAAGAGAGCTTCATAGACACCAAGAAAGAAACAGTCGTACTGATCTGATGGCCATTGCTATGGGCTTATTTTAGTTAGGAGCCAAAGAGAAGATGGATAGAAAGTTAAGATGATATAAATAATAAGCAAAGTATTATAGATCAGTTAATTCACACTTGAAGTTATGAAACCTGTGAGAATTTGGTGGAGTCTGAAGGAAAATACAAATGCAGCTTTGTTTGTAGTTTTAGTTCCTTGGTCCTGGGATAAGAATTTCTAACCATGAGATCATTTCAATCAAACGTGAGTAATACAGTGATTAAATAGAGAGACAGGGGTCAAGATGACTTCAAAGTCTTGGTCCCAGCAGCTTAGGGATGTGGAGGGGAAGACAGCAGGAAGTTGGGGTAGAGAAGACAATTCTCTGGGTTAGTTGGGTTTGACAGTAATCATGTGGGTGTAAGATATGACAAAAATTGAAGATGATGATGATCTGGAGAGCTGCCTCTCGGAGATAGCCATTAGGTGATCTTCATGGAGACAAGAACACAAAGAGAGAAAAGCAGAGAGAGGACTGAAGAGGTAGCTGGGGAGAGGTTGTAAAAAAAAAAATGACATGGCCCACAGTAATTTTCATTCACTACAGTATAATAAAAAGGTGTGGGGACCTGATAGAAAAACTTGAATACAGCGTAAGTTATTTAAGACTCATGGATTGTCCCCTAAATATGAAGATGCTTTATTAATTTAAATTTATGAATCAATACTAGAAAACTGGTATTGTTTTATACCATAAGATTTGTTCCAGACATTGTTTTTATGATGATGGGCTGAATTTGTTTGCTTTGCCACCTTAGATATCAGCAGACAATGTTGTTTTATTGTTGTTATGTGTCTTCAGGTTGGTGGTAAAACAAAATAACCCTGCGTCCAACAAAACAAAGCACCACCCCCCTTACCCCCCCACCCCCCCACGATCCTGCAGCATCTTCACCTTCACCGCTGTACCTGTGTTTGACGCCATTTATGTAGGGACCTGTCAGTCTGTCTAATTGAGGGTCTTCCTCTTTTTCTCTGACTCAGCTTACCTAGGCATGTTTTCCTTCTTCAGGGACTGGGTCCTCCTAATCATGTGTCCAAAGCATGTGAGGCCACCCTCCTTTTTTTTTTTTTTCTTTTTCTTTTTATGTATACACTTTTCATTTGATCTGGAAAGAAACACAAAGCTCTGCCTTTGTTCTTTTTTTAGTTAATTTTAATGACAATTTACAGACACTTTGGATATTCATTCACTGATTGTTGCACTTTTCTCCCTGCCCACCCCTCCCCCCAATACACTCTTCTCTTTGAAAAGCAAAAAAAAGTTCTGCCATTGTTTTACAATCTCTCCCCCCCAGGTCCACTCCACTATGCGGCCTTTGTTCTGGACTCCTGTCATGACAATAATACCTAATCACACATGCCTTTTAAACAGTTTCTTTCTCATCTGTTTCAATGCAGTATACATAGTTTATCCAGTTTTTTTCAGTCTCCCCTCCCCCACCCCATGTCAGTCCTGTTTTACAGAAGTGGCACCATGCAGTATTTGTCCTTTTTTTTGACTGAGATACTTCACTCAGCATAATGTCCTCCAGGGTCACCCATTTTGAATAATATTGCATGAATTCCTTGTTTTTCAATACAGAGTAGTATTCAGTTGTGTGAATATACCACAGTTTCTCTATCCATTCGTTTGTTGATGGGCACTTGGGTTGTTTCCAACTCCTTGCTGTTGTAAACAAAGCCACAATAAACATGGGTGTGCATATATCTGCTTGGGTGGCAGTTTTGGTCTCTTTGGGGTGTATTCCCGGTAGTGGAATTGCTGGGTCAAATACCAACGAAGAAGTTTATCTTTTGCTTTTCAAAGAGAGGAACAAACACAGGGGGTGGGAGGGGAGAGAAAAAAGTGCAGCAGTGAATGAATGGAAATCAAAAACCTCTGTAAATGTTCATTGAAATTAATAAAATAAAATTTAAAAAATTAAGTATATGGAAGCCAAAAACAAATGGTATCCCTGCAACTTTTTGAGAAAGCGCCATACTGCCTTTCATAGTGGTGGCACCATTTTATACTCCCACCAACAGTGAATAAGGTTTCCAGTTTCTCAACAACCTCACTAGCATTTGTTGTTTGCTGTTGTGTTAAATTTTTCTGTTCTGACTAGGGTGAGATGATATCTCATAGTTGTTTTGCTGACCCTCCTTTCCAAGGAGCATTCTGGTTGTACTTCTTCCAAGACAGATTCATCCAGTAGTTGATAGGATATTCATTATTCTTTGCCAACATCGTACTTTAAGGGCATCAGTTATTCCTCTTTAGTCACTGTTCAGCTTTTGAATGCATGTAAGGTGCTTAAAAAGATCATGGATTAAGGTGGGTATACCACAGTGCTCAAAATGACATCTTTTCAACACTTTAAAGAGGTCTTTTGCAACAGATTTTCCCCTTCTGTTTTGGTGCAATGTATTGTTTGATCTTTGACTACTGCTACTATGGGTTTTGATTATGGATCCAGGTAAAATAAAATCCTTGACATCTTCAGTCTTTTCTTCATTTATCATCTTGCTACCAGTTGTGCTTCCAGTTGTAAGGATCTTTGTTGTCTTAAATCTCCATCAGTAAGTGCTTCAAGTCATCTTCACACCCAATAAGCAGGGTTGTTAATATCTGCATATTATGAATTGAAGGCTTTCTCCATCTTAATGGTCATGTTCTTCTCCACATACTCCAACTTCTTGGATTCTTTGCTCAGCATACAGATTAAATATTTCCCCTGTTAAACTGTAAATTCCTGGACCTTTTTGGCCAAAGCTTCTGTGCATCTTGGACCTCTTCCTCTAGTATCACTAGTTCTTGATCATACGCCACCTCTTGAAATATCTGAACAACTGCTGGTTCTTGTTGGTACAGTGACTGTGTATTCCTTCCATTTTCTTTTGAGGTCTCCTGCATCATTCAATGTTTTGCCCGTAGAGTTTCTTAGCACTGCAACATAAGACTTGATTTTTTTCTTCTTCAACTGTTTTAGTTAGATAAATGCTAAATATGATGTTCTCTTGTAGTTTTTTTAACACTGGGCACATTACACTATAATATCCTATTTTGTCTTCTCAGGCTGTCCTTTGAACTCTTCTGTTCAGCATTTTTACTTCATTTCTTCTGAAGTTTCAGAGTCTCTTCTGACATCTATTTTGATCTTTCTTTCATGTTTCATTTTGTTTTGTTTTTATTTTTTTTATTATTTTGTGTGTGTGTACTATCAAATTGGATCTGACTGGTACAGGAGGAGATTGTCTGTCCTTCAGGAGAGCATCTGGTGGATTCAAACCACTCACCTCTGGAATTGCAGTGCAGCTTCTTGCCACTAGGCCACCAGAGTTCGCCTCTTTCATGTTTTGATTTTTTTTAATGACCTTTGTAGTTTCTTCATGTGGATTATCTTGATGTCGTCCTACAGCTCCTCTGGTCCTCACTCATCACTGTTCAGTGTATCGCGTCTTTTCTTGAAAGACAGTATTTAAATTCAAGGGGCTATTCTCAAAGTCATACTTTGGCTCTTCTGGACTTCCCTTCTCCTTTCCCCCCCCCCCAGCTTCAGCTTGAACTTGCACATGAGCAAACAGTAGGGTTTAATTAACTAGAGCTCACAGCGCCTGGAGTGCACATTTCTTTAACGTCATGCCTCCGTTTAGATCTGTGACCAGCCTGATGACGAGGTAGTCTGAGGAATCATCTCACAGTGGTCCTTCCCAGGACGGTCTTAAGCAAGGTGGTTGCTTGCTTCGGGCATGACCCACTCTGATTTTACTCTTCTGTCTTCAAAGACTATACTGGAGATCCTTGTGGGCCCAGAAAGTCCTTCTTCCCTCACTTCACACAGATGCGCACCTCCACAGGCATCCCTCCTTTGCATTTTCTTCCTTGAGAGAACCTGTTCATCAGGTGCGTGAGATGCCAAGAGATCCTCTCTTGTCCGAAGAGTGCTTTTTGTTGGTTTTCCCTCACAGAGTTATGAACCTCCAATTTCAAGAGAAAGACTTTCTTCCAGGTCTTAAGGTCCCCTCCATTTCCTCTGTGGGGTATTTCATCTGTCAGCAGCCACTGCCCCCCTGCTGCCTTGGAGCCAGACTCCTGTGCAAAAAGCCTCTTTCTCTGGCTCAGGGACTGCAGTGCTCCCAGGACACTCCCTCCCTGTGAAGGGCTAGCTGCAGAGGCTCCTGAGGAGCAGGGCGCCCTCCAGGCTGCTCACAGGAGAGGCCGAGCATGTGGAAGAGCAAAGACCTGGGGCAGCAGCCATGACTGAAGCACCTACTATGCACCAGCACATACAAGGTGGTTTCCTTGTCTAACTCCATCAGCTTCTGTACCCTGTAGTGCAGCTGGGAATTTCCACCCTCCTTTTGAAAACATACCAATCAGAGTGTGAGAGGGTAGTAACTTTCTCATGATGGCAAGTCATTCTAAACCAAGTAGAATGGAGAAAGGAGTCCTGCGATGTTTTTATAAGGGTCCACTGTACAGGGTACCACAGCATCCCTCAACCAACCTAGCCTGATCAGTCTGCTCAAGTGAGTTGAGTTGGAGTCCTGTGATGGTTCTCAAGGGGTCCACCATGCAGGATACCACAGGCTCGGTAACGCCTGAGCAGAGTGCTAGCACAGAAGGGACATGCTGCCTGTGAAGGGCCAATTGTGCCAGGGCCCAGGGGATGAGGTGGAGAAGAGCAGGCAGATGGAGAGGTGCTGTGTTCGGTAAGGCGCGAAGGGAAGGAGGGCATGTCATGGGAGCCCGCAGACCAAGGGCTGTGGACAGACTGCCTGCTGAGGCTTGCTGCTTTTGTTAGAACTGACACCCCAGTTTACCTTTAGGGACACACTGTGCTTTATTTCCTTCTTTTCAGTGAGTTGCTGCCCCAGAAACTGGTTTTCTGCTGATGTGAAGCTGATGCTCACTGGTGAGCTGACCTGTCGGGCCCACAGAGGCTCACTTCTTGTGTCCCTTCTCTGCTGCTGGTGCGTTTCATCCCAAGCTCAGCGGCTGGCGGCTTCACACACATCACTGTATCCTCCAGTTCTGCACATCAGAAACCCCAACACAAGTTGTCACCAGGACTGCATTCTGCGGGAAGTTCTGAGGATGGGAGTCAAGGGGATCCATTTCCTGGTCTTTCCAGCTCCTGGGGCCTGCGCGCTTCCTTGGCTGTGGTTTGTTTTCCATCCTCAGATCTAGCAGTCCATCATTTTCAAACCCCTCTCTGACTCTCACACCTCTGCCTCCTTTTATGAAGATGCTCATGATTCCCTTGAAGCTTCCTGGAGAATCCAGGCTGATCCTCCCCATCCTGTTCAGATCCTTAATCTAAGCACAGCGGTAGAGTGCCTGTGGCCTTGTAAGGAAATGTGTTCACAGGGTATGGGGCTTAGGACATGAACATCATTGGGGGCCATTATTATTATTCAGTCAACCACTTGCTAGGAAAAAGCCCTAGAGCTAATGACTGGTAGACTTTGGACTCTCAGGGCTGCTGCCTTCTGCCAGGCCACCCTCACGTCTCCAGATGGGAATAGCCGCTCAGCGCTGTGCCGACGCTCCTGCCCACACAGCTGGAGGAGTTGAAAGGACTGCACAGCGGAGGCCAGCAGCATCCCCGCACTGCCGCTGACTCACCGAGGAAGTGGGCCAGTGCGTTTAGCTCGGCCTTGTTTGCTTTCTTCAAAGAGGATCCAAACCTTTCTTACAGAGATGTTTGGAAATATTAGTGTTGATAGAAAATACTATGTTATTTTTCAGAAGAAGAAAAAAAAGAACTCAACAACCCACCCCTATAAGAAGGAAGGTAATTATATAGTGATCTTTATTTATAATCACTCTGACTCTAAGCCCATATGAGTCCTGTCTTTCAGCAAGCATCCGTTGGCCTCTTCTATCAGCTCGCTGTGCTGCTGGCCTTATTTAACCACACAAGCCCCCTGCAAGGAAGAAATGCCAACCTTATTTTACAGATGAAGAAACCAAGGCTTAGTGTTGTGAGGGTTGCTAATCATTTGCCCAAAGGCACCAGCTAGTAAGTGGCAAAAGCAGAATTGAGACCTCCGGTTCAGAGCTGTCTCACATTGGCCCTTTGTGATGATTTGCTGTGTAGTCCCAGGAAGTCCAGGCCTCCAGGAGTGGGGTCTAGACATGAAAACATGGGACTTGAAACATTAGAATGCCCTATTTATTCAAAGGTGAGGAGTCCTGTTGAGTTCCAGCTAGATTTTGCCCCCTCTTCTGAGGTGACTTCCCTGAATGAATGCCATCAGAACTCAGATAAATACCTACCTCTTGTGAACCCCTCCTTGACTCCCTCAGCTTTCATCTAATCAGAACAGAACAACTAGTAGTTCTTTAGATCAAATGTTACTTTTCTTCACCTTCCTCTGGTCTCTTATTTCCCTCTTTTTACAATTATTTTTATTTCATATTGTTTTGCATACAGAATTTGTATTCATTGTGTTTCATTCACATCCATTGTGTTTCACACGTTTCTTCATTCACAGTTCTTCATATGATCATCCCCTTACAGTGTGCCTTATAAATGTAACCACCCGTGACCTATGTCCTCTGTTAGCCTGTCTGTTTAGATCCCCACTGGATCTTTCCCAAACCTCCTCCCTCCACCCACCAAACTGCATCCCTGAGATTCCCCCCACCCCTCAGCCCCCCTACCTCTGCCCCTTCCCTCTTTGTACATTTCTACACATAGTACTGATCTCTTATTTTTGTCAGTACCACTTTTCTAGCATGTAAGTCATGCAAGACTCCATAGTTTATTTTCCATATATATGAACTGTGCAGTAGTATTTCTTATTGTCCTTGTAGTTGTTACTTTTGGATAAGAACTTGTATTTCTTTCTTTACCTTGGGGAGAGGACCCATTGCCCTCGAGTCGTGGGGACCCTGTATGCCACAGGGTAGACCTGCTCCATAGAATTTTCTTGGCTGTGATCTTTACAGAAGTAGACCACCAGCCCGTTCTGCTGTTTGACACACCTTGGCTTTGAAGTACCAACATTTAAACCAGTGTAAACAAGTGTAAACCATTTCTGCCAACCACTTGGAAAATAAAGGAAAAGTACATGACGCTATATTGTGTAACTGAAAATCTAGGCCGCTTTGTGAATGCAAAGAGTGGATATGAAGACCTTTTCTTTCTTCCAGGTGAGAGGAGTGTGGGAACCAGGAGTTCCCTGCCTATAACAGTGTGCGGAACAAAGCCACCAAGAAAGGGAGGGAGTCCAGGAGGAGGGGAACGTTGTGGGTTATTAGAAGTGTGTTTGACACTGGGTGGGCTAAGGAGAGGTTTATGACAGATGCATCTCCTTGTTGTTGAATCTGGGAGAGATGCAGGAGGAGAGGTGTGCATGGGATACAAGTCTACAGCCGTAAAGTTGGACTTGCAGAACTCCTCTACAGGCTTGAACAATAGTTCTTTACCTGGGACCACCCCCCCCCAGACAAAAGATCAAAGGAAAGCATAGACTTTGGAAGCATATATGATCCCTTATACCTTGTGGGGCAGGGGATCATGTGAGGATTTAAACTTCTGTTTCTCTGGGTTGCTTGTTCTCTTGGAGGAAGAAGCCCAAGGAGCACATAGCCCCATTAGGGCACTGTCAGGGACTGCCAGGCAAGCAGGAATCCTCCAGTCACCTGAGTGCCTGTAGAAGTTTAGAGACCTTGCAGACTGTAGTGTCATTTATCTAGATTATCGTATTCCTCCTTGATATAAGAGAATGCCCTTCCCCTTCACCTGATGGCACTTGCCGTTTTCTGGCCATCTCTAGCCCAACCCTAATCGTGGATTATAAACTGAACTCAGCTTTTGCTCTTGGTTGCCAGCAAGTTGACCCTAAGTCCTGATAACCTTTGTGTGTAACAAAACAACGTGGGGCTTGGTCCTTCACCTTCCCATGATCAATGCAATGTTTGCGTCCATTGTTGTGGCAGGTGTGTAGTGCCTCCTGACCCAGCGAGTTCATCTCTCAGCCTGTTGTCAGGTACCACCAAGTCAGCTCGGACTCAGACAGACCCTCCGTACAACAGAAGGAACCCAACCCCCCAGTCTTGCATCAGCCTCCCAGTAATTGTGCCGCCAGTGTCAGTCCGTCTGACTCTAAGCTCATATTAGACAACATCTGTTGTGATCTGTAAGGTTTCCATCGGCTAATTCTTGAAAGTAAATCTCTAGGCTTTACTTCCTAATTTTTCTCAGTCCAGAAGTCACACTGAAACCTGTCCACCATAGAGTGATTCTGCTGGTCTTTGAAATGTCAGTGGCATTGCTTCCAGCATCATAGTCACAGGCAGGCCACCATAATCCAACAAACAGGCAGGTGGTGGTTGGGCACAGAGACCTATTGTTGTTGGTTGAAGTTGCCAGTGTAGCTTCTGAGGAGACACTTGGCAGACTGGAGAACATACAGTACGGTTTGACCTCTCAAATCAAGCCCTAGTGTGCAGCTTTCCCTGTCTGTCAGTCAGACAGTTCCGATGTACCAGACCTTCAGCTTAGTCTGTGAACCACAGTTTCCACGTTACCAAGAACAATGGTAGATATAAAAGAATGCCTCACTATGTGTGACTGCCAGTTTAACCAGGGGCACCAAAAAAGGGTGTTAATTCCTTGAGAGGGGAGATTAGTAACAAGGGGTACCTTGTACAGTGAAATTAATCTTTGTGTCAACATTCGTTCAGTTTGTACAAGACATCTGCAACACAGAGTCGGATAACTGCTGTGCTGTAGAGATACCAAGACCCCCATGGGCCTCTCGCAGAGACACAATTACAGCACAAGGAGAGCTAAGGTTGAGCTGTGTTTACTTTCGTGTGGCTTTTAATTTAGTTTAATCAGAATTACTCATAAATTATCAATTAATTACTATCTGATGTTCAGTTAAATCCTCTCAGCCATGGAGCATGCTTAGCTTTGCTCCGAATGCCAGCCACTGTAATTGGAGGGTACTTTGTCAACATTTAATCAGCGGTACTTATTAATGTGGCAGTGATGTGTTGTAGCCATCGCAGCATCATCAATCATGTGTGAGCAGCCGGAGCAGACTGTGACACCATTGCTCTTTGTCACATTATCCAGCCCCTGGGCTTTCGGGCCAGGCACGATGCTCACTTTTCACTAAACGGACACTCCATCTCTGCAGTGCAACCCGATTTTTGTCATTGCTGCCTTAAACACGCAGCGAGCTGCAGCCTGTAACAGCTGGGCTGAGCATTACCAGTTCTTACAATCACAATGATCTCTCTTCCTTTGCTGTTTTCACACCCTGTCCAGTGAGTGTGAAATTCCGGGAGACTTGTCCAGAATTGGTCGTCACGACATGCTGTGTGCATGTGTGTGTGTGAGAGAAAGAGAAAAAAAGTCCGTGTTCTTAACTGCACTGTATGACTTAGAGAAAAGAGAAGAGACCTTTTGTGTGTTTCTTGGCTTATCGAGTATTTCTGGAGATTGGTACATTGTTTAGAGCTCTACCAATAGAAGCTTATCTTGTTTTAGTTGAAGAGCTCATGATTTCTTCTCTCTCTCTCTTTTTTTTTTCTTTTTTAGCCTCTATGGCCGACACATGCAGGCAAACCCAGAACCACCAAAGAAGAATAATGACAAATCAAAGAAGATCAGCCGGAAACCCCTGGCAGCCAAGAACAAATAGGGCTTCGCATGGACTGGGCTCTGGGCCCTTCTCTCTCTTTGGCTCCTGGCTTCCCTCGCTCTGTGTCACAAGTCAGTACCACGTGTGTGTGCGCACACATGCTTCACCCTTTCCACGCTCCTCTTTCTAGTGCTCACCACTGTACCTTTTAAACTTGTTTGGTAGGTGGTAGATTTTTATAAGTTCTTAAAGCCATTTCCAATTGTTTCCTTAAAATTGTCAGAGGCAGGAAACAAAGCTCTAATTCACCTGCAAATTCCATAGTAGGCATAGGCTTTAGTTCCTTGAATAGACATCACAAAGCAGCTTATTATCCAAAGAATAATTAAAATCATGTAACCATTTAAATATCACAGTTAAGACTTTTCCTCCTTCTGTTTATTCACTTGTCATGTTCTGTTGAAAAGTCACCCTTCACCACAGAAATATTGTTAATTTAACTTACAAATGATTTTAATAAAATTTTGAACTTTTACCCCATGTTTGCAGCTTTCATAGAATAAAGAACCATCCGATTTTGAGAGACAACGCATTTTTATTTCATTTCCTCCCTCCAGAAAGAGATCTAGTCCAGTGTTGTAGAAAAGAGAACCCTCAGACTTTCCATGAATGCAAAACTACATCAGAGTTGCTTCCCTTTCATGTGAATTTTATCAAGTTAGTTTAGTGGGTATGTTGTGTTGTTTTTTTTTTCCTTTTCTTTGAATTTGCTTTCTAAATTAGGAAGAAGCAGAAAAAACAAATTTCCAGGAGATTCTGCCAGAAGATTTTGGAAAGCATCTTTGCTAGCTGAAGAAATTGTAGCTTCTGCCAGTGTCTGATAGTCAAGTGCTATGGATTGGAAAGAGAGAGAGAGGGAAAAAAAATAAAATAAATCCTCAGCTATGTTTTTTGGCAGCACAGAAGATCTGCTCCTATCAAAGCGTCCATCTTAAGTGACTTGAGTATGCCAAGGAAGTGAATTAATTGTGCACACTATATACCACACCCAGTGTAGAAACTGCACTTGTAGAGTCATCAAACACCCAATTGTTTTAACATCTGTGATAGGCAGTTTGCATTCCTATGAAGAGTATAATATGGATGCGAACGAAAATAAATCCAAGCCAAAGATTTTTTTTGTAAAAAGAACTTCCCAACATCCTAATGCCTCAACACAAAAGGTGTACAACCCAACCAGAACCCCCTACCATCCAGTCAAAACCAGATTCCACTCAGTGGCCATTCATCAGGTTTCCCAGGCTGTCACATTCACAGGCGGAAACGGTGCATCTTTGTCCGAGAAGAGAAGCAGATGATGAACTTGAGCAGCCTGTCTTAGGTTTTCAGTCCAATACATGTTGCCTTTAAAGGTACACAAAGATGTGGCATATTAAAGTAAATTACATTATAGGAGGATACTGCCCTCCCACTCCCATTCCTGGCATCATCTGTCTTTTTCACAGTTGAGCTTTCAAGAAAGAGTAAGACAATGTTCAAGTAAAAAACCAGAATCAAAACAGAAGAAATACTCCTGGGTTACTGAGGAAATAGTGGACTTTGCATTTGGATTGGAGCGGCCACTGTGCAAGGACTTAACATCTCCTTTCCAGTTAACTTCTCTCTTTGGAACGTTGTTGTTAGTTGCCGTCAGGAACTGCCCTGTATGCTTTCCAATGCTGTAATATTTGCAGAAACAGATGAAGCTGCTGGAAGGTGGGTTCATTCCAACCTTTCTGTTAGCAACGGAACCATTAATTAGTGTGCCGCCAGCGCTCCGTGAAAGAGGCATCTCCAGGCTTGTTTCAGGGTAAAGCCCAAAAACCAAGTCCACTGCCATTAAGCCATGTCTGACTCATAGCAACCCTCCCGGTTTGTGAGGCTGTGAATCTTAACAGGAGGAGAGGCCCATCTTTCTGTCTTAGAGCAGCTGATAGATTTGAACCATTAACTTTTCAGTTAGTAGTACAATACAGTGCACTCTGCCACCAGACCTCCTCTAAGGATAGAACTGGTTACTTTTTCTAGTTGTAATACTTGCCTTATCCATAGATAACGTGAGTTCTGTTAGTTTGGGGATTTTTTTTGGCTTATGAAGTTGGAAGAAGAATGTCTATGCTGTTGTTAATTAAGAAAGGCTTAAAGCAACAGCAATGAATTTGTAAAATAAACCTATGTATGGTCTCTTGTGAGTAATTTTAAAAAAAATAGTTAATCACTCTAGATAGAAATACAGGCAATATATAATCATAAGGAAAATACTATCAAGAACCATGAAAATAAAATATGATTTCACTACTAGTAGCAGTAATGATAATAATAATAAAATCACAGCCTAACTAACAAACATGTAAGGAAAAAAATATATGTAATATTTTTTAAGGCAGTATTAAGTGATAGAGTGAGTAGTAATGTGGACCAAACATTCTTATACACTGCCCTTGGAAATATGCATTTCTTTCCAAAAAAAGGTGGTAGCATATTGAGTTAAAAAGTAAAGATTTAGAATTGTGTACAATGTTGCCGAATTGTTATTTCTGGTAATTTCCCCAAAAGAATTTACCAGGGATGCATACAAAGATCTTTGTTGGAGAGTCAGTCACCCTTATAGAGTTATATACGTACCTAATATATTCAGAAGCTTGGAGAAAAGTCAGATGTCCACCATGAAAGAGTGGTTCAGTGGATGACAGTATACCCATATGATAGACTTTTTTAAGAAAATAATACTTTTATTTTACTGGTCTACTTAAAAAGTTTGTATACATAGTTTTGTACACCGGATCTTTCCCCTTTCCTTTACTCACCCCTCCTTCTGCCCATATATGATAGACTTTTAAGAAAACATTAAGAATTGATGAATAATAAGAGTAAAGAGAAATAATCATATCATAGAATCCTTTCTTTTCAGTAAAAAAGTGATATTGGGGAAGGGGAGAAGCTATAATGAGTGGTCCCAGTTGTACGAAAAGGATATTGCATTGACAATGAGTATTCATGGGGAGAAAAAAAGGAAATGGAGCTGAATGTGAAGGTTGACAAATGATAGGGAATTATGACTTTTTCATTTTCTTTTTTATGTTTATTCTGTACTATAATGTCTTTTCTATAATGTGCATGTATACTTTTATAATCAAAATATATTAAATACATATTTTTTCCTAAGTAAAATTGTATATTATTTTGTTATGCAATCCAGAAAATATCATCATCTAAAAGCAAAGCACACTATAAAATCTGACTGATTGTCTTTTTTAAAAAGTTTCTAACAAAACTTCATCATTATCAAATGTCCCACATACATCTGTTAAAAAAACAAAACAAACAAACAAAAAAAAGAATCCTACAAGTTCTACCTTCAAAATATAGCAGAATTGAAGGTGTCTCACTAATTTATTCCACCCAGGCCCATACCACTCTCTTGTCTCACCTGGATTATTATAATAACCTCTCCCTTGAATTTTCATCCTTACCTCTTAAAATCTGTGATTCTTGAAACACATCCGATCACAGCACACCACAACACACCAGTACACACCTCCACTTAGAACTTTTCACTGGTGTCTCCTTTGCCTCAGCATGAATCTGAGTCACCGGTGGCCGAGGTCTACATGATCTGCCCTCTGTCCTTTACCTCCTACCATTTTCTACTTATTTGCTCTACCCCAGCCACCCTGCACTACATACAAGCTCAGAAAGTTGGTGCTCTTGTCCCTAAAAGACTGTCCTCCCAAATAACATTCTCTCACTTCAAGTTTTTGTTAAAAACAAAACAAAATTCCCACTTTTTTAGGAAACTCTGTCAGATGACCCTATTGTTGTTGTTATGTGCCTTCGAGTCACTTGCAACTCGTAGAGACCCTATGTACAAGAGCCCTAAACGCCATTCTATCCTGTGCCAGCCTCGCTGTCTCAAACACACTCCTCACCACCCCAATCACAGAATCAGTCCATCTCATCGAGGGTCTTCCTCTCCTGCGCTGTCCCTCCACTCTGCCAAACATGATGTCCCTCTCCAAGGACCACTTCCTCCTTGCAACGTGCCCAAAGTATGTCAGGTGAAGCTTCAGAATCCTTGACTCCAAGGAGCATTCCAGCTTCACCCTCTCCAGGACAAACCTGTTTGTTCTCCTAGCAGTCCATGGTATATTCAACACTCTTCTCCAGCACCACAGCTCAAAGGCATCAATTCTCTTTCTATCATCCCTAGTCACTGTCCAAAACTCTCCAATACATAACAAGTGATTGAGAAGACCATAGCCTGGATCAGGCGCACCTTCGTCTCCAGCCTGACATTGTTGCTCTTCAGTACTCTTGAGAGGTCCTCACAGCTGACTTTCCCAGTGCAATTTGTCTCTTGATTTCCTGGCTGCTGCTACCAAGAGTGTTGACTGTGGAGCCAAGTAAACTAAAACTGTTAACTATCACAATCTCTTCACCAACCATCCTGATGCTGCCAATTGGCCCAGTGTTGAGAATCTGTGTTTGTTTTCTTGATGTTGAGCTTCAATCCATATTGATGGCTGCAGTCCTTGACCTTTGTAGGGCGAGCTTCAGGTCCTCCTCAGTTTCAGCAAGCAGAGTTGTGTCATCTGCATAAGGCAGGTTGTTGATGAATCTTCCACCAATCCTGATTACCCTATATGAATAAACAATTTCTACTCTGTGGTGAGGAAGGTCTGATGGCCTAGTGATAAGAAGCCAGCTGTCTTGCAAACCCAAAGGCACGTGATTCGAATCCACCAGTTGCTCTGCCGGAGAAGGATGGATAATCTCTCATGCAATTTACTGCCTTTGACAAACTGCTGGAGATCAGCTTTGAGTAGATTCCAACTCGGTGGCACACAGCATTCTTTGTCTCCTGTCTCCCACCCTCAGAATATAGACTTCATGAGATAAAGAACCTTCAAACTGACTAACGGTGAAAATTCTGATGTTTCCCAATTTTTAGAAATAAAGTCAAAATCTGAACACAACTAGAAATGACTACTGTATGTACCTTGGCAGAAAAAGTTTGCCGACCCTTGGTCTATTTCATTAGCTGATCCAGTCATTAGTTTTAGATTTTATATTTATGGATTTGTCTGATTCACTAAAGTGTATTTGTAACCCCTAGATCAACACTAGCACTTCCATAGTCATTTGTGAACATGTCAAATATGGTAAAAAACTTCTTGGTTTCCAGCTGAGGTTGAACAAGTAGTGCTCTTCTTATTTGAACTCTCATGTAAAAGTAAGTGCTCTTTTCACAATCTTTGTACTGTCATGTTTTCTTCATTTTTGTTCTTAACTGCTGGTTGCCTCACAGTAAGGAACTGTGCTGCCACCCCAAAGGCAGGCATATTTAAAGTCATCAGCTTCTCATGGCAGACTCTTAATAGGTAAGATTTTTAGGTATGAGTTAGAGATCTGTTGACTGTGAGATCAATACAGTGAACCAACAACAACAACAACAAAATAATGCTGCTATCCCATCGAGTCAGTGTTGATGCATGACCGTTCCGTCAGATGTCTGAGACTGAATCTTAATGGGAGGAGATTGCCCATCTTTTTGCCTCATATCAGCTGTTTGATTCTGGATTTGAACCACTGGAAACACACAGCACTTTGATTACCGGTACAGCATGTTACACACTAAGGCACTAGAGCTTCTTAATGAGACAATAACACATACTAAACAGTGTCTTTAAAGATACACATATCATGTGTTGATTGGCTGTGTTGTGACTAGGGCTTCCAGGTCCCTAGCACTGAATTTCATGGGGAAAATTTATTATTCACTACTTCAGTGATCATGGTAACTTTATAGACTGTAACTGCCACAAGGAATGAAAATCAACTATTTAAGTCCAGCACCCAGAATGGTGTGCGGTATACAGGTGATGTGTGTCCTCGAGTCAGAACCAGCAGCTGACCCTCCAGCAGGTTTTCAGAGGCTGTGAATCATGCAGGAAGAGATTGCCCGTCTTTCTCCCACGGAGCAGCTGGTAGGTTTGAACCATGGTTGGCGGCACAACTCCTTACACTAAGCCACCAGGGCTTCGTGTAAGTTAGGAGCTTAACAAATACCTGGTGAGTTAAAGTTGACACTGTTGTAATTTGGAAAATATAAAGTTAATAGTAGAGAAGAGAGGTTCTGAAACATTCCTGAAGGGTGTTCTGCATCATAACGCGAGTCCACTTTTTCAAAGCCATAAAGGGAAAAGTGATCTCTGAGTATTGTTACAGGTGACAGTTCATTCACCACTGCAGAAGTTGAAGCAAACCTCTACTCGAGTTTTCTGTTTCTTTTGGAGTGACTTACTTTTTGAACATTTGATAATTTAAGGCCTCCCTCAAGTGATCACTGATTACTTCTGCAATAATTTGAACTCAAAGATCTGTGCAGCCCAAACTAGCCTGTTATGAATCCAGAAGAAAGGCTCAGGTCGAATGTAAAATCCAATGTGTTGTCAATGCAAGTTCATTTCAAAAGAAAATGTAGATTTTTTTTCACCATAAGCAAGTACATATATATGTATATAACACAACAACCACCTCATAGCTCCGTTTACTTTGTGCATAATAGAACTTGATAATTTGCTTAATTTTCTCCAAATGTTTTAGCAATAATATCATTTACTTAGGGACTTTTTGTGTTGAGCAGTTTGTCACAGTTCTCACCAAGTGGACATCCTTGTTTTATATTAAATTTTACCTCAGAGAGGATTCCACTTTCCTAGGGCCCACAGCAAGAATATAAAGGAAGGTTTCTCTGAGATGAGCAAGCGTTCTTTTGACATGGGGTCACCATGAGTCAGAAGTGATCCATGGCATCTAACAGCAACCTATTCATCATTGTTGTTGTTTTTGTGTGCCATTGAGTCAAAGCCAACCCATAACTGACCCTCCAACAGGTTTTCAGAGACAGTAAATCACATAGGAGGTGATTGTCCTACGAAGCAGCTGGTGGATCCAAACCATACACCTTTGGAATAACTGTCGCTTCTTACCACTGGGCCATCAGAGCTCTCAGCTGCCAATTGAGTCTCCTTTAAATCTCAAAAAGAAGTAGTTCTCCTCCTTATCTCTTAAGATGGAAGCTTCTGGAAATGTTCATATGATTAACACATGTAAGTCAGTGTGTGATGGCAGTCAGAGAAATGAATTAGTGAAATTTGTCCCATTTCTACTAAAGCTGGATGGTTTATACTGTGTCTGCTTCTCATGCATGGTGTAATGACGGCTAAAAGCTAGCAGACTCTCTCATGACCATATGATGTATTGAACAAAGCAGAGAAACCTGACTCCTGAGAACAGGTCTGACCTTTTTATATCTCAGTCTGAAATGCAGCAGTTCAAATGTTACCCACCTACTGCCCTCCAAAGTGGACTCCTTCACATAACCCACCTGAAGAACGTTTTTTCCTGAGATGTGTGGCAAGTGGCGTCCAGGTTTCAAGCAAGCTTCACTTGGCATAATCAGACCAGCTGTAGCTTTGTTTTCAGTGGCTCAACCAGAGACTAAGAGAACAAACTTCACCCACCTCACCATCCTCATGCCTCGCCTCGTGCCTAGAGCATGTCACTAGGTGTCACCCAGTCCTCACTCCTAGGACCCAGTGCACAGCAGAACAGAACGTGGCCTAGTTCTGTGCCACCTTCATGATCATTACTGCGTCTGAGCGCATTGGGGCAGCCACTGAGTCAATCCATTTCACTGGGGATCTTCCTGTTTTTCTCTGACCCTCTACTTTATACCAATTGTGATGTCCTTTCCCAGAGACTGTCCCCTCCTGATAACATGCCCCACGTGTATGAGAAGAAGCATCACCATCTTCACTTCAAAGGAGCATTCTGGCTACACTTCTTCCACTGCAGACTTGTTTTTGCTTCTGGCGGTCCAGTTGTGCTCTTGGGTATATTAGGAATTTATGTATCATTTAGTGAATGGATAAATGGATAAAGATGTCTAACAGGCATTTCTAATGCCTTGCCCTCATTTTATGTAAGCATATATGCTGACTTTACAAGTCAAGAGGCAATGGGATGTTGAGAGACTTTCTGAAGAGTTAAGTAGTAGCAATAAGTTTGCAGGTCCCAGGAACTGGGAGAGAACAAAGTAAATGAGCCAGATACCAATGTCATGTTATCAGAAAGGAGTTCTAATTAGAATTGTTCATCACTAACTTCAGAGAGACTGCGCCAGCCTCTCATCTGAGGATTGAGGGAACCAGTGGTTACGCAGTTGGCAGTCTTCACTGCCCCCTGATGTCAGAAGTTCTGCTCCCCCTCCAGCCCCTGACCTTGAAAGCCTTCAACTTCCACATTCACAAAATCGGCTCTCAAGGCACCATCTTGTTGATGCTCCCACTGCCCTGCACACCCTGAAAGAGGCATTTTCTCTTTACAGGTGTTGTCAGCAAAGCAGGCTCATTTCTGCCCCAGGAGGAAAGAGACTTCCACTGACTAACAGCAGAAAGTAGGGAGAGACGCACAATCCATTCATAACTCCCCCAGAGTCCCACCCAAAATATCCCCGCCACACCAGGCGGGCAGGCTGGCTGCGTTGTGTGGGCTGCTGCTGGATCTGTCATTGTGCAGCCAGGATTTTAACAAAGAGCAATTTCTTAAATCACCACGCACAGTGCAGCAACGAGACCAATGTTTTCATCAGGGAAGTCCCTGCTGCCAGACTGGATCCTGGCTTTGATATCGTCGAATCATTTAGCAGGGAGACTAGTGGTGCAGTCGTTAAGTGCTCAGCTGCTAACTGAAATGTTAGTTGTTCAAACACACTAGTAGTTCGAAACCCAAAGAGAAGAAGACAAAGCAGTCTGCTTCCATAAAGCCTGGGGCGACCTGTGGAAGGCTCTCTGTCCACAGGGCTGCCGTCATCTGGAATTAACATGATGGCTGGCGATGGCGCTGAACAGCAACCACTCGTTAGCAGCTCCCCCAGACAGTAGAGCTTTGTTCCTGTCAGAAGGTTTGTATTAGAGACAATGAAAACTACATTTGAAATTCTAAAAAGCAGAAGGTACCTTCTTGTTATGTGCCATCAAGTCAGAACCGACTCAGCTCATCCTCTGGGGAGCAACTCTCATGGAGATGTCCCCGTATTTCTCCCATGCTGCAGTTGGTGGATTCGAGCCACTTATCTTTGGAATGGAAGATTGGAAGTTCAGCTCCTTACCCACGAGGCCACCAGAGTTCCCTCAAGGGCACACGTGGTAAATTTAAAATCCAAACAAGTGAAAGGTACATGGTAGAAATTCTTGTCCATAGCAAAGCTGCTGTCAAAGAAAAATGTCCAGTTAATGGAGATGCCCGAGGTGTAGGCTCTGGTTTGTTCTGAGTACCTGGATGGTGAGAGAAGCCTGTTGATAACTGAAAGTTTGAAGGTTCCAGTCCACCAATAGGTGCTTCTGAAGAAAGCCCTAGAGATCTACTTCTGATAGATCAACCATTGAACAAGTAGCTATGGAGCACAGCTGTAATGTGACACACACAGTGGATCAAATTGACAGCACCTGGTTAGGGTTTTTGGTTACTTTGCCTTCCTTTGGTCAGGAGTTGTCTAACTTATGCATTTAGAATCAACTCAGAGCAGAGTCAGGCTGCTTCTGGAGAAGCCAGGGAACCATAGTAACGCGCACTTAGCACGATTAGTGGATGCTTTTTTGGTCAGAACAGAGAAGCCAGAGCACACAGGAGCAGACTGCATTTTCTTGCTGACTGCATTGTTAGTGTGCCCAGAATTGTGTTGCATCCTGATAATCACTCTGGACTGTGAACTCCAAGGAATGCTTTAGGGATACGCTTCACCTCATTCGTCACCCCCAACCCCTATCTCTTCTCCTGGCTGGTGTGTCCAGTTTGTAACCTGAATCAGGTAGCTTCTACTGCTTCAGAAAATAACAAAAATGGCACAAACCCTAGTGGGGAAAGAAAAACTTTTTTGCTATCTCATTAAAGATGTCTCATTTCTTTATAGATGTATGGCATGTTGTATTCACACTTATTTTCTGATCCAAAGTTATAAACAAGGACAGAAAGAATCAATATAAACTTTTTTTCCCCTGAGCTGGCTCAATTATATTATTTTTCTCTTTGGTGCCTAGATAAGGCTTGCTTTCAACAACGAATGGAAAGCTGTCACCAGTTAACCCCTGAAAGCATTCCCAATGAGTTCATAATAATATGAATTATTCATTAACTCACCCATCAAAAAGAATACTTACTGAACATACGCTATATATGTGCTTACATAGTCACAGATTATCCATGGAAGGTTTTATAAACAATGAAGCCAAAGTTGCATCTGGAGATAGAAACCAAGGATTAACTTTCATTCCATGCTACTGTGTTGAGTTTTTTAAAAAGATTATCTTCATCCATTAAATATGTAAAAGAAACTAATATAATTTTTATTTTTAGCATGGCAATTTTCTTAGTATATTTAAAAAATAAATGTTCATTTAACACTTATTATAAACACGCTTATACTAACTATGGGACATACAATCTTAAAGACGACATTGTCCAACCCTCATGAAATTCTGTTGTCTGGTCAACCAGGGGCGGGCGGGTGGTGGTGGTGGGAGGAATTGACTCTGAAATAATATTCAAACAGATAATTATGTCATTAAAAATTTGATACATCTGAAAGAGACTAATTTTTTTTTTCTTCTCACTAGCACACAACAACATCTACTCCAAGGAAAAGCTTTGGTGATGTAGGGTGTTACTGGTTGAATTGCTAACTAAAAGGTCAGCAGTTCAAATCCACCAGCTGCTTGGCAGAGAATATTAGACAATCTCCTCTCATAAAGATTTATAGGCTAAGAAATCTGATGGAAGATGCCTTTAAGTTGGAACTGACTCACAGCAGTTTAGATTTTGGTACAGGCATTTGGAGATGTTGCAAATTTGGTTTCAGATCACCATAATAAGAGGTGCGTAGCAAAATGGACTCAGGTGGGGGCAGAGGAAATTGTGTAACAATGAATGTATTTCTTTTTTTTTTAGAGATAAGTGAACTGAGCGGCAGGATAGGGAGGAAAATATACAACAATGAATGAGTGAAAATATAAGTTTTCTGTAAACTTTTGTTAAAATAACAATTAAAAAAATCACAAGCATTTTGGGGTTCCCGGTGTACAAGCAAGTTATGTGTACACTGTGCTATGATGGTCTTTTAAGTGTTTACTAGCATTACAAAAATGTTTGAAATATTATGGCAAATATAATGTCATAAGAGCGACATGAAGTGAGCATATGCTGTTGGAAAACTAATGCTCAATCCAGGGTCGCCACTAAACCTGAAGTGAAAAAAAAAGCAGTATTGAAGAGTCAAAGTGAAGCACAATAAATCAAGGTATAGCTGTACTAGAAACTTCGAGAATAACAAGAAGGCCCAGCACTGAAACAAGAAGGGGGCAGCACTGAGAGTCTCTCTGAGGAAATAATATTTTATCTGATGGAACGTAGCGGTACAGACAACAGAAGGGAAAGAAGATTCAAGCTGGAGCAAACGTGAGCTCACAACTTTTTTTTTTTTTACTGGACAAAGTAAATGCTACCAGAGCACCACTTTGAATGAATGAGGTAGAAGAGCTGAATCGGGACCAGATCATGCAGGATTTTCACTCTTAAGACAAATGTTCATTGGATGCCAATTGTGTGTCTGGCACTGTTCCCAGCTCTAGAGACACAGTTTTCTCAGCCATCTTATGGAGTGTGGATTTATTATTTTTTTAATTTTTTTAAATTATCTTGTGTGTGTGTATCGTCAAATCAGATCTGACTCGTACAGGAGGAGATTGTAGCTCCTCCAGCAGAGCATCTGGTGGATTCGAACCGCTCACCTCTGGGATTGCAGTGCAGCTTCTTGCCACTAGGCCACCAGAGCTCACATGGACTGTGGGTTTAATTACAAGCCCAGTAGAAAGCCATTGAAAGATTCGAAGGAAAGACACTATATGATCTAATATAGATATTTAGAAGACTACTCTGGAAAAGTGGAGAATAGATGTATGGGACTGCCTTGGCATTGAAACACCACAGTGGTCAGACTTTTAGTGCAAGATCTTTGATATTTGGGTACCAAGGTGAATAGTAACTGTGTGCCTTTGACTCATCTCTGGCTCTCAGTGACTCCATGTGTGCCACTTCCGATGTGCCTTTGTTGTTGTGTACCACCAAGTCAGAACTGACTCATGGCTGACCCTCCAGCAGGTTTTCAGAGGCTGTAAATCTCATAAAAGGAGATTTCCCTTCTTTCTCCCACAGAGTGACTGGTGGATTCCATCTACGTGCCTTTGGTTGTGCAGTGCAACTCTTTACCACTGAGCCACCAGAGCTCCCTGAAGCACATCTAGGTGGATCTAAATTTCCAACTTTTCAGTTAGTCATTGATCACAATAACTAGGGGAACCACCCAGGTGAACAACATCAATGCTTGTTATTCTGATCTCTGATAGCAAAATGGAAGGCATTCATTCCAGGGTGATGGTGGTACACACCTTTCTGAAAAATCTTTGCAGAAAACCAAGAGGTGAAAGGTTGTTATTTAATCTGGTTACTGGTTGTGACTAAACTTTTCAGAGAAATAATAAAGCTCATTTTGCCATCAATCAAAAGCAGTGCAAGTTAAGTTCACCACTGTGCTATTGTTTAGCAAATTCTCATAAAAATAGGCCAGGCAATGATATCCAACTCACTAGGCACCAAAACCTTGCACAGAATCAACTAATGACATTTGTTACCATTTTTTTCTCCTTGTCTTTCTAGTTTTCAAAAGCTCTAATATTGCCTTCATAACTGATCACAGATTTTTCTTTATGATTTCTGACTGCAAGAGAGCAGAGATGGCCAACTTTATTGAGATTATCTGTATGCATTATAAAAGAGCTCTCACCACATTTACATTTTTCACATTCTTCCAAGAAATGCTTCCTTGCATACTGTTAGCAACTTGTGTTATTATATATGGAGACAAGGGTGGATAGATATAAGTGCCCCACTCAATCACTTTCATTTACTCAACGGGAAATAAAATATGTCTTGATATCCACATTCTCCCTTCTTTTAAACAGTGATCACAGTATGCAAGAGGAAATCACAGATCATCACTCTCAGAGATAATCTCATCAAACTTCTTCTATTAAAAACTATCCAAACAAGCCAAGGTACAGAGAAGTCAAGGACTCAGGAATCCAATAGTCTTAGAGAGGATTGGGACGGTCAAGTATTCAAGTACAGCCATCGAGTCAGAACCCACCGAGCCTCTAGCAGGTGTCCAAGGTTGTAAATTGCATGGGAGAAGATTGCCCATTTTTCTCCTGTGAGCTGCTGGTAGCTTTGAACTGCTGGGGTTGCACAGCCATTGTTTGAGCATCACAGTTTCCTTCAAACTGTGCCACTAGAGCTCCAAAACTAGGACGAGAGTCTGAATATCCAGACACAGTTCAGGTTTCCTTTAAATAAAATACTGAAGGAAAAGAATAGAAACAAGTCAACACAAATATGCTCATTTGGTCTCCAGAACGTGTCCAAAGTGATGCAAAGTTGCAACCTCTGTTCTTCTAAGAAACATTCGGGTGGTACTTTCAAGGTGATTTTTTTTTTCATTATTGTGCAAGTCCATAGCATATTAAATATTCTTCTCTCACACCATAATTCAGCTATTTCAGTTCTTCAGGTTTCCTTATTCATTCATGCTTTTCATGTGCACATGAGGAGGTTGAAAAACCATGGCTTAGGTCAGGTGCATCTTAGTCTTCAAAGTCATATCTAGTAGTGTAGATTACAGATCTGCATATGACATCCTTTGCGCCACTCAGTTCATTAGTGTTTCCGTTGTTCCCAGTTGAGTAAAATAGTAAAGCCTATTGGAATGTACAGAGACATCTTGCAGCCACACCTCCTCTACTGCTTTGCAGTCCTTGGCACCCTTCATTTTCTCCTAAATAAGATTACAAGCCTCTAGCAGGAGAAGTGATCAGAACGAATAAGCACTTAGAAAGATGCTTGAGAGAAGCTGGCTTGCAGACATCAAAATCCTAAAATTACTAAATACTGGGATTACACTGAAGAAAAAGGAATTAGTATCAGAAAGAAATTAATAAAAAATGGGCACATCAAAAAAATGATTTGGTAATAAATACTTGGGTAAAGGGAAGAACAATACAAAATAAGGGGCTGAGTAAACATTGTAATAAATAAATTCAGGGAGCACTGGTGGCTTAATGGTAAAGAGTTGTGCTCCTCATTCAATAGCACATAATTAAAACACACTAGCTTCTCTTCAATTTCTTACCTTTGAAAATCTGCTGAAGGGTTGTTTATGAGTCAGTTCTGACTCAATGATATATAACAACAACAATTAATTACATTAGTTAATGGCAATTAATGTTATACAACAAAAGGTCTAAGGATGATTATATAAAAATACCAAGAATATCTGTGTTCTTTCACTCAAATAAATTTCTTTATAATAAATAATATTTTTAAAATAAAACAACTTGGGTCATTAACAAGTTAAAGGATTCACATTTCCATTTGGTATTATTTTAAGTCACACCACTTAATAATTAAGATTCCTTCATCGCACATTCATCTTGGACATGTAAATTAGGTTCAATTATTTTTGGTTTCCAGCCATATCGGTTGATATCCTCCCAGTGAAGAGGCACAAATCACTTTACAAGTATGGTGTTAATCTACCTCCGGGAATATCTAACAAAGCCATGTACTTCCATAAACATTAAAAAACGGTAGAAATTTCTAGGATGATAATTTCTGCCATCATTTTATGGTTAGAGCTCTGTGTAGCTGTTCCACACCAGTAAAGGTTATAGCTAAATTCCACCTAGTTAAAAAGATCCCTTGGGGGTAGCATCAGAGGCATGGAGAGTCACAGAAGGGTTCCACGCCCGACTGAGGGGGGTTAGGTTGTGGAAGAGTCTGTTCTAGATGTGAATCTATTGCTGGATTTCATAGGCTGTGTTTCTTGTAACATTTTAATGTATGTCCTCTCTCAGTTGGAATCTTCTGTGGTCAAAATAACAAATGGTCCCACATTTTCTCCCCTTCTCTACCTCAGGGTGCTTGCTTTTTTGAAGTGCATGGAAATCACAAGGGAGGTCCAGAGAAGAATAATATCATCCACTCATAGCCGCCAACAACCCCCAGACCCCCTCTAAATTGCTATTTCCATGTCACAGAGTTTTTCGTTTTAAAACATTCTGAGATATTTTCATGGTGTTGTGGCTAACCATTTTTAGTCAGCTTAAAAAAATGCCTTTATCACCTCCCACCAGGAAACTCATGGAACACACTGTTGGAGATGCAAAAACTTTTTTTTATTTTTTCATTTTCTTCTTAAAAATATTAATGGTGAGCATTAAAAAAGAAAGAAAAAGTACTTCATTTGGCTTTCAGAGAGCTTAGTTTGAAATTAAAAATTGTACCCATGAGTGGTAATAAAGCATCTCTGAGTAATCACAACTCAGAAACCCTCCATCCCTCCAAGGGGGTGCAAAAATTATGCTACTGTGCACTAGTGGGTGTACATCTGGGTTGCATGATTTAGATTTACAACACTAAAAATCCCTGGTTCTTAAACACAGGGAGTTTACGTGTCTGAGGAAGATAAAAGATGATGGAGATAGTGGATGGTATAAATGAAGGAGCCTAAACTTAATGAAGAACCAGCACTACTGGCAAGCAGAATAGAGCCTTCATAATATCCTTTCTCTCTATCTTTCTCCAGAAATGAGACATAAAACTCTGTCTCCTCAAGAGCAGTGATTGTGAACCTAGTGAAACAAAGACTAGATGGCTTTCATATTCTCTCCAAGCAACTGAGAGCATTTACTTTTAATAGACTCCAACACCTCCTGCATCCAGGAAAAACGTAAGTTACTAAAATGTGTTGTGTTCTGTTTTACTCTGTGGTCCACATAAACCATGGCCAAATTCCAAGCACAGTCTCCAACAGAAGACAAAGATGGCGTTAAGATAAGAACTCCGTACTTATAATGGCTCCTGGCCATTGGTTTTCTCTCACAGGCTGGAAAGAAATGCAAATTAATACACTATGGTGATTTTTTTTTCTTTAAAAAGCAAGAAAGTAAGTGAGACAGGAGCCTCCTTCATTCTTTATAAAAACATTTAAGCAAAATACCCTTAAGAGCTTTAACCTCTGAGTGAGTGACAAACCCACCTAATCTAAGAAAGAATTTAACCTAAGGGGAAATCCCTAACAATAAGCACCTGAACACATTTTTATTTCCCCACTCATTGTCTTTCTCTGAGAAGGTGTTATAAAGAGCATAAGTAAAGACACAGAAGCTAAAGCACATTGATAGACAGTTTCTCCAGTGCAAGACAAAGTCATATTTTTAAAAAGTAACCTCCACTTAACAACTCCTATACAGCAAAACCTATGTTTTATATATGTTTGCTTTCTCTCAATAGTCATCACAATGCATTTTCCAGTTGTGTGAGAATGGGATTCTTGGAGCTATGGTAGCAATTTACGCAGGAGTAGAGACTAAATAGACAATTGAAGCCAACGTATTGACCATGCCAGAGAGTAAAGATAAAAAAAAAAACAACTCTGGATCCTTCATAATGGCACTCGACCTCTGAGTCACCGTCCACTAGAGACATTGGTGGATTTAAGCACAACAGAGAAGACAGCACAGGATTCAGCAGTTATGATACACAGAGTCACCATGATTTGTACTCGACTCTCTAGCACCTAAAACCAAGAGACATTAGTAGATCAGTGTAGAATCCTTGCCTTCCGCGCTAGAGATTCGGGTTTGAAGCACAGCCAATACACCTCGCGCACAGGCGCCACCCATCTGTCAGTGGAGGCTGGTGTGTTACTATGATGCTGAACAGGTTTCAAGGAAGCTTCCAGACTAACTAAGATGGGGTTTGGAAGAAAAGCCTAGTGATCTACTTCCAAAACTCAGCCCGTGGAAACCTCATGGAGCATACAGTCATCGTGCGCGCGCTAACTCAACAGCCAGCAGCAGCAACAACAGAGCTCTCCATCTCTAGACTCGTTTTTTAAAAACCTTTTTTATAATTTTATATTGGTTTGCATACAAAACTTGTATACATTGTGTACCAATGTACACTGTGTCATGTTCATTGTTTCACACATTTCTTAATTGTATTTCATACTATCATTCTCATACACTGTGTTTTATAAAATTAATCGCCATTGATCTATCCTTACCATAACCTCATCTTTTCAGGCCCCCACTGGTGTGTCCTAATTCCTTCACCCCCTCCCTTTGTAACCCTGTGATTTCCCCCTCCCTACTCTCAGCCCTCCTGATCCCCTCCTCTTCTTGCTTTAGACTTTCATCCACATCTTACATATTATCCTTTTACAATAATAGTCTTATGCTGTATTTGTCCTTAAGACACTGAGTTAGTTTACTCAGCATAAGGCTTTCTAGACTCTAGCATGTCATATAGTATGTTATGAAAGTATTGCTGCTGTGTGCTGCATAGTATTCAATTCTGTGAATGTACCACAATTTCTCAAACCTTTTGGTTTTTTCTAGACATTTGGGCTGTTTCCATGTTTCTGTGTATGTGAATAACACTACTATGAACATCATTGTAAAAATCTCCAATTCTATCTTCCTCAGGGTATAGCAGTGGAATAACTGAAGCCACATTTTGTTAAGTCTTTTGTTACCTATATTCAAGAGCATACTAACTGAACAATTGCCTCCTATTAATTTTCTTTTTTAAACACTTAACTTCACCTGAACTGGAGGTAATGGTATGTTGCTTCCATTTTCATATTTCTACACCCAGCACAGGGACTAACATATGGAGCCGCAATGCAGTCCATATTTGTTGAGCAGATAAATGAAAGCCTCCTCAAACAGATAATATCAGTGGCATTTAACAGATTGAAGATGAAAACTCCTTGAATTGAATTGATTTGCCAAAATGATGCAGTGACTCAGTGGCATGGGGCCTTTTGACCACCTTGTTTTCACATCACACCACCCTCTGTATCGTTTTGTGTGACTGTTGAGCTCTCTCCCATACTTATGGTCCTTTCTTCTCATCTGTTTCTTTCAGCTTGTATATTATACTTACTGTCTATTTGTGTACTTTCTAATTTTTTTTATCCTGCATGTAAATACCTGCTTGCACATGTGAGAGTATGGAAGTCAGAGACTACATCTGTGCTGTTATCTCTGGGCATTACCTGATACAGCTTGAGTTTAATTTGGCAAAAAAAGAAATCCTTCTGCTTAATTATGGTTCAATCTAAAAATATAAAATTAACTCCTCAGAGAAATTATCTTTCTTTTCCCAGCCCCTATCGTGTGTGGTTTTTCAGGAGGAAATGATTAAATGACACATTAATAAGACTGTCAATAATTTATACTTGAAGCCTCATATATGTAGGGGTTTTCCTCCTTAGGTTTATGATCCAGGTCTTTATACATAGTACAAGTGATTTTAATGAAGAGGACAGTCACAGGCAATGAACAAAATTGGTGTTACCACTTTGAGGTCATAACGCTACATTTGGGACTGGCAAAATGTGGAGTGATTATCTTAAAGCCTGGGCCTTACCTCCAATTATCTAGTGGTCATTTTTGTTAGACTGTGTCATTGTGACCTCAAATTCAACACCTGAGAAAGCACATAATTTGTCACTCTTGTCACTTTTACCTCCATGATTGTGACCATCAGGAGCAAAGATTTTAAGGCATATTTTTATTTATTCCTTTCTTTAAACTTGCCTATTAAATGAATGTCATTTTTTTCACTATAAATTGTTTCTAATCTCTTGCCACTCCTTTTTTGTTCCTTAAACCACACTTGCTTTTCATTCTCTACTTATCAAGTATATTTATAGCTTCTCAGTTTGTTTTTTAGATCAAATCTGTCCCTAATGAAATACATCCCATATATTGCATGCAAGGAAATCTCCCTGAAACATATAGAATCATAACTTTATAAGGAGTGGTGCTTCTACCTCAAAGGCATTTGGTTCAAATCCACTAACTGTTCCAAGCAAGAAAGGTAGGAAACCTCTTCCTTTACAATTTACAGCTTCGGAAAACCCACTGGGAGGGTTACTTATGAGTTGGTTCTGACTCACCAACAACCAACAATGAGGTGTGGTTTTTCTTCCCATACCCTGTTGTTGTTATATACCATTGAGTCACCTATGGTTTATAGCAACCTTATGTACAACAGCTCTGAAGCCCTGCCCTGTCCTGAGCCAGTCTCACTGATTCCAACACACCTACCCCCTTTGCCCTAGTCACTGTATCAATCCATCTCATCCAGGGTCTTCATCTCCTGCATTGTCCCTTCAGCCTTCTGAGTATTGATGTCCTTCTCCAAGGATTTGTCCCTCATGGCCATGTGCCCAAAATATGTGAGATGGAGCTTCAAAATCCTAGCCCCCAAGGAGAAAGTTGGCTTTACTCTCTCCAAGACATACCTATTTGTTTTCTTGGTGGTCCTTGGTATGTTCAAGACTCTTCTCCACCACCACAACTCAAAGGCTCTTCTTTTGTCAACATTAGTCATTTTCCAGTTTTCTGGTGCATAGCAAGTAATTGCAATATGGCTTGGATCAGGTGCTCCTTAGTCTCTAGACTGACATCTTGATTTCTCAGTACTCAAGAGGTCTCTGACAGCAGATTTACCTAATGCAATTCATCTTTTGATTTCCTAACTGCTGGTGCCAAGATTGCTGATTGTGGAACCAAGCAAGCTGTAACTGTTAGTAACCTCAATCTCTTCTCCATCCATCGTGGTATTGCCAATTGGCCCAGTGGTGTGAATCTTTGACTTCTTGATGTTGAGCTTCATTTCTGGAGTTTTAGACTACTTTGTTGTTGTAATCATATTATCTGCTGTTTACAGGTATACATTCAAATCCACCAGGTATTCTGTGGGGATTAGATGGGCAATCTTCTCCTGTGCAATTTAGTGCCTCTGAAAATCCACTGGGGTGTCAGCTATGAGTCAATTCCGACTTGACAGAAAGTAACAACAATATACTACTTTGCCTTTGTAATCATTATCTGCTATTTACCAATATGCATTGTTTCCTCAAACTGGCTGATTTTTTGTCCTTCTTCCCAAAACACATACTTCATTTCACTTTCTTACCCCCTGCCTTGAATGCTTCTTTTTCCTTCTGACTTTTCCCAAATCAGCATGGTCTATACAGTACAGCAGTTCTCAGTTAGGAACAATTTTATTCCTCAGGGAACTTTGATAATGTCTGAAGACACTTGATTGCTACAATTGGAGGGAAAGGATATTACTGGTAGAAATAGGCAAGATTTCCATCTATTGAACATAAAGTCACTATGAGAGTCGACTCAATGACGCATAATAACAATAACAAGTCTAAATAGACTAGGGGCACTGCTAAACATTTTACAATGCACAGAGTAACCATTGCAACAAAGAGTTCTATAGTCAACAAGTCAATAGTCTCAGGACTGAGAAACCTTGACTTGCAGAATGGGCACAAGAAACAAGACCTTGGTGTCAATCCAAGATCTTCTGGGTGACTTGGATCGAGCAAATCATTTTGCTTTCTACAGTTGCTGCATCTTCCTGAGTGAAATGAGGTGAGTGGACCACAGTGCTATGAACTCTCACAAAACTTTTCCTCTTTCTGACTTCCTTTCCTTATTTACCTATATTAGAATGCAACAATGGTCTTAAGCAGAGTAGAAATTGTAGGGATGGTACCGGATCAGGAAGTTTCCATTTCATTATATATAGGGTCACTATGAGTCAGAGCTGACTCAAAGGCACTTCCAAGAGACACTTCAAATTGCTTCATGGTTCATCTTGAGTATTCTCTGATATTCCTTGTATGTATATGCATCTCTGTTTATAAACCATGGCACAGGTTGCTTACTGAATGAAAAAAATGTTCAAGAAGTCCTTGTTGATTGATTGTTTGTATTCCTGAACAAATACAAGTATCCCCTGCTTTTTGCAAGTTTGCTTTACATACTTCACTTTTACAAAGACCTATGTTAATATCTCTCCAGGACAGAACTATATAGTCTCTTGGCAATCTTGAAGAGGGGAGACCAGTTTGCTTATTTAGAGGTAAGGATTTTGAAGTTCTGTCTCACATAATTTGGGCATATTGTCAGAAAGGGCTAGTCATTGGAGAAGGACATCACGCTTGGAAGGATAGAGGGTCAGCACAAGAGAGGAAGTCCCTGGATGAGATGGATTGACACAGTGATTGTGACAATGGAGCCAGATGTGTCAGAGATCGTGAGTTTAGTTCAGAAGAGAGCAAGGTTCAGAGCTGTTGTTCATAGGGTCGCTATTAGTCAGACTCAACAGTACATAACAACAACATGCTAATATCTACTGGGTTTTGCCAATAGAAAAAGTCTGAAAAAGATTTTTACTTTTATAGAAAATAGTTAAAAACGATATGAGAGTTCAATATTTGTCCAGTGAGTCGCTAAAGAGACAGTAGACACACCAAGCAGAAACAGGGGCATTGCCAATCCCCTTCCCTAGAAAGTACACTAAGCATCTCAACGTCAAGTAAACACAGATTTGAGCTGTGTCTTTGAACATTGCACATTAGTGGTATTTTAGTTTTAATGTGTTATTTGGTATAATTTGATAATTTTTTTTAGTCTGAAATTTCTATGTTTTATGGCATTCCAGCTAAGAGATGCTCTACATTTGCAGAGTGGAGGAAACTTGTATTCCCAAACCATTTGAAACATAAAAAATATGCCTATGTATGTTCAGAAAACCAGCACACTACATTTGTTTTTTCCAAGCCAAATATTTTGGACTGAGAATGTGTTGTTTTGCCTAACGAGGTAAAGGAACAACCTACTCCTTCGTTGTAACCCATTTGGAGTGGCTGCTAGAGCCAACTTGCAGAGAAAAGGATTGTTTCTCCAGGAACTCACATAATTTACTATGAAGATAAAATTAATACATATTCATTAGGTAAAAAATTAAAATATAAAAATACGCAGAGCGGAAGATGAAAATAACTTTTAGTCTTATCACTCAGAGGTAACCATAGCTAACAATTTAACCTAGTCATTTGGTCTTTAAAAATGCATGTACTGGGGGGAGAGTTGGGAGGGGAGAAAAGTGCAACAATGAATGTATGGAAATCCAAAGTCTCTGTAAATTTTTACTGAAATTAATAATAAATTTAAATAAAACAAAAAAAGAATGTACATTGTGAAAAGTAAAAACAGAGTTTTAAAAATTTAAACATTTTGCTTTTATTTAAAAAAAAACTATACACATTCTCCTTTCAAGTATTTATGAGTATAAAAGATGACAAGTATTACTCTTTCTCCTTATATTTATTTCATAAATTTTTTTCTCATAGAAATAACCAGTTTTAACAGATATGTGTTAACAGTATGTATTCTTTAAGACTTTTCTTTGCATTTATAAAAATATACATTTTTAGTTGGTACAAATATAGGTGCATAGTACATATTGTTATGCAACATATATCTCCACTGAGTGTATTATACATCATATAAATTTACCTTTCCTTTAAATCTTCACAGTGATGCCACTGAATAGATGTAGCAGCACACTTTAAAATAATCTCCAATGGTTGGAAGGAGGCAGAGTAAAGTGAAGTGAGTTGAGACGCCCATTTCTTTTCTTAGCAACTAACCACCGTAAAATGGATAATAACAGAAACGGATTGAAATTTCAGATTTCTGGATGACAATCAAAGTGTGAAAGAATTGGAGTGAATCTAGAAGTTGAAGAGAAGATAAGCAGAAATAGAATAGAACCTGAGAGAACCTACCCACTAATGTTAGAAATGCTTGCTCATAGCAGTCATTTGGGGCTGGGTAGCACCATAAACCAAGAGTACAGAAATAGAGTGTATCTGAAGAAGTTACAGCCCTATTGTTTTTTCTTAAGTGCAAATCAAAGTAACTGTAGGAGTTTGTGGGTTAAGAAGTTGGGATGGGGTGATGGAAGACTGTGGCACTGTAAGAGCGAGCTGTTGAATATCACCTAAGAGAAATGGACATTAGGACTGAAAGGAAGAGCAAAGGGAACAGGATGACAGACTCCTCAGACTGACTAGGCGACACAGAGAGAAAATTATTTACAACAGTGGGTGAGCCTGGGTTGAGGCATCTGCAAGAGAAAACAAAAGGAAAGTCAAGCCTCACCATTGTCTTTTTTTTTACATTTTTACTAATTTTAATGAACATTTACAGAGATTTTGGATTTACATTCATCCATTGTTGTACTATTTTCTCTTACCCCAACCCCAGTTCATTCCTCTTTTTTTCCCCTTGAAAGTTAAGTCCCATTGCCACAGTACTTGCCAAAGCCAGTTCTGATTAATCTCCTTTGTTAGTGTATCCTTTGCCATTCCCTATCACTCCTCCCTGAGAGAGACTTCACCCTGATTCATAAGGAAAAGGGGACGGCATATTCTCTTAGCTACTTCCTGCTGAAAAGGGATGCTTTAGGTTTCAGGGTGAGCATCTTCTCTCACTACTTTAAAGGGCCCCTTTGGCAATAGGAAACACGTAGACTATTGTGGAAATTAATTTTGGAATTTAGACACATTGTTATCAATTGTGCTTAGCCATACATGTTCATATCCTTGAAGATGTATCATGGAAGTGTTGCAGCCTAGAAGACACAAATTTAACTAACAAGTTAAAAGTACATGAGTCAAAAATTAAAAGCAATAATATCCCAAGTTAAGAAAACAAATAGATTCATCCTAGAGAGGGTTAAACCAGGCTGCTCCTTGGAGGCAAGGATTCTGGGGCTTCACCTGACATACTTTGGACATGTTGTAAGGAGAGACGGGTCTTTGGAGAGGGACATCATGCTGGGCAGAGTGGAGGGACAGTGCAGGAGGGGAAGACCCTCTATGAGGTGGATTGATTCAGTGACTGGGGTAATCGGGATGGATGTGTCAGAGGCAATGAGATTGGCACAGGATAGACCAGGGTTTAGGGCTGTTGTACATAGGGTCGCTATGAGTCGCAAGCGACTCGACTGCACATAACAACAACAACAATATTCCAAGTAGAGGTTCTAACAGTGGTGCAAATCAAGTTACAGAGGGAAGGTAGTTCTTAAAATAAAAGGCTTATTGACTAGTACTTTGTCTATTATAGTATAAAGGTTAGGAACCACAAGATGTAGAGACTCAGCTATGTCATTTATTGTTCTTAAGTCCTGGACCAAATTCCATCTACCACTGGGTTGTTTTACAGCTCGGAAGTCCGCACGCAAGGCAGAAGTTAAGTAAGGAACTGCTTATGAGGTTTTCCTTCCCAGGCATAATGAAGAATGAGAGAAAATGTATTCACCATTGTCATTTTAAAAAGAAGAAAAAATCATTTGAAAACGGTCTTCTGCAGACAACTTATCCCTTCAGAGATTAAGCATTCAGAACATCTGAATCAGCCCTGAGAGGAAACAAATTCAAGACAACTAATGATTGTCCTTTAGTGCTTCACAGGAGAAGATCCCACATCTGCTCATGAATGGTCATTTTTGACTCATGGCTATCCTATGAAGCTGAGTGGAGCTATCCAGAGAAATTTCAAAGCTGAGAATCTTTGCTGAGATGAGTTACTATATCTTTCCTCTGTAGAGTGGCTGGTGGCTATGAATTGTGTCCTAATGGCTGGCAGCCAGATGCTTGGACCCTGCACTACTAGGGTATCCAAAAAAACTTCCCCACAAAAACAAGAGTACAAAATTTTAACCAGGACAAAAAAGATGACAAAATGGCCTAAGTCCAACAAAAAGATAGGAAAACACACAAAATCACAGTGAAAACAAAAGATCTGTCCAAAGCAATACTTGAGGAAGAAATGTCTCCCAAGAAGGCCAGAAGAATGTAGAGTCATCAATTTTCAAACTATGATATTACAAATGTTTAAATAAAATAAATAAACTATCAGAAATTAGAAGTTAAATACATGAACTAAATGAAGACTCAGTATGGAAACGGAAAACAAAAATTACCAAAAAAAGTAAACCAGAAGAGAACTTCTAGAACTGAAAAATGAAACAATTGCATTGAAAAAAAGCAAAATAAATATTCAGCAATAAAGTCAGGCAGACATAAGACAGACTAAATGAACAAGAAAACAACTGAACTAATGAAGTCTTAGAAAATGAGGGGGGAAAGATCAAAGCAAAGAGGAAAAAAGATTCAAAAGGAAAGACAGAATTCAATTAATAAATCTAAGGTTAGAATATTTGGAATACCAGAGCATCATGACAATAATAGCATTATTAAGATTATTCTCCAAGAGATAATCAAAGATAATTTCCCAGATCTGAACAGAACCAAGGCTGAAAATAAAGGCAGTGGGTGGAGATCCTCCAAGTGACCAGAACTGCAGTGGGCAGCATCTGCAGGAAGGAGTGGAGCATTGCTGGTGGAAGCCTCAAGACAGAGTAGAGCAGTGGCAGCAGGAGAGACCAGCATCACAGAAGTGACTGGAGGCCTGAGCCACTATATCTAGGGTTGGTTGGAAGGGGAGAAGGGGAGGGGAGTGCTGACCAGTAAGGCAGGGGTTGGAAGAGGAGAGGCAGAAGTAGATAGTGGGAGGAAGTGAATGCTGGCAGAGCAGAGGCAGAATCAAATCACAGGTGCCAAAGATGGGGGAGGGGGACACCAACACTTGATTGGTTACTTTTGAAATGGGAAATGTATCTCATCTGCTCTTCTGGGTAAAATGCTTGTCTGCCAGATACTGCTCTAAGTTGAACATCTAAATTTAGATAGACTAGGTATCATTAATACTATATGCAAGCAAGATAATGCTGAAAATTATCCTAGAGAGACTGGAACAGTGTATCAACAAAGAACTTCCAGATGTACAGGCTGTGTTTAGAAGAGGCTGTGGCACTAGGGACATTATGGTGGGCATAGTTCAATGATGACTAATTTTAAAAAGATCATGAATGGGACTGATGGTATGAAATACAATGTGACTGAAGGATAGTGTGACTCACAAAATATTGTAAGCAAACCAGTATAAAATAAAAATTTAAAAAAAGAAAATTCATATGGTCATATATCAATTCATACAGAAAAGTAATTTAATACAACTTAGCACTCATATACTAATAAAATCTCTCAGAAAAAAATCAGGGTAGAAGTTGTCTTAGTATAATAGAGAAGTCTTAGTATAATTAAGGGTATTTATGCAAAAGCAACAAACTATATTATTCTCAATAGAGAAAGGAGAAAAAGCATTACTTTAAGAATGGGAACAAACCAAGGATGTTCACTATTACCATTCTTATTCAACGTCTGACATATAGTCAGAAAAGTGAAACAAGATAAAAAGAAAATGAATCCAAATCAGAAATGAAGAAATAAAACTACAATAGCAGTTTACATGTGGCTTTTTGATTATGCAAGGGCATTCAAAGATGTGGATAATAATAAATTATAAATAATTTTTAGAAGAATGGGAATCCCAAACCACTTTACTGTGTTCTTGAAAAACAGCATTTCTACCTAGGAGAAGACTAAAACCAGTGGCCAGTCCCTTTTAGTAATCAGCCCGACATGGAACCTACTATACCATCAAGCATTAAAAAAGAAAAAAATCACTACCCTCTACTCAATTCTAGCTCATGGAGATGTTCCATCAGGTTTCTGAGACTGAAATCTTCAGCAAGATTTTGGATCACCTGTTTTTTGGAATGGGAACAAATATTAATTTCTTCCAGTTAGATGGCCTGGTAGCCGTCTTCCAAATTTCTACATGTAAATTAGAGGGCAAGTCCAGAGCTGTTATCTGTTTGTTGAAACACGTTAATTGGAAGTTCATCGATTTATAGAAATATCTATGTTGTTATTATTGTTGTGTGCTCTTGAGTTGGAACCAACTCATAGCTGACCATCCATAGGCTTTTCAGAGGCTGTAAATTGCATAAGAGGAGATTGCCTATCTTTCCCCTGAGGAACAGCTTGGTGGATTTGAACCAAGTACCTTCAGGTCAGGAGGGCAGTTCTTTGCCACTAGGCCACCAGAGATCCCTAGAAATATCTAGAGGTATTATAAATATATTTATTGAGGATACAAATATGGATACTTCTTAGACATAACCAAAGGTCTTATAATATTGGATTTTGGCTTAGGACCATAATGTTATGATGGTACAAATCAGTCAACTGGTGAAGCATAGTTCAAAAATATTATAATCTGCATTCTAGTAAATTGTGTTGTCTGCAGTCTTAAAAATTTTTAAGAGCCAGAGACACAACTTCAAAGGAGCGAAACTGTAAAAAGTTCACCAAAAGTGCAAAGAAAAAAGCTTACACAAGCTACGCCATCTACCCTGAGAGTAGGAGAAGCAGAGGGCACCTGGTTACGACCTTGCTTTATTTCCCAGGTTTTTCTCTTACGAGCAACTTTGGGGCAGAGGGGGGAGTCTTCGTACACACACTTTTGAATACTTGTTCAGGTTTTCCTTTCAGACAAAGCCTGGAGGTATAGAAGTTCTGGAGTTCTGAAGCCTAGAAGCCTTGGTTTAAAATGAACTTAATTTATTTTACTCGTAACAACCAATCTGCTCTCCAAATTATCTGCTAACAGCTCTTAAAAGTGATCTCACTCTGAGCTATCTTATTTAAAATGAGTAGAGCTATAGATTAACAGTGCAATTGAGTGTGTTAGAGATTGTGAGGAAAGCACAGAACAGGGCAAGTTTTCCATATGCTGATCCTTAGGTTGCTATGAATTGGGTCAGTGTATTTAATTCACTATTTTTATTTTAATATATTTATAGTATGTTGTAAGGTCAGAATTCTATCCCAGATATATATTTACACTTCCTTAAAATATACTGTATGTCTTATGTGCAAAATGTATCTCCAACTGAACATAATCAGACTATTCTTAATATCCAAATAAATTGGTTTCTAAATTCCATTAAATTAGCACATGTAGTGTTAACTTCAGAGTTAGAAAATTTATATTTAATGCTCATTTCTAATTGTTACTTGATGCCCTTAGAGAAATTAGATAACCACTCTGAGTCCACATCCTTTTCTGTAAAATGGGAAGAATAATAATAAGGCTGTTTCCTTTTTGAGGCTGAAATTAGAACTCTTAGCACACAAAACATGTTAGTTTGTTTTTTATCTCTTTAAAGCTTAGAAAGGTAGAGAGTCAGGACAGAACAGCAAGACCGTGGATGACATGGCTTAACACAGTGACTGTGGTAATGTGTTCAGGTGTATTTGAGACAGTGAGGTGGCTCAGGCTCGGGCAAAATTCTGAGTCATTGTTCATAGGGTTCCTATGAATCATAGTTGGCTTTGATGGCACATAACAACAAGAGCTTAATAGATGTGGCTCAAGTAAGTAAAAATTCTAGTACTGAATAGGATTCAAGAAGAGATATATGAAACTGTGGTACATTTACAGAATAGAATACTACGCTATGCAAGAACTCAAGAGCAGCAATTTTGCAAAAATGCTATATAACATTGGAGAGACCAGGCAGCAATATTCAGAATAGACTAACTCCATCTCTGAATAAATGAACTATAAGAACTAATACTGTGTAAAACCATTGTTGTAAAAAACAGAAGGATAACCAGTAAGATATCTGTGGACAGCCAAAGAGGGAAGAGAGGGGTGCAAGGAGGCTGAATGGGGAGAGGGGAGGAAGTCAAAGAGTTTGGTGAGTCAAGGAAAGGGGAAGACAAAATCCTCAAAATAATATACATGAATGAAACATAATATAAACAAATTATTACATGAAAACCAAGAAAAAATTACCAAAAAAGAGAATAGATATCTGAAAATAGATGTCAAACCAAAAAGTCTATCTTTTTTTTAAAAAAAAAAAATCATTATTTTGTGTGTGTGTACTGTCAAATTGGATCTGACTGGTATAGGAGGAGATTGTCCCTCCTTCTCCTGCAAGAGCTTCTGGTGGGTTTGAACCACTCACCTCTGAGATTGCAGTACAGCTTCTTGCCACTAGGCCACCAGAACTCCCACAAAAGTCTATTTTAAATATCAGACAGTAGCTTGGTGTTGATTAATTCTAGAAGATACCTCATTCTTCCTCTTCATTGAGTTCCACAATGCACCTAATAAAGCAAATGAAAAGTGCTATCTGTGGATTCCAAACCACACTAACCATGTATGTCTAGGAATTGAAGAGGACACTTCTGTCAAGTATTAGTTGTTGTTCTTATTAGTTGCTGTCCTCGAGTCACCCGAGACACAGAAACCCCATGCATAAAGAGATGAAATGCTCCCCAATCTTGTGCCATCTCAGAAACAGTTATGATTCAAAGCATTGTGATTAATTGTATTGTCATTGGCGAATATTCAGAAATAGATTGCCAGACCTTTATTGCAACTCTGTCTTAGTCTAGACGGTGTGCTGAAATCTGTTCAGTATCACAACAGTGTGCAAGCCTCTGCTGACAAGTGAACATGAAGTGCATTGGCTGAGAATCAAGACCACTTCTCCCACATGGAAGCTTGAATTTTACCATTGGTGGAACTATAATCAGTGCTTCAAAATGAACTAGACAAGGAACATTCTGTAAGGAATTAAGGCCTTTCTACCTAGGGAAATGTCATTCTTGGCTAACTAAAGTCTATGTTACGTTGCTGTACCCAGTGCTCTCTGAAGTAGCACAACAGTTCTTGTTCCCCATGGATACACTGAAGATTAAACTTGTCATGAAAATGCAATGGCAAGAAATTTCAGAAGAGAATGAGTGACAGTAATTGGAAGTAATTTGAGTAGAGGCGATATGAAAAAGTAGCTTTTTATTATTAATTCTCCTCCTTTTATAATACAAATGATCATGTATAACGCACTTATTTTGACAGTAGCCCAAGACTTTGGAAATATTCCCCTGAACCAGTTGTAAACGGAGATAATCAATTTCACTGTGATTATACTGATTAAGAAATTATTCACCTACTATATTTTTCATAGTAGATATTTTTCAAATGCCACTTAAATCTGTTAAGCTTAAAAACCTTGCTATTAACCAAGATGCATAGGAAATTTAAAACTGATAGCACAGATATTATGAATAGTGCCTCTTAAGACAAAATTTGATTTGTTTGAAGGCAGATGACACTATAAAGGATAGTCAAGATGTCAGTAGAGGGACTTGATATGCTACTTGATTTACTTAGCATCTCTGTCACTTTATAGATTGAAATATGATTGATGGCAACATTAATATAGAAAGTATGTTAATATTAGAGCAGGCTTTAAGAACCTCAATAGAACATTCTCCCCCCTCCTCAAATTGATAATTTGGAAGAGCGTACCCTGAGGACACAACACATTTTAGACCATAGCTCCTCAGTGCAAAATATCTTTTTACTTATTAGAAAATTATACTCATTTTATACACAACCAAATGCACTCATTTTAAGTGTACATGTCAAAGGATTCTAGGTAAGAAGATGCACTGCAATCCCAAAGGCCCACAGTTTGAATCTACCAGCTGCTCTGCAGGAAAAAGATAGACAACCTCATCACATGCAATTAACTGCCTCTGAAAGCCTACGAGAGGGTCAGCTATAGGTCGGATCCAACCTACCCGTGTACAACAACCACCACAGCTACATCAAGACAGAGAATCCTTTCACTGCTTTGTTCTTTCTGGGTCAGTGTTCCTACTCCTTTGTCCTGGGCAACCTCTAAACCATTTTCTGCCACTATGAATTGTTTATATCTTCAGAGTTTTGTATGAAAGAAATCTTTCAGTGTGTGATATAGTCTTTTGTGTCTGGATCTTCCATTCCGTATGATGCCACTGAGATTTGTTCAATTAATAAGGATGACAGAAGAATTATTGCCTTTCAATTGTGGTGTTGAAAAAAAAATCTCATGAACTGTCAAAAGAACAAAGGGCAAAGGGATGATCCTTAAAGACAAGGTCGGTGAAACTTTATTTTCCATACTTTGCATTGGTGTTAAGAGGAGTCAGTCTTGAAAAAAGACATCATGCTCAGGAGGTGGAGGGTCAGAGGAAAAGAAGAAGATCCTCAATAAGATGGACTGACACAGAGACTATATCAATGGGCTCAAATATTTCAGGGATGATGAGGGTGGCACAGGGTAAGGCAAAGTTCAGATCCACAGTTTATAGGGTCACAGTTGATTCAATGGAACCTAACAACAACAACATATGAATAGAGCAAAATTTGTGTACACCTTCTTGTGAAGATGGGTATTTCATTTGTGTCCAGCGTTTGGCCTATAATAACTGAAGGCACATTGTACATTTCTGAGTAAGACTTTGTGTGGACATGGGCTTTTATTTCTTTTCAGTAGTGTGGCAAGATACATGGTAAGTATACATTGACTTTATAAGATGGCATTAAATTGTATCCTTAAGTAACCTCACCATTTCACATCCCCACCAGCAGTGTATAATACTTTCCATTGTTCCATGTAATAACCAACCCTTGATATTACTGGTCTTTTTCATTTTGTCATTCTAGCAACAGTGTGATTATATTAATTGTGACTAGTAATATGGTGCATCTTTTCATGTGTTTATTAGTCATTCATATATTTTGTAGCGTATTTGCTCATATGTTTCGGTAAATTCTTAAAATTGACTTGTTCATTTTATAACAGAGTTGTAAAGATTCTTTATATTTTCAAGATGTGGTTCTTTGCTAGGCATAGAATTGTAAACATCTTCTGAATGGCTTGCAATGCCTTTTGAAGACCAGAAGTTTTCTATTTGGATGGAAAAGGACTCTTTTAAATTGCTCTTTATTAGTTTCACCCCACCAGTGCTTTAAACCACTTTTTGAACATAAAGGTAGGTCCTTAGTGATTCTTTGTTTATTGACAAATTGGGAGAGTAAAAAATATTAGCTCTGAATGAAGAATTATATTTTAAATATTGACATCCTGACTTCCTCCAAGTAAATTATTCAAGGTTTACAAAGCAGCTCTCTTAGGTAGCCAAAATATCACTGCTCCCATTTTCTAGAAAAATAATCTGAGGTATAAACACTGAAGTATGTGGCCTGAGGTGATGAAAAATCACCAAGAAAAAACAGAGAATGCAGTGAACATAATTGGTTATAGTGATGGCTCTAATTTAAGCCCTTTGGAGTCCGTCACCTGATCCCCAAACTCATTGAGCTAAATTGTATCAGGGTTGGTGCCTGAGGGATTAATCCTGGTTTGCAACTACTGATTATTTTCATTGTCTTTCTTTTCTTCATCTAGCTTCTCACCTCCCTTACTTCCCCTCCTTGATCCATTGTGCACATTGTCTAGCTATCTTACTGCAGAAATTCTTGTATTCTTTTTCTTGTGTTCCCTGTCTCCTCTTCTCTTCTGCTTGTCTTAAATGAGGAATGTAAATTTTATCACTAATAAAATATGATTGCCTGGTAGAGAAAATGCACACTGACTATGGCTAATAATCTTCAGTGCAGTTTTAAATTCTTCTTTTATTATCATTGGTTCTTGGTCATATGGGTTTTTGTTGTTGTTATGTGCTGTTGACTATAATTCCCAGTGACCCTATGAACAATCGCTCTATCGTGAGCCCATCTCACTTGTCTCTGACACACCTACCTACACATTACCCCAGTTACTGGGTCAATTAATGTCATCCAGGGTCTTCCTTCCTGGTGCTGTCTCTCCACCCTTTAAGGCATGATATTCTTCTCCAAAGACTGGTCTCTCCTGGCAACATTTCCAAATTTTCTGATACGAAGCCTCAAAATCCTTACAATCTTGGTTTGACCCTTTCCAGGACAGACGTTAATTTTCTTGGCAGTCCATGGTATGTTTAATACTCTTCTCCAGAACCACAACTCAAAGGTATCAAAGCCAACCTCTTCTGTCATTTTTGGTAATTGTCCAGATCTCTGATGCATGGCAAGTACTTGTGAAGACCGTGGCCTGGATGAGACTCACTCTGAAGAGGTCCCGGAAAACAGATTTTCCTAATGCAATCCATCTTTCGATTTCTTGACTTCTGGTGCCAGGAACGTTGATTGTGGAACCAAGCAAGGTGAGATTATTAACAGCCTTAAACTCTTCTTCATCCGTCATGGTGCTGCCAATTGGCCCAGTGATGAGAATCTTTGTTTTCTTGATGTTGAGATTCAATCCATGTTGCAGACTGCAATTCTTGACTCACAGCAGCTAATGCCTCAGGTCCTCAGTTTCAGCTTGCAAGTTTGTGTCATCTGCATAACATAGGTTGTTGATGAGTCTTCCTCCCATCCTGATGCCACATTCCTCCTCATGAAATCCAGCTTCCCAAATGATCTGCTCCACACATAGATTGGAAAGGAATGGAGACAGGGTGTGTCCCTGATGTACTCTTCTCCTGATTTTGAACCATGCAGTGTTCTTTGCTCTGTTCTTTTTTTTTGTTTTTTTTGTTTTTGTCTTTGCTCTGTTCTAATGGCTGTCTCCTGTTCCAAGGATAGATTTTGCATGAGCACAGTCAGGTGTTCTGGGATTTCCATTCTTCTCAAGGTTAGCCACAGTTTGCTGTGATCCACACAACCGAATGCCTTTGCATAGTCAATGGAACACATACATTCCTCTGGTACTCTCTGCTTTCAGCCAAGATCCATCTGACATTGGTGATGATGGTCATAAGATACTTCCTAATATTTTTCAGTGTTGAATAATTCTTTGTGGTACAGTGGCTCTGTGTACTCCTTCCATCTTCTTTTGATGCTCCTGGTATCATTCAAGATTTTGCCCATAGCATCTCTCAAGCTTTGAATTTGTTTTTTCAGTTCTTTCGGCTTGAGAAATGCCAAAGGAGTTATTCCTTTTTTATTCTCTGGCCCTAGCTCTTTGCACATTTTATTATAATATTTTGTTTTGTCTTCTTGAACTGCCCTTTGAGATCTTCTGTTCAGTTCTTTTACTTTGACATCTCTTCCCTTTTTCTTTGGCCTCACCACACTTTAATGCAATTTGCATAGTCTCTTCTGATATCCATTTTTCATTTTTCTTTCTCCTCTGTCTTTGTAGTGATCTTTTGTTCTCTTAAGGGATAATATCCCTGATGTCATTCCACAGTTCCTCTGGTGGTCAATTACTGGTGTCCAATGCCTCAAACCTACTCTTGAGATGATTCTTAAATGCAGGTGGGATAGATTAAAGTTTATATTTTGGTTCTTGTGAACTAGTTTTCATTTTCTTCAGCATCAGTTTTAACTTGCACATAAATAATTGATGGTCTACGATATCATTGATTGCACACGCAAACAAGATTCTACTGAAGATTATCCAAAAATGACTGGAACAGCACATCAGCAAAGAACTGCCAGAAGTCCAAGCTGGGTTTAGAAGGGGCCGTGGTATTAGGGATATTGTAGCTGACGTTAGATGGATCTTAGCTGAAAGCACAGAAGAATGTCTATCTGTGTTTCATTGATTATGCAAAGGCATTTGTGTGGATCATAACAAACTGTGGCTGACTCTGAAAAGAATGGGAATCCCAGAACACTTGATCCTTCTAATGCAAAACCTATACTTGGACCAAGAGGCATTCATCAGAAAGAGCAAGGAAACTCTGCATGGTTCAAAATTGGGAAGGGTGTATGCCAGGGATGTGTCCTATCTCCATACCTTTTCAACCTGTATGCAGAAGAGATTATCTGAGAGGCTGGGCTCTATGAGGAGAAGTGTGGCATCAGGATTGGTGGAAGATCTATTAACAATCTGCGTTATGCAGAGGACACAATCCTGCTTGCTGAAACTGAGGAGGACCTGAAGCGCTTGCTTCAGAGGGTCAAGGACTGCAGCCTTCAGTATGGATTGAAGTTCAATGTCAAGAAGACAAAGATTCTCACCACTGGACCAATTGGCAGCATCAGGATGGATGGTGAAGAGACTGCAATTGTTAACAACTTTAGTCTGCTTGGCTCCACAGTCAACAGTCTTGGCACCAGTATTCAGCAAAAAAAAAACATATTGCGATGGGAAAGTCCACTGTTAGTGACCTCTCCAGGGTACTGAAGAGCAGTGGTGTCACTCTGGAGACTAAGGTGCATCTGATACAGGCTATGGTCTTTGCAATAACTTGTTATGCATCAGGGAGTTGGACAGTGACTAAGGAGGACAGAAGGAGAATCGATGCCTTTGAGCTGTGGTGCTGGAGAAGAGTATTGAATGTACCCTGGACTGCCAAGAAAAAAAACAGATTCATCTTGGAGAGGGTTAAACCAGGCTACTCCTTGGAGGCAAGTATTCCGAGGCTTCATCTGACATACTTTAGACATGTTGTAAGGAGCAAGAGGTCCTTGGAGAGGGATATCATGCTTTGAAGGGTGGAGGGACGGCACAAAAGGGGAAGGCCCAATGAATGGAAACCCAAAATTTCTGTAAATGTTCATTAAAATTTAATAAAAAAAAATTTTAAAGAAGGGAAGACCCTCTATGAGGATGTAATCGGGATGGGTGTGTCGGAGGCAGTGAGATTGGCACAGGATAGAGCAGAGTTTAGGGCTGTTGTACATAGGGTCGCTATGAGTTGCAAGCAACTCAATGGCATATAACAACAACAACAACAACAACAACCCCACAGTCAGCACCTGACCTGGGGGGTGACTGTTGATATTGAGCTTCTCCAACAATTCTTTCTGAAGATATATTCAATTTGATTCCTGTTCAAACGAGTCATGTCCATATGTAGAGTTGCCTTTTGTGATTTGTTTTATAAAAGGTATTTGCTATGAATAAATAATTGAACATGAAAAATTCAATAATTCACCCTCTAGCCTCATTGCTGAAAGTTATGTTGAAGACATTGGCAAAAAAGAATTCCCCAGGAATTGATGGGATATAAATTGACATGTATCAACTAATAGATACAACCCTGAATGTGCTCACCAGTCTGTGTCAGGAAATTTGGAGGACCCCCACCTGGCTGACTAACTGGAAGAGGTCCATGTTTCTTCCCATTCCTAAGAAAGGAATCCAATATTAACAGCACAGGCAAGCAAAAGATTGCTGAAGATCACCCAAAAACATCTAGAAAAGTACATTGACAAGGAACTATCAGAAGGTTAAGAGGGGTTTAGAAAAGGCTATGACATAACAGTGTTGATGTCAGATGGATTCTGGCTGAAAGCAAAGACTATCAGAAGAATGTCTTTTTGTTTTATTGAGTATGAAAAAACACTTGACCATGTTGATCATAACAAATGATGGCTAACATTGAGAAGAACAGGAATGTTTAATTGTACTAATGTAAAATTTTATACTTAGATCAAGAAGCAGTTGTCCAAACAGAGCAAAAGATAGCAACATGGTTTAAAATTAGGAAGGTGATCATGTCAGCACAGGGAAAACTGAAAAAAAAAAAAACCAAACCCAAATCCTACCCTCCCCCCAGCCCCAGAGTAAAGGCTGTTTTCCTTCTTCATATCTAGTCAATCTTTATGTTAAGCAAATAATTGAACATGATGCTGGATTCTACAAAGAGTAATGTGGCATCAGGGGAAAAGGAAGATTCATCAACATCTTGCATTATGAAGATGACACAAGTGAGCAACCAATTATTTGTATTATTCATTCTGCTAAGATTAGCAGCAGACTAGTCTTGTGAAGTCTCTAGTCAATGTAGTCCCAAATTCTTAACCTGCTCTTTATGTCCATTATTTCTAATATCAGCATCTTCTCCTTAGTTAAGTTCCCTAGCTCCCCTATGCCCCTTGGGTTTGATGGTTCCTTGGAAAGTCCTCCAGAGACTCAGACCCATCAGGAGAATGATTCATGTGCCTGTAGACTGGTTTTGTAGAATTGATGAGTAGTGGACCAGGCTGAGTACAACTGAATGCTTAGTCCATAAGCTTGGGCTAAGTCAACAAGTCACACTGTTGCTCCTGTGCTGGTGTCTTCACACATTATCACTGTGTGGAAAGCACTCTCTTATATTGGCCCTACAGCTGTTGGTGATTTGCAAGACCATATGTCCATAGTGAAAGTAGCTGGAGGCAATTTCCTTAGTGAGAACTAACACAATGGATAGAAAAGCCTTTCCCCCCCCCTCTAGTTTCTTCAGTATTTTTTTCTTTTTAAAAATTTTATACTGATTTATTTAGAAAATTCAAATACATTGTCTTTCACACAAGATTCTTCCTATTTCCTTTACATTCATTGTGTAACCTTATAATTAACATACCACCCCTCATCCATCCTCTCCCCTCTACTTCCATCCTCCCCTGCCTTGGATCCTCATACTCACTCTACAACAATGGTTTTTTACAGTATTTGTCTTTGTGGGACCAAGTTAGGTCACTCAGTACAACGCTCTCCAATTGCTCCCAAGTTAGGTAATAATTTACAAAATCATTCTCCTGCATGCTGTGTAGTATTTGTACATTGTATGAATGTACCACAACTTCCCAGTCCATTTGTTTATGGTTAGACATCTGGGCTGTTTCCATTTTCTTGTGAAAATGATGGTGAATAATATGATATGAACATTAGTGTACGAGTCTCCGTTTGAGCCTGGAAGTAAAACCCAAAACCATAAAGTTCTTAAGAAACAACCTGGGATCAAGCTTAGAAGCCATAGCCCATGGCATACTTTACTGCCAAACAGAGCCAGAAATGCACAATCTGAAGAGAATAAAACTGATGAATGGGGCCTTCTAAGGGTTAAATTCCTGTGTACAACAAAAACTTTTCCCAGCAGCGTGAAAAGAAAACCTACTGACTGGGAACAAACATTTGGTAATATCATCTCAGAGAAGAGTCTCATAACAAAAGTCTACAGAATAGTCCTGGGCCTTCACAAGGAAAAGACTGATAACCCAATTACAAAATGGGCAAAATAAATAAAAATAATTTTCACAGAGGAAGGTATTTGAATGGCCAACATGAAGTATGTAAGTCATCTACTTCACTCATTATATCTTAATCTCCCCATTTAAAATAGTCAAGTTCTGATTTGCCTAGCTCTATCAAATCAGTAGTCTGAGGAAACAAGCATGTCTCTTTCCTCTAAAGAATCTTCTATTACAGTTGAAAGTTGGAGTATCTACATCTATAAACAAAGGTCCATTCCAGAGCAAACCATTATGTAACAGTAATCAACATTAGCTCACAGAATGAAACATGAAACATCTCTTCATCTGGTTAGGTCCTGGTCAATGCACCCCCAGTCATCTATTGTTAGGTCCAAATGGGCATCAGCAGCAAATTCAGGAGTCCACAAGTCTTTCAATGTTTCAGACAGGCTGCTCTCTTCACTCAATCCTATCTTCACATCTGGGATCCTCAGCATCCCCTGCTCCACAAATCAGCAATCCTTCTTCACTTATCCATTCATCAAGTAGACTCAGGTGGTCACCATGAGGAAAGCATACTCATCAGCTTCCTTTAATATCAAGCCCTAAAGAGAGGGCTCTAATTAGCATCAGCTTGACTTTGTCTCAGTTCATTGGCAAAATTTCTCTTTTTCTATTTGTCTTCTTTCAACTGTAACTCTCTTCAGAGCATTGAGTTGTACTTAATCTTTCTTAAGCTAAGCTCCACAGTCTGTATCAAATTCTACTACCTACTACAAACTGGAAATGCTTACTCATAAGACAAAGAGTACAGCCTTTGGTATGAAATATACCTCGACATCAAGAAAACAAAGGTCCTCACCCCTGAAACAATAGGAAACACCATGAAAGATGGAGAAGGGATTGAAATGGCCAATTATTTCAACTTGTTGGGATCAGCAATCAACATGCTTTATACCAGCAGTCAGGAGGTCAGGAGATGTACTGCATTGGACAAGCCTGCCGTGAGAGACCTCTCCAAAATACTAAAGAGCAACGATGCCAGTTTTTGTTTATTGTTAAGTCTGAACCAACCCATAGCTGATCCTCCAGCAAGTTTTCAAAGGCAGTGAATTATATAGTAGGAGATTGCCCATCTTTCTCGGAGCAGCTGGAAGATTTGAACTGCTTGCATTTGGGTTAGCAACACAGTTCTTTACCACTAAACCACCAGAGCTTGCTATTGTTCCTTAGTGTTGCTTCGCCTTCCATTGTGTGAATGTACCATAATTTCTCAATCCATTTGCTTGGTCATGGGCATTTGGGTTGTTTCCATTTTCTTACTATTGTGAATAATGCTGCTATGAACATAGGTGTACATATCTCTATGTCTTAGTTCTAATTCCCTTGGAGTATATTCCTAGCTGTGAAATAGCTGGGTCATATGTGATTTCTTAGGAAATCAGTTTTCTTAAGAAACAACAAATTGCCTTCCAGACTGATTTTTATCATTTTACAATTCCACGAGCAGCACATGAGAGTTCCAATCTCTCTACATCTCCTCCAACATTTATTGCTTTGCTGTCTTGTTAAACTTTGCTACTGCTACTAGGGTGAGAAAGTATCTCATTGTGGTTTTGATCTACATCTCACTTATTGCCAGTGATTTTGAGCATTTCTTCATGTGTCTGCTGGCCATTCAAATGTTTCCTTTGTAAACAGTCTTTTCATATCTTTTATCCAGTTTTTGTTTTTCTATCCTGATAAAAGGTTATCAGTCCTTTTCCTTTGGAAGCCCTGTAATATTCTGTAAACTTTCCTTATAAGACCCTTGTCTGAGATGCCATTGCCAATTTTTTCCCCCCCGTGTGTAGGTTTTCTTTTCATCCTGTTAGAAAAAGGTTTTGATGCACACAGGGACTTGATTTTTAGCCAGTCCCATCTATCTGTTTTATTTTCTAGTGATCTCATTTCAGCTATATTTGTGTGGGTCCCAACAAGTTGTGGCTAACACTGAGAAGAATGGGAATCCCAGAACACCTGATTGTGCTCATGTGAAACCTGTACTGGAACAAGATAGCAGTCATCAAAACAGATAAAGGAAACACTGCATGGTTTAAAAACCAAGAAAGGAGTCCAAAAGGGGTGCATCTTGTCACCATATCTTTTCAATATATATATGTGGAACAGACCATTTGGGAGGCTGGACTTTTTGAAGAGGAATGTGGCATCAGGATGGGAGGAAGACTCATCAACAACCTGTATTATTCAGATAACACACCTTGCTTGCTGAAACTGAGGAGGACCTGAAGCGTTTACTGCAGAAGGTCTAGGAATATAATCTTTAATAGGGATTGAAGATCAACATAAAAAAAAAAACAGATTCTCACCACTGGATCAATTGGCAGCAGTATGATAGATGGAGAAGAGATTGAGATAGTTAACAATTTCAGCTTACTTGGTTCCACAATCATCACTCTTGGCACCAGCAGTCAGAAAATCAAACGATGAATTGCATTGGGAAAATCTACTTTCAGGGACCTCTCCAGAATGCTTAAGAACAACAATGTCAGTCTAGAGTCTAAAGTGCACCTGATCCAAGCCATGGTCTTTTCAATTACTTGCTATGTGTCAGAGAGCTAGACAATGACTAAGGATGAGAGAAAAAGAATCTCTGCCATTGAGTTCTGATGGAGAACAATATTGACCATAACAATCTTCCAAGGGAACAAGCAGGTCTTTCCTGGAGAGTTGCTCCTTAGAGGCAAGTATTTTGAAGCTCTGTCTGACATACTTTAGCATGTTGCCAGGGTGGACCAGTTCCTGGAGAAGGACATCATGTTTGGAGTAATTGGGGTAATGGGAAGAGGTATGCTGGAAACAGTGAGACTAGCTCAGAACAGGGCAGGGTTCAGAGCGATTATGCATAGAGTCTCTATGAGTTGTAGTCGATTCAACAGTACATAACAACAACAACAACAACAACAACAACACTTATCCCATAGACTATTAATCTAAGTTAGATCTTGTGACTTGTGATCTTTATGGTTTAAGGTTTTACACCCAGATTTCTGATCCACCTTAAGTTGATTTTTGTGTGTGGTGTGAGCTATGGATCCTGTTTCGATTTTCTGCAACTGGATGCCTAGTTTTGCCGGCACCATTTGTTCAAAAAGTTGTCATTTTACCATTTAATAGGTTTTAATTCCTTGTCGAATACCAATTGACTGTCGGTAGATAGATTGATTCCTGGGTTGTCAACTCAGTTCCATTAGTCTTTGTTATTTGGATGTTGATTTTAAAAATTTTATACCAGATTACTTACAAAATTCGCATACATTTTTT
>NW_006399889.1:5659504-5668977 GCF_000299155.1 Elephantulus edwardii | reverse complement strand
CTTTTTTTGGTGGAGGCCTAGGAGTATTCTGTAGACTTTCCTTATGAGACTCTTGTCTGAGATTATATTACCAAATGTTTGCTCCCAGTCGGTAAGTTTTCTTTTCACCCTGTTGGAAAAAGTTTTTGATGCACACAGGTATTTAATTTTTAGAAGGTCTCATCAATTTCATCCTTTTCAGATTGTGTATTTCAGATTGGCTGTATCTGGGAGTCTCTTTATACTGTAGACTAGGCCTTCTAAGCTTGATCCCAATTTGACTCTTATGAACTTTATGGTTTTGGGCTTTGTTCTCAAGTCTCTCATCCCCCTTGAATGAGGATCCTAGTTCAGCTTTCTGCAGGTGGAATTCCAGTTTTGCCAGCACCATTTGTTAAAGAGCCTGTAGATTCACATTGGATTTTTGAACAGCCTTTTAATGATATAAATTTTAAGGGTAATTGTCCTGTCTGGCTTATTCACCTCTATCTCCCAGTACAGTTCACAGCTCAAAGCAGGTAATGAGTTGACTTGTTCATTTACTTAACAAATATTTACTGTTTGAGAAATTGGAGATGCAGCAGTAAATAACAGAAAAGCAAGCAAACCAACAAAATTAAACTCTCCATCCTTATGGAGATTACCTTCTGAGAGAGGAAGAAGTTGAACAAACAGGCATTTAAAGTTTATATAATATGGAATGTTAGAGAAGCCATAGTAGCATATTAGTTAAGTATATGGCTGTTAACTAAAATTTGATAGTTGGAACCCTCTCAGGGTCTCGTAGGGAGAAAGAACTAATTATTTGCACATAGGGTTGCTATGAGTCTGACTAGATTCAATAGTATTTACCAACAACAGCAAGAATACTATATGGGGAAATGTAGCAAAGGAGAGGTAGGGAGTCTAGTGATGTGAAATGAAGACTCTAAATATGATAACACTGGTGGTGCTGTGAGTAAAACATCCAGTTGATGAAGATGAGGCTGTTTGTTTTGATAATGATTATAGACTTTGAAACCCTTTTTGGAAATTTTATCCTAGCCTACAGGATCACTATGAGTTGGAATAGACCTGATGGCAGTGATTCTTATTAGTTACTTACTTAGTTTATCAGCAAAATGACATTTAAGACTTTAAAGTGACAATGTTCACTCAGGTATAGACTGAGACTAATATGACAAGTAATGAACCTTGGTTGTGTATTGCATAACTCTTTGGGTTTCTAACCAAAAGGTCATCAGTTCAAACCCACCAAGCACAATATAGAAGAAAGATTTACGGCCTCAAAAATCTCATGCATGTTTGTTATGGACCAAAATCAACTCAATGGCAGTGGAGGGGAAGAAGGTATGGAGTTTAGATTTATCTCCTCATTACAAAAGTTGATATTTATTTAAAATGTTCTCAGGGAACTCTGTGGCCTAGTGGTAAGAAATTGTGATTCAATCCCAAAGGCACGTGGTTCAAATCCCACCAGTAACAGGTTCACTCTTTTCTATCTTCTTATGATTGCTAAATCAAAATGTCACAAAGTAACTGGTTCTAAGAGCAGAGATGTATTGTCTCAAAGTTCTGGAAGCCCTGGTGGTCCGGCAGATAAATAGTTGCTAAAAAGGGATTGCTAATTTGAACCCATCAGTCATTTCTCAGGCCAAAATATAGCCGTCTGCTGCTTTTAAGAATTTTTCAGCCTTGGAAAAACCATGAGGAAGTTAAATTCTGTTCTGTACTGTCACTATGAGTCGAATATTACTTGATAGTCAAGGGGGTGAGGGAGGGCTTGTAAACTGGAATTCTGAATCCAGGACATCCAAAACACTATACTTGTTCTTTACTATATCTGAGGCAAATCTCTTTTGTTGTTGTTGTTGTTGTTATGTGCTGTCAAGTCACTTGTGACTATAGTGACCCTATGTACAACAGCTCTGAACCCTTCCCTATCCTGAGCCAATGTCGTAATCTCTGACAGACCCAATGCCACATCTCCAGTCACTGTGTTAATCCATCTCATCCTGGGTCTTCCTCTCCCGCACTGTTCCTCCACCACCTAAGCATGATGTTCTTCTCCAAGGACTTGTCCCTCCTGGCCACGTGCCCAAAGTATATGAGATGGAGCTTCAAAATCCTTGCTTTCAGGGAGCAGTTCGGTGTCACCCTCTCCAGGATTGATCTGTTTGTTTTCCTAGCAGTCCATGGTTTGTTCAACACTCTTCTCCAGCACCACAACTCAAAGACATTTGAGCCATCTTCTATCATTCTTAGTTACTGTCCAGCTATCTGATGCATAATAAGTCATTTCAAAGACTGTGCCCTGGATTAAGTGCACCTTAGTTTCCAGATTGACATTGTTGCTCTTCAGTACTCTAGAGAGGTCCCTGACAACAGACTTTTCCAATGCAATTTGTCTTTCGATTTACTGACTGCTAGTGCCAAGAGTGTTGATTATGGAACCAAGCAAGTTGTTGTTATCAACAGCCTCAATTTTCTCTCCGTCCATCATGAAGCTGCTGATTGGCACAGTGGTGAGAATCTTTATTTTCTTGATGTTGAGCTTCAACACATATTGAAGACTACAAGCCTTGACCTTCTTCTGCAGCAAATGCCTCATATCCTCTTCAGTTTCAGCAAGCAAGGTTGTGTCATCTGCATAGCACAGGTTGTTGACGAGTCTTCCTCCAATCCTGATGCCACAGTCCTCCTCATAGAGTCCAACCTCCTGAATGATCTTTTCTTCATATAGATTGAAAAGGTATGGATATAAGATGTATCCCTGATGTACATCTCTCCTGATGTGTTTCCCTGCTCTGTTCTAAACGACTGATTCCTGGGCCAAGTATAGATTTTGCATGAGCACAATTAAGTGTTCTGGGATCCCCATTCTTCTCTAAGTTAGCCACAGTTTGTTGTGATCCACATAGTCAAATGCCTTTGCATAGTCAATGAAACACAGATAGACTTTCCTCTGGTATTTTCTACTTTCAGCTAAGATTCACCTAATACTGGCTGTCATGTCCTCTTCTAAACCCAGCCTGCACATGTGTCAGTTCTCGGCTGATGTCCCAGTCATTTCTGGATAATCTTCTACAGGATTTTGCTTGTGTGTGACACTAATAATATCATTCAGTCATTTCCACACTTTGTTGGGTCACCTTTTTTTTAAAAATAGGAATTAAGTATCGATCTCTTCCTGTTAGTTGGCCAGGTAGTTGTCCTCCAGATTTCTTGATGTATCCTGATGAGCACACCCAGGGAAGCATCTGTTTGCTGAAATATATCAATTGGTATTCCATCAATTCCTGGGGCCTTGGTTTTTTCCACTTCCTTCAGAGCAGCTTGAACTTTCTCCTTCATCACCATAGGTGATAATCATATGTTGTTTCAGGAACTTATTCTGTGCCAGCCTATTCTTTTTGGTATAGCACCCTGTATACTCCTTCCATCTTCTTTTGATGCTTCCTGGGTCATTCAATATTGTGCCTTCAGCATCCTTAAGTATTAGAACTCAAGGCTTCAATTTGTTCTTCAGTTCCTTTAGCATAAGAAATAAGTGAGTTCATCCCTTTTGATTTTCCAACTCCAGGTTTTTGCACATTTCATTATAATACTTTGCTTTGTCTTCCTGTGCTGTCTTTTGAAGTCTTCTGTTCAGCTCCTTAACTTCCTGATTTCTTCCCTTTGCTTTGGCTTCTCAAGGTTGTGGTGCAATACTCAGAGTGTCTTCTGACATCCATCTTGGTCTTTTTTCCCCCCTTTGTCTTTGCAGTGACTTTTTTACATTCTTCATGAATGATATTCTTGATATTTGTAAAATGTTAGTCCTTAAAACTATAGCCAAAGGAGTTGAAGCCTTAGAATGGAGACTTGGAGAAAGTATCTGGAGCTCTTTCAGGAACTTGAGATGACTGATTGGATCACTGCCAGAACTGTGATGAGTGACACAGGAAGAATGCACCATGGCCAGCTGTCATCTTTGATCAGAACACTGTTGTTTCTTACTCTGCCTTGTAAGAAATTGGTTGCTGTGACATGTGCCTGTAACCCTTGTTTTCTAAGATGAAGTTTAAGTTCTTAGTATAGTGTTGACCAGTAATTTTCTCAATTCTGATTCTTGTTCCAGGCACCTACTTTTTGTAAATTCTAGTCTTTTGGGGCTTTGCTTTGAATGTGAATAAAAAGGAACCAAACGAAAATCTAGCTTCCAAGCCAGCAAGACTAAGGAAATGACTAGGGAGCTCTGGTGATCTAGTGGATAGGGAGTCATGTTCCAAAGCAGGCAGTTCAAATCCACCAGCTGCTCTTGTGGAGAAAGAAGAGCATTCTCCTTCTGTGCAGTTTACAGAATCTGAAAGTCTGCTGGAGTGTCAGCAGATGGTAAGGAGTTTTTGAGTTGAAGGAAATGACTGCATTATATTCTCAAGTATCATTCACAGTTGAAGAGAAGATTGAAGTTGTCAATCATTCCATCTTGCTTGCCTCCACAATCAACAAACACTCTTGGCACCACCAGTCAAGAATTCAAAAGACATATCGTGTAGGGTAAACATGCTGTCAAAGACCTTTCTAAGGTGTTCTGGAGCAATGATATCAGTTTGAAGACATCAATCAGTGTGCCTGATTTGGGTTTTTGTCTTTTCAATCACTTGCTATGTGTCCGAGAGATGGACAATGAATAAGGATGACAGAAGAACTGATGGCTTTGAGTTGTGATGCTGGTGAAGAATGTTGAATATCCCGTGAACTGCCAAAAGAACAAACAAGTATGTCTTGGCGAAAATGTAGTCAGGGTGCTGCTTGGTGGCAAAGATGGTGAAGCGTAATCTCACATATTTCAGGAATGTTGTTAGGAGGGGCCAGTCTTCAGAGGACATCATGCTTGGAAAGGAGGTGGGTCAGTGAAGGAGGAGAAGGCCTTTAATGTGATGGATTGACACAGTGACTGTAACAATTGGCTCAAGTAAATCAGAGGCAGTGAGGATGGCACAGGATAGGGCAAGGTTTAGATCCATTGTTCACGGGGTCACTTTGAGTCCTAGTTGACTTCAAGGCATCTAACAACAACAAATACTCATCGTTAAGGGTTGTTATTGTTGTTAACCTGAACACTTGTATAATTTTCTTTGATTCTCCAAGTTCATAGGGTTTCCAGAGGCAAGCTATTTTGGAAGTGGATGCCACTCCTGCTTCCAAGCTTGTTTTAATCGGGGAGCTCCACCAACACTGTCCACCATGGGTGACCAATATCACATTTGGCACATCAGGGTCACAGTGTTCAGCATCACAGCAACCACGAGTTCCTAGAAGAATGTTTGACCATAAACAATTAGGTGACTACAAGTGGTTTGGATACTAGGGAAGACGACATGGTGGGTTTTAGATTAAGCACTTAACTTATAACTAAAAGGTTGGCCATTCATCCTCACCAGCCACTACTCTTGAGAAAGTCTGCTTCTGTAAAGATTACAGGCTTGGAAACTCAATGGGAACATTCTGTTCTGTCCTAGAGGTCACTGTGACTTGATGGCCATGATTTGGGGGTTTGTTACACTGGGAGCAGAGATTTGTGGAATCACTTTTGCATTCTGTCTCTGTATCTCCGAGATTCTGAACAGAGTGGAGGTAGGGTAGAAATTGAATCTGTGAACACAAAGGTTCAGGACCAGCACAGACACCAAATCAAAACAGCTCTGGCCCTATTCCTTAGTGGAGCTCCTTACTTCCCTTCCTTAACAAAAATGCTGGTAAGTCTCATGAGTTCTCTGGTAATTCTTGGGCTGTGATGCACAGTAATTTAGTGATTGTTGTTGTGTGCCCTTGAGTATCTTTTCCACTCATAGTAATCCCATCAGACAGAGTAGAACTCCCTCATAGAATATTCCAGGTTACAATCTTTACAGAAGTATGTAGCCAGGTCTGCCTTCTCAGGAGTTGCTAAGTAAGCTTAAACCTCCAACCTTTCAGGTAGCAGTACAGCATTCAACTATTGGGACACAAGGACTTTTTAATTTAGTGATCAGAATGTCTATTTTCATGTAAGAACAAATACTTTAAAATAGGCTCTTCTCTGCCTTCTCCTGACTTGGGCACAATGCCATTAAGACATTAGTCAAAGAAAGGTATTAGCTTTTATTATTTTTCCCAAACTTTGCTCTTCTCCTCTTCCTCAGTCTGATACCTCCATTGTTGGAACAAGTAAGAGAAAGGAGCCACAGAGTGAGAGTGGAGAGTGAGAAAGGTAAGTTCTCATTTGAGTGATGCTGCCAACAGTTGGCTGTGTGCTTTTGAGCCTGGTGGATGTTTAATACAGGTGCACTTTATTAATCACTGCTGTTCTTTACTTTAGTGTACTTGGCACGTACTGTGCTTTTGTCATGTTTTCCTAATGGTTTGTGGGAACCTTGTGTCCGGCAAGTCTGTAGGCACCATTTTCCCAACAGCATGTGCTCACTTTGTATCTTCTTTTGGTAATTTCCAAAATATTTCAAACATTTTCATAACACTATTCCCACTTAATAGACTATCGTGTAGGGTAAACACAACTTTTATATGCACTGGAAAATTAATAAAGTCATGGGAATTCACTTTACTGGGACATTTGCTTGATTGCGGGAACCTGGAACCAAATCTGCACTATCTCTGAGGTAAGCCTGTACTTTCTGTCCTGAGGACAGTACTGTGGGTTCTTTAGAGACTTCAATAGGGCTGCTACACACACATCTTTAAATGCGGGGAGAGAATTTCTCTTCCAGCTGGTCTCTAGTGCCTCTTTCTTGCAACTCTGTGAGTCTGGAATTTCCACAAGTTTCTTTCTACTGAAGTCCTCCCACCTTCTGCTCAGCCATCTGAAGCTGGACCAGACCGGCCTTTTGTCAGCTTTCTTTCACATGACCGTCTGCAGGAGTCACTTATGCTTCTTTGCTCTGATAAGTCTCAGACAGCAGAATGACGCCCAGATTAGCAGTCCCTCCCTCAGTTAGCCAGCCTGCTTTCCATTCTCTCGAAGCAGGAGTCCTCTGGGACCTGTCATTTTACTCTAATTAGAGGGACAAAGCTTGAAGTATGGGACAGAGACCCCCATCTCAGGCCCTAGGTGGGTAGTGTGGAGTGGGGCTCACAGCATCCTCTTATCTCTGTTTTAAGATGAGAGTGAAGAGCTTAAGAATCACATAACACTAGTGGGTGTTTTTTTTTCTGAAAATTTTCATCTTGGCCTAACATCATATTTTGGAATATCATCTATTTTATCTTTCCCTTTCTTTAATTAGAGAATACTTTATTCATTTCTGTAATCAAACACATGTAGACAAGACCTTACATATTTAATACAGTGTATTACCCCTGTACAAATGGGGGGGGGGAGGAAATTAAATTTAATATTTCTGGAACAAATATAACTGTTAATTTCTGTACAATACTAACTCAACACCATACAACTATTTTATTTTAATGCATTGATAGAAACTTGATTTTTTTTCCCCCCAATAAGAAATCTTACAACTAATAAAATCCCTGATTGCAGCAAGAAGATAGACTCAGCTTTCAAGGAAAACTCATCTATCTTCCAGGCCTTATTTTTTCTCCCATGGAGAGACTCCAGTGCTGTGAGACTCTGTCCCAGATCACATCCCCAGGAAGATCATTTGATTTGCCAAACTAGAATCCCACCCTGTATTCAACAGCCTGAACACCTATGCAGTAATCCTAATAAACGTAATAACTTCGACAAGTGTCTGTGAAGATTATAAATCATGTTTCATGAGCAAGCTGTCACACGCAACTTTAGTTGACTTACAGCCCAAGGAAAAGAATTGAATCAACTTTGTTTCCCTGCAGCATTCTTGTTATGCTGCTGGTGTTTTGAAGATTTCTCATCACTCAACATTGAAACATCCATCTTGACTAATGGCAGAATTACACCCTCAGGGTTTTACAAAAGTCAAAGATGTTGTCTTCCTCTCCTGAGTATCTCTTTGAACGCTTCAGTCTAGTATAACTGAAATAGCATGTTTCATGGACTACGATTACTCATGGAAAGGTGATAGGCCCTTTATTCCTTCTCCCTTTTCTGCCAAAAAAAATGAAGAAGTTTTAAATATGTTACAAATTAAGGGGCATATCAACATTCCATCTGATAAAGAGATACGAGTGCCTTAAACTGAAAAGTAATAGTTACAAAACCAAAGTCAACACTTCTTGTTAGTGACTGATAATGAGTCTATGTACAACAGATGAAAACTTTGTCTTATCCATTGAAATGAGTTATTTTATAATAAACTATTTGTTAATATAGACACAACTCTTCATTTCCAAACTCATTTTGTGCCACTGACTCATGCATATCTTGTTACTCAGAATTTGATACTTTCCCCAACTATCTGCCGTATATTGTAACTGCTTTCACGTCAATTCCACTGGATTTCCGAGGTGGTAAATCTTCATAAGAGGAGACTTCCCATCTTTCTCCTTTGGAGCAGATGGTGGGCCTTTCACTTGCCAGAGCAAGACACTGCTCTATGCCACCAGATCCCAATTCCTGAGCAGGTTTTTATCTGCTTGGAAGACCTTTCCCTTCATATTGCCTGTTATCAAAGGCTTAATTTAAATATCTGTCTCTATCCTTTAGGGAGAATTGGTGCTCTCTTCTTTGTAATCCTCTAGCACAGAAGTTTATCAGTCTGTAGACCTATGAGCCAAGTATAATGCAACATCTTTTTATACCATTTATATTGGAACACAGTCATCACATGTGTTTATACACTGTCTCTGGTTCTTTTGTGCTATGAGAGCAGAGGTGAACAGTCGCAATGAAGACATAGGATCAAAACCCTTAAATATTATCTAGCTTTTGAGAGAAAAGTGTACTGACCTCTGCACTATGTATTTGCACATATACTCTCGTTAACTTGGAATGAATTTATTTGCTTACAATTCCAGTTTGTTCACTCATATCATGATCTTCCTTAAGGAACAGTCCAGGAAAAGCATGGAGTCTGGAGGGGAAAGAACTCGTTTCAATAGCTACTTTTATAACTTATGCGCTCTATGATCTTGGGAAACTTTCTTCATCTATCTGCTCTCATGCTTCTCATGTGGAAAATAAAGCTAATACTAACCTTGTACTATTGCTGTGAGAATTAAGTGCAGTATTGTAAAGCACTTAAGAGTGTGTCTGGAACAAATACTTTAGCTATAAGTCATCTTCATTTCACATATGTTTCATGATATCTGGAATGTACTGTATTCTTGATAAGGATCTTCTGTTGAAGGAATGAATGTAGAGAAAGAGATGTAAATGTTACTGAGAAATAATGGAGAATATACAAAATTATAGAGTAATTTAATTATAATAAAAAAGACCTGCAAGTAACAAATGCTGGTGAGATTGTGGAGAAACTGGAACCCTTATGCACGGTTGGTAGAAATGTAAAATGGTGCAACCACTGTGGAAGGCTGTATGGCGCTTTCTCAAAAAGTTGCAAATAGAAATACCATTT
>NW_006399889.1:5650652-5658619 GCF_000299155.1 Elephantulus edwardii | reverse complement strand
CACGATTGGCACATCACTGTCACAGTGTTCAGCATCACAGCAACCACGAGTTACCTCTGTACAGCAACGCACAGACCAGTGCTATACCACCTAGAAGAAGTTTGACAGGAAGTCAAAATACTTACAAGAAGAGCAATGGAACAGAGACACAAAAATCTTCATAGAAGAAAGAGAATAAAGAAAGCTGAAAAGATTTTGATAAAAACAAACAAAAAAACAACCAAAACCTGGAAATTCTCTTTGAGTTACATAATTAAATAACAAAAGGAAATGATATGAAAGATAAAAAACTTGTTGTCTGCATAATCTAGTGCTGCTTTAACAGTGATATCACAAATGGAGGTTTTCAACAAACAGAAATTTATTCTCTCACAAATCAGGATGCTAAAAGTCTGAATTTAGGATACCAACTCTGGAGGAAGGCTTTCTCTCCTGATTCTGGAGGAAAAATCCTTATCTCTTTTCTGTAAGCTTGGTATTCATTAGAGATCTACATGTGTCTTAACTTCAAGCTTTCTGGGATCTGCCACAAGGGACCTGAGTTCAAAGGCCATGCTCCATTTCTGACTTTTCTCTTTTGGTGAATCCCCTATTTTTAGCACTTCTCTCCCCTTTCATCTCTTTTAAGACAAAGACAATGCAGGCTACACTGTAGGGAAACTCTTAGATCAGATGAGAACAATGACCTGATGAAGAGGACATCCATCCTAATCCTCTGGATTGCCTAATCTCAGATGATTACATCTCTACCTGTTATTCTGTGCTATTCAGTCAGAACCAAACCACTGCTGATCTTCCACCAGGTTTTCAGAGGCTGTAAATCACAATGGAGGAAATTCCCTATCTTACTCTTATGGAGCAGTGGGTGGATTTGAACCTCAGGCTTTTGGATTGGCAGCACAACTCCTTACCATTAGGTTACTAGAGCTCATTATTACATAACCACCTTTAATTTAATCTACTAACATCATAGAAGTCAGAATTTACAACATGTAAAGTGCTTACATAATACTGAGAATCACAGCCTAGCCAAGTTGGGACGTATTTGGGGAAGACACAATTTAATCCATGACATTTGCCCTCCATTATTCTTTCCTGTCTGTTTTGAGTTTGAAAAGAAAACTTTAACAGTAACGTCATTCTCACCTGGATTATAAACTGAGGGGGGAGTGTCTCTGAATCCTTATGTACTATGAGCATTAAACAAGTATTTGCCTGAAAGAAATACCCACAACTTGACTCCCAAAGGGACGAAATGCGACTAGACCTTGTGCTATTTTCCAGGACCTCAACTTCCCCTTCTTCCCTCAGTCAGTGGTCGCAATGCTCTTTCTCATCCTGCAGGATCTAGGCAGAAGCCAAAGCCATAGCTCTCTAGTTCTGTCAGTGCTAACAGGAGCTGAGCTAATTTGCTATGATCAGAAGATCTTTGAAGGTCTTTGCCAGTTTTTATCAAGGCATAAGAAGCAATTATTACAATTAATGCAATTTACCATGTGTTACTCTTCCACAAAAGCTATTTCAGGATAGGTCTGCCATCTGTCCCTTTCTGAGTGATAAACCTCATAATTTAAGCGTCCAGAATTCCAGATTTTACATGTAAAAACCTGAGGAAGCATCAGCCGAGGGAGACCCTCCTGCATTTGCTTGCTGGGCTCTGTCCGAACTGGGGTTTACTGGCCCTCTTCATCTCCACTCTAAGAGGATTTCATAGCTGGAGAGGAGAATGAAAGGGACCATCCTTTAAAAGCATGTTCAGACATTTGTTTCTGCAGAGCGAGCCCACAACCAGCAGAGGGAGCTTACTTTTTTCCCTCCCCCAAACAACCCTTTTTTTCTCAACACAGCACTGATGGTTGAAGATGCAGTCTACCAACATTGCTTCTGACAACCAAGAAATATAAGGAAACACCAAGGCTGGCATATGTTGTCGCACAAGCCAAGGGAAATAGAAGAGTGTTTGCCAAAGCGCTGCAGACTGAACAAAAAAGAAACTCTCTCACTGCCATCGAGTAGGAATAGACTCATAGCGGACCTTCCGGTGGGACGTCAAGGCTGTAAATCACATGGAGGAGATCTCCAATTTTTTTCGGGAAGCCAACAGGAAAGAAAGGAAGAAACAAAATCATGACTTCCAGTTTCTATCCGATGTGGGTTTAAAATTGAAAAAAAGGAATTTCTTAAGATCAAAGTTCAATTCCAAAAATAAACCTAAAACAATTATTTGCTACTATTTGTTATTCCTCACACACGCGCACACACACAGCATGCATATGTTGTTATATGTTGTTGAGACAGAACCAATGCCTCCAATGGGCTATAAATTACACAGCAAAAGATTGGTCATCTTTCTCTAGTGGAAGCTGGTAGATTTGAACTGCTGGCCTCTGGTTTAGCAGTACAATGCCTTACCTACTAGGCCACCAGCGCTCCCTATATACATATATACTATACCATATGTGTGTGTATGTATCCAGCATATACATATATGATGAATTCTGTCTCCACCTTACTTTCTTTTAAATACACGATTTGGACTTCTTGAGAAAAACAGAGTGCTAGCACCCATTTTAACAAACCATGTGCCAAACAAATGGCTGGAAAATTAGGCTTTGCTTCCCACCAATCTCTCTCATTTCTCTGAACAGAACTTGGCTGCAGAGTTGCTAAGCAGATAGTAAAAAGAGAAACAGGGCAGCCTTTTTCCAGTGAAAACAGGCTTCACAATGCTAGTGAGAAGCAAGTCAGCTTTTCTTTTCGTTCACACATTTGGTAGAAGCTGCCATTTCCCAGGTTTGACACCTCATTCCCTTCCAAATAACCAAGAAGATAAGATACTTAGACATCTGCAAAGTACTGTCTTCATGTTACTTATAAATGACTAAATGTTTTTATAATTTCTTTTAATTCCATGCTTTTGGATTGTGTGATGACAGACTTCTTCATCTGGGCTCCACATAGCCTTTGGGTTTAGGAGAAGTTTCTGGAAAATAAATGAGATCCTTTGAGGTCTTTGGAGCCATCACCATTTGTTTATCAGGAGACAGGCTCTCTCTCGCCAGGCTCTTTTCTCCTTGCCTACCTTGGGATAGGGCATTTGTCTGAGCTATAATGACAGTATGTCCTTCTTCTGTGGAAAGGGCCCCAGAGGGGCAGAGAGTTACGCTTGCTGATCCTGGGAACTTTCCATTGCCTTCAAATCCTGTGAGCCAACATAATGCTCATTTATGTGGCAAGGGAGATAGAGATGTCAATTTCATCTTCAGTTTTTTAAGCTAGAGTTTTCCTGACAACATTTTAACTGCTACATTTTATTTTTTCTAGCAGGCTTTTGTTTATAAGTTAAAACTCCTATTAGGACGATGCTTTCAAGTTAAAACATATTTGAGTTTTCCAAATAAGAATGAGTTTTGCCCGTTTGATCTTGTGTTCACGTAAAGTATCAATTTACGAAGAAGATGAAATAAAATTACTAGATAGGAAAATAACCAGTTGCAGGGCAGTGAATTACTTAAAAGGCCTTCCAGCCATGGCCCTGCATTTGAGGATGGACTGTGAATTCTAGCCTCTCTGCCTGTGCAGAGACATTTGATCTCATTCTGGAGTGAGATGTCCACTGTGTTAATGAGGTAGGAGCAGGGTGAGATGTGTCTTGAGTTCTCACTTTCTTAGAGGATATGACACAAACAACTGCCATTTATTCCCAAGAGAATGTGGTTTGTACTCAATATATACAGGGGCATTCTGGGAGACTTGACTCTTCTTAGATATGGATCCTGCATCTGATTTGATCCAACCACCTGAAAAGGGCTGCCTTGAGCTGCTCCTGCCTGGAAAACCAAGCTTTCTTCAGCTTCATCAGCCTCTGTGACACCCTGTGTCAGGTAAGCCCTCTAGTCTGACATTTGGGTCCTAGATTTGGACTTGCTAGCTTACATAATCATGTGAGCCTTTTATCAAAAAGTTTGCAGCAAATTACAGATATCAAATACAAAAATGGAAGGGAGAGGGCTAAGGGAGGAGGAATAGTAAACGTATGTGAAGATGAAGTTGTTACAGTATGGAAAGGTTGGATATTTGGAACATCTTTAATGTCTGCCTCATTGGATCCAGTTTTGTCCTGATCCTTCAAAAAGAAAATATTCATGCACCAAAAGGAAATTAGCATTGCTCTCTTAATTTTGTGTCTAATTCTTACACCATTGCAGACTAATGTCTTAAAGTAGAACTTGGGTTGTAATTGATCTTGGCTGAAAGTAGAGAGTATCAGAGGAATGTCTATCTGTGTTTCATTGACTATGCAAAGACATTTGACTGTGTGGATCACAACAAGCTGTGGCTGACTCTGAGAAGAATGGGAATCCCAGAACATTTGATTGTGCTTATGCGAAAACTATACTTGGACCAGAAGGCAGTCATCAGAACAGAGCAAGGAGACACTGCTTGGTTAAAAATCAGGAAGGGTGTATGCCAGGAATGTATTCTGTCTCCATATCTTTTCAACCTATATGCAGAACAGATCATCCAGGAGTCTGGGCTCTGTGAGGAGAAATGTGGCATCAGGATTGGAGGAAGGTTCATCAATAACCTGCATTATGCAGATGATACAACCCTTCTTGCTAAAACTGAAGAGGACCTGAAGCGCTTGCTGCGGAAGATCAAGGACTGACATCTTCAACATGGATTGAAGCTTAACATCAAGAAAATAAAGATTCTCACCACTGGGCCAATTGGCAGCATCAGGATGGATGGTGAAGAGATTGAGATTATTAACAGCTTTAGCTTGCTTGGCTCCACAATCAACACTCTTGGTACCAGCAGCCAGGAAATCAAGAGACAAATTACATTGGGAAAGTCAGCTGTCAGGGAACTCTCCAGAGTACTGAAGAGCAATGATGTCAGTCTGGAGACTAAGATGTGCCTGATCCAGACCACAGTCTTCACAATTGCTTGCTATGCATCAGAGAGCTGGACAATGACTTGGGATGATAGAGAATTGAAGCCTTTGAGCTGTGGTGCTGAAAAGTGTTGAATATACTGTGGACTGCCAGGATAACAAACAGGTTTGTCCTAGAGTGTGAAGCCAGGCTGCTCCTTAGAAGCAAACATTTTGAGGCTTTGCCTGACATACTTTGGGCATGTTGCAAAGAGGGAGCAGTCCCTGGAGAGGGACATCATACTTGGAGGGGTGGAGGGACAGAGAAAGAGAGGAAGAAGACCCTCGATGAGGTAGATTGATACAGTGACTGGGATAGTGAGGGTGGGTGTGTCAGAGACAGTAAAGTTGGCCCAGAACAGAGCAGGTTTTGGGGCTGTTGTACATACAGTCATTATCAGTTGCAAGCGACTTGATGGCACAGAAAAACAGGTTGTAACTGAGCTTCAGGATCAACAGAACGCAAAAGCAAGACCTCATAAATGTGAAAGTTGTGCCCATTTTGTTGCTGCTAGGTATGGTGGAATTGACTCTGACTCAGAGTGGGTATCGCAGATCTAAACTGTGTCCACTCCTATGTCATCCTCACAATCACTATGCTCAAACCCATTGTTACAGTCCCTCTATCGATCTATCTTGTTGAGTCTTTTTCCTTCTCTACATGACAATCTTTCCAGAGCCTAGCCTTTCCTGAAAATATGCCCAAAATGTGTAAGACAAAGTCTCATGGTCTTTGCCCCTAAGAAGCACTCTGGTTGCATTTCCTCCAGGACAGATTTGTTTGTTATTCTTGGTAGTCCATAGTATATTCAATACACTTTGGCAACACCACAATTCAAAGGCATTCATTCTACTACACTCTTCCTTATTCACTGGTCAACTTTCACACACATATAAGGGAAAATAAATTCCATGACTTGGATCAGATAAATCTTGGTCTTTAAACTGACACCCTTGCTTTTTTAGGATTTTAACAAGGTCCTTGATGGCAGATTTGCCCATGTAATAAATACATTTTGATTTCTTGATAGCTGCCTCCGTAGGTGTTGATTGTGAATCAAAGCAAAATAAAATCCTTGACAGTTTTAACTTTTCTCCACCTATCAATTGTTCAGTTGTGTGGACTTCTGTATTCTTAGTGTTAAGGTATCAGTAAGTACTTCAGCCTCGATTATAGACCTGAGCGAGCTATCGAGCTATAATTATCAACCACCTCAGTCTCTTCTCCATCCATCATGATGGGGCCAATTGACCAAGTGGTGAGAATCTTTGTCTTCTTGATGTTGGGCTTCAAACCAAAGACTGTAGTCTTTGACCTGCAACAAGCTCTTCAGCTCTTCAGCAAATAAGGTTTTGTCATCTGCATAATGTAGGTTGTTGTGGTGCCGGAGAAGATTCTTGAACATACCATGGACCACCAAGAAAACAAATAGATGTGTCTTGGAGAGGGTAAAACCAAGTTTCTCCTTGAAAGCTAGGATTTTGAAGCTCTGTCTCACATACTTTGGGCATGTGACCAAGAGAGACTAGTCCTTGGAGAAGGACATCATGCTCAGAAGGGTGGAGGGAAAGCACAGGAGAGAAAGGCCCCAGATAAGATGGATTGATACAGTTACTGGGGCAATGGGAGTTGGTGTGTCAGAATTAGTGAGATTAGCTCAGGACAGGGCAGGGTTCAGAGCTGCTGTACATAGGGTCACAGGTGACTCAACGACACATAACAACAAGTACTTTAGGACCTCTCCACTTTCAGCAAGTAAATGCCATCTGAATATGGTAGGGCATTGATGAGTCTTACTCTAATCTTTATTCAATATTTTCCTTTACACAGTTCTGCTTCTTTAATTATTTGCTAAGTATACAAATTGAATCTCTCTCTTAATGTCAGTGAGTCCAAACCTAGATGACACTCTGTCAGGTTTCCAAGCCTGTAAATTGCATGAGAGGAAATTGTTTATCTTTCTTTTGATGCATGTTCGCTGATTTGAAAAGCCAGAATGGTGGAGTCTTTGGGTTACTAGCAGGCTAGCTAACCTGACAGGCTACCCTACTTGAGCTTCCTGTTCATTGAATTGTTATTATTGTTGTGTACTATCAAGTCAGAGCCAACCCATAGATGATTCTCCAGTGGTTTTTCAGAGGCATCCCATAGGTATGGTGAAAAGATACAACTGTGATATATATCTTTCTAGATTTTAAACTATGCCATAGCCCCTCATTCTTTTCAATTGCTTCTTGTTTCAAGTATAGGTTCCCCATAGGTAGAATTGAATTTTCTGCAATTCCCATTCTTCTCAGAAATCCTAAAGGTAAAAACATCATGCTTGGTAGGGTGGAAGAACAGCACAGAAGGGGAAGGCCCCCTATAAGGTGGATTGATTCAGTGATGGGGTAATCGGGATGGGTGTGTCAGAGATGGTGCGATTGGCACAGGATAGAGAAGAGTTTAGGGCTGTTGTACAAAGGGTCACTATGAGTCACAAGCGACTCGGCACATAACAACAACAACAACAAAGGTAAAAAACTGGCCAGCTCATAGCTGATCTTGTATCAGGTTATCAAGGGCTGTAAATAACACAGAGGAGATTTCCTCCCATCTTTCTTCCTGGGGCTAGTAGATTCTAAGCAATCCCCTTTAGGTTAGCAGAGCAACTCCTTGCAAGTACACAAATAGATGGTTTCATTGTTCCTCCTAGAAGGATAACCACTGAATGGGCCATTTTTGTATAAATGGGTGCATAGGATTTTACCTAGGTCACTACAGTGATTAACTAAGCAAATAAGACTTGTTTCTTCTAGACTCTAAAAGCATGCAATATTGTAGTCAATTAAGATTTAAAAAAGAACTAAGCTTATACATAGAATTGTTGTTGTTGTTGTTGTTATGTGCCATCGAGTCGCTTGCGACTCATAGCGACCCTATGTACAACAGCCCTGAACTCTGCTCTGTCCTCTGCCAATCGCACTGTCTCCGACACTTCAATCCCGATTATCCCAGTCACTGAATCAATCCACCTCATAGAGGGCCTTC
>NW_006399889.1:5647512-5648667 GCF_000299155.1 Elephantulus edwardii | reverse complement strand
CCTATGCAATATTTGTTCTTTTGCGACTGAGATATTTCACTCTTATAGTGTCCTCCAGGGTCACCCATTTTGAAAAATATTTCATGAGTTCCTTGTTTTTGAATGCTGCATAGTATTCCATTGCGTGAATATACAAGAGTTTCTCTATCCATTCGCTTGTTGATGGGTACTAGGGTTGTTTACAGTTCTTTGCTATTGCGAACAAAGCCACAATAAACATGGGTATGCACATATATATGTTTGGGTGGCAGTTGTGGTTTCTTTAGGGTAAATTCTCAGTCGTGGAATTGCTGGGTAAAATGGTATTTTTATTTGCAACTTTGTAAGAAAGTGTCTTACAGCCTTCTGTAGTGGATACACCATTTTATACTCCCACCAGCAGTGAATAAGGGTTCCAGTTTCTCCACAATCTCGCCAGCATTTGATGTTTGCTGTTCTGTTAAATTTTGCTATTCTTACAGGGGTGAGATGATATCTCATAGTTGTTCTAATTTGCATCTCTCTGAGAGCTAAGGATTTTGAACATTTCTTCATGTGTTTGTTTGCCATCTGAATGTCTTCTTTGGTGAAGTGTTTGTTCATATCCTGTGCCCATTTTTTTTCCAGTTGGGTTATTTACCTTTATCTTGTTTTGGTACCCATATGCACTTTAGTGATGCATATAACATAAATGGATGGAATTAAAAAATAGAAACTTATTCTTTTAGAGTTCAGGATACAAACCTTAGAGACAGGCCTTTTCTCTTTGTTGGTAGAGGTGGAAAGATTTTACTTTCTTCAGCTCTTTGGTTCAGCAGTCCCTGGAGAACTCCATGTGTTCTAGGTTTTGATGGCATCAAGGAGTTTTGTTGTAAGAATCTGGGTCCAAAAAGATACTTTCAACTCCTGACCATTATTTCCTGGCAATATGAAGCTTTCTTCCTTTTCTCTCTATTTATTCTTTTTTGACTGCAGTGAGAGAAAAGGATTTAAAAGCCACACCCTAGAGGGATCCTCTTACATTTGATTAGGCCTGTGACAGGATAAGGGAGTATTGTATTCCACCTTTAATTCTACAACTCATTAGTTTTTCAAATTATAGGGAATCATCACATTGCTCCACAGAGGAGCTCTCCATATCATTATACACGTATGCATTTATTTTTTTTATTGTGG
>NW_006399889.1:5630809-5645751 GCF_000299155.1 Elephantulus edwardii | reverse complement strand
AGATCAGTTGACCATAGATAGATGGGTTGATCTCTGGATTCTCAATTCGATTCCATTGATCTATGTGTCTGTCATTGTACCAGTACCATTTTAGAGGGGGGCATGATTCAGTTCAGGACATTCCACTCTTTTATTGAAAGTGGTTAAGTGAAATTCTTTCTTCTTTTAGAAAACTCCTACTGCCACAGATGTTGTGTTGTCGGGTGCTGTCGAGTCCAATATGACTCATAGTGACTCTATGAAATCACAGCTGAAACCTGTCTTATCTTGTGCCATTGTCATCATCTCTGCCACAAGAGAGCCTATTGTTAAAGACTCTGTGTCAATCCATCTAACTGAAGCTCTGTGTCTCCTTCGCTGACCCTGGACTTCTCTGAGAATGATGTCCTCCTTCAAAGACCAGTCCCTTCTAACAACATGCTCAAAGCATATGAGATGAAGTTTCATCATCCTTCCCTCTAAAGAGTATCTTGGCTGCATGCACTCCAAGACATGTTTGTTTGTTTGTTTATGGCATTTTCAGTGTTCTTCAGCATGACAACTCAGAGGCATAGATTCTTCTTCTGTAGTTTATATTATAGGCCCAACTCTCAGATGCATGGCAAGTAATGGAAAATATCATTGCTTGGATCAGGCCCACCTTTGTCTTTAAATGGTCATCCTTACTCTGCAGTACTCTGGAGAGGTCCCTGACTGCAGACTTTGCCAATGCAATAGATCTTTTGATTTTCTGACTGTTGTTACCAAAGGGTGCTGATTGTGGATCCAAGTAAGATTATATCATTGACAATGTGGGGTCAAGATTGGTGGAAGATTTATCAACAATCTGCGTTATGTAGATGACACAACCCTGCTTGCTGAAACTGAGAAGGACCTGAAGCGCTTGCTGCAGAGGGTTAAGTAACTGCATGCAGTCTCCAATATGGATTGGGGCTCAATGTCAAGAAGACAAAGATTCTCACCACTGGGCCAATTGGCAGCATCAGGATGGATGGTGAAGAGATTGAGATTGTTCACAACTTTAGTTTGCTTGGCTCCACAGTCAACACTCTTGGCACCAGAAATTAAAAGGCATATTGCCATGGGGAAGTCTGCTGTTAGGGACCTCTCCAAAGTACTGAAGAGCAATGGTGTCTCTCTGGAGACTAAGGTGCATCTGATACAGGCCATGGTCTTTGCAATCACTTGTTATGCATCAGAGAGTTGGACAATGACCAAGGAGGATAGGAGAATTGATGCCTTTGAGCTGTGGTACTGGAGAAGAGTATTGAGAGTACCATGGACTGCTAGGAAAACAAACAGATTCATCCTGGAAAGGGTTACAACGCTGGCTCCTTCGAGGCAAGGATTCTGAGGCTCCATCTGACATACTTTGGACATGTTGTAAGGAGGGACCGGTCCTTGGAGAGGGACATCATGCTTGGTAGGGTGGAGGGACAGCACAGGAGGGGAAGGCCCTCTATGAGGTGGGTTGACTCAGTGACTGGGGTAATCAGGATGGGTGTGTCAGAGGCAATGAGATTGGCACAGGACAGAGCAGAGTTTAGGGCTGTTGTACATAGGGTCGCTATGAGTTGCAAGTGACTCGACGGCACATAACAACAACAACAACAACATGCTTCCTATTGGCCCAATGGTGAAGGCTTTTTTCTTCTCATTGCTAGTCAGTACTTCATACTGAAGGCTGTATGTAGTCCTTGATCTTCTGTAGCTAGCTCTTCAAGTCCTCTTCATTTTCAGCAAGCAAGGTTGTCATCCGCATAATGCAGACTGTTGATGATTCTTCCTTTAGCCTTGATGTCACATTCTACTTCATCAAGTCCGGCTTCTCAAATGATTTGTTCCATGTAGGGATTAAACAAATGTGAAGAAAGGATACAGCTTGGATGCATACCTTGTTTACTGGAATGCAGAAGTTAGAAACAAGGAAGTACTTGTTATTACTATTGTTGTTAGGTGCCCTCTAGTCACTTGCAACTCATAGTGACCCTATGTACAAACAGCTCTGAACTCTGCTCTATCCTGAGCCAATCTCACTGACACCCCTCGACCTTCATTACCCCAGTTACTGTGTCAGTCCTTCTCATCCAGGGTCTTCTGTGCTGTCTCTCTACCCTTCCAAGCGTGAAGTCTTTTTTAAAGGACTTGCCCCTCCTGGTCACATGCCCAGTGTATGTGAGGTGGAGCTTTAAAATCCTTGTCTACAAGTATCAGCCTGGTTTTACCCTCTCTGGGACAGATCTGTTTGGTTTTTTGACAGTACATGATATATGTTCAGTACTCTTCTCCAGCATCACAACTCAAAGGCACCAAAATTATGGATTTGATGTTAGAAATAAGGTTGGAGATAGAATGATTGAATTCTATGCAATCAAAAAAGGTATTTGCAAACAAATACCTTTTTTCAAATACAAGTAGCGACTATACATGTGGACCTCACCTGGTGGTATGCATGGGGAAGTTTAGTATCAGCAGTGAAAACCAGGCCAAGTGCTAATTACAGAACAATTGCTCGTGTACAAATTCAAATTTAAACTGAGAAATATTAAAACACGTCCACAAGTACCGTAGTTGTTATTATATACCATTTAGTTAGAACCCATCGATAGATGACTCTCTAGCAGGTTTTCAAAGGCAGTAAATCACATGGGTGGAGACTGCTTGTCTATCTCCCTTAGACCAGCTGGATTCGAACTGCATGTTTCCAGGTTGGCAATATAGCTTCTTACGACTAGGCCACCAGAGCACTCTACCACAGATGAGGGCTACATAATCAAATCTCAGACTGACATCTTTGTTCTTAATTATCTCTTTCAACATACAAAGGGCAGCAAAAGTCACTTTTCATTTTCATTTGGTACTGCATAGACTCAATATCTAGAAACAGGATATTTCTGGGTATACATACCAGAGCTCTAAGGATAATTAAACTGTTCTCCAGGGAATACAGTTTTCTATTAAATACCCACCAAGAGAACCATGTGCCTCTAGAGACTTCTTTGGTTATAATGGTTAGCAACAATCTGTTGTTATTTGTTTGCTTACAATGCTTCCTTTTATTTAAATGTATTTTGTAACTTTGAGGAAAATATAAAATCACACTGGAAAAGATTACCCATATTTCTTTTTTGGACCAGCTGGTGGATTCGAACTACATGCCTTTGGATTGGTAGCTCAACTCCTTGCCCCCAAGTCATCAAAGCTCTCTACACATCAATGAAGGATCTATTTTTAGATAGTATTGGCCCTTCATTCACTTAAAAGAAGGGAAGACCCGGAGGTAAGTTCTACCTATAACCTGAATAAAATAGGTACTAATAGTTTTTAAAGAAGCTTGAACTAGATTGTAAACAGAAGATATACATATATGGAGCTATATAAAATTAGATGCTGAGTTCATGTTTTCAACACATTTGTTCAATTGCAGGTACTATTTCCAATGCTACAGATACAGTCGGACATTAAACAAAATAGCTTTGCTCATAAAGCTTACATTTTAGTTCAGGATTGTCCAATACAAGTGCCAGTTTCTGGAAAGTCAAGAATTGGAATGAAAGAAGGGAGTTCTCAGATTTTAAAGGTCAGAAAATGCTTGGTTGAACCAAATTAAGTAGATTTTCCTTTAGGAGGTCTTTACAATGTTGTGAGCCTAGATCTTTCAAAATTGTCAATCATACCTTGTCAGTTCCATCTTCCTCACCATATGTTAAAATCCTTTTAGTAACTGCTTGTTATAGATCTGTTCAATCCCTGAGAAATGCAAATGGTTAACATCTTGGGCTGCTACCCAGAGGACTGTAGGTTCAGGTCAACCCAGGGACCTCAGTAGCAAGTTATGCCAATCTACTTCTACTAAATCAACCGCTTGCAAACACTGTAGAATACAATTTTCCTCTGACATCGACGGGGTTGCCATGAGCCAGAGTTGACTCAATGGTTACTTGTTTTTTCATTATATGGACCTTTAGGAACTGGCCTTCTCTGTTTTTCTTACGTCATCATCCCTCACTGTGTCTGATCCAGCTGCATTAACTTCCTTCCGTTGCTCAAGCATGCCAGTGCAGTTTCCAATGTACGGCATTGTGCTAGTTGTTTCCTCAGCAAAATCAGACTTTTTCTGATGATACAGGTCTCAATTTTCACGTCACTTCCTCAGACAGGCCCTCACCATCTACTTAGAGAAGCCTTCGGGACATTGTCACATTATCTTCCTTTCATAGTGTTTTTTTGCTTTCTTCATAGTGTTTATCGTTGTTCAGTAAGGCTTCCTTTTATGTTTATTGTATATTTCCTTCTCTTTCTGCCCCCTAGTCCTTCTCCCTGAGTCCTCAGTGGCTACTTCTCGCCATTTTCACTGAGAAATAGCTCTTGGCCTGACCTACCACAGCAGCCTTCTAGCTGGTTTGCTATAAGAGAAAAATAAGGACAGAAAGATCATTACAATAGTTTTGGTCATTCTGTCCAATTTGCATTTCATTTTATACACCAGGATATTTTTTTCTCCCCACTCCTCACCCTCTACACTGTCAAACAGTGTAGCTATGAAGACACACACACATGCACATGCCAAATTCCCTTTTTCTCATGAAGATCTTTGTTTAGCATTTCGTTTTTAACATCTTGGAACAGTTGGAGTAACCACCTGAGTTGCTCTCAGCTGGTAGAGTCGAGAAAGGTGATCATGAGAACAGTGAGAATTTATGGGGCAATTTAGGAAAAGATAGATTTAAAAACTCTGAGTGCTCCTGGTAGATTTTTAGAGCGCAGGTGTACTGTCTTATGTTAGGAAAGAATTGCAAGGAAATGCTGTCCAACACTGTATGTTAACTGATGCATGGGAAGGGCTCCTAAATTACCTCAAAGCAAATGGGCTCTAATAGGTGATTTGAGATACAGAGGAGGAGGGCAGAGATATTTTTGGCTTCTTTATCTGAAGGAAATCAACTCTTTCTGAAACAATGTATCATAAGGGTGAATCAGTTAATGGTTTGGTTTGGTTTCTTCTTGTTGCCATTGAAAACAACAGAAGCCAATTTAAGCAAAGAAGGAATTGATGACAAGGAGGCAGCAGGATCTCTTGGAAGCCTATGGCAGGAATGCAAGCAAGCTCTTGGAAGCACCTGGAAAGAAAATCCTCAGGGCTTCCCACCACGGCTTCCCTTTACCTGACTGCTTCCTTCTTCACTTTCTCAACAAACTGTTTACTGCTTTTCTTGGTGTCTGTTGGGCTTGAATTGTGTCCCCTTTAAATATGTGCTGAAATATTCGTGGTACAAGTGCTCAGATGTGAACCAAAATGATGGAGCTAAACTACCCAGCCAAGCAATGGGAATAACATAGAGCGGAGGCTAGAAAACCACAGGGGCAGTGCTGCTCTGTCATATAGGACTCTACAACTAAAAGTAGCTCAGCGGCGACCAGCAATAATTGAACTACAGACGTTATCTTATGTGGGATATGTTTTTCTTTGTTACCTTGCCAAACATGATGTTCCTCTGCAAGGAACTGCCTCTTCTAGCAACATACTCAAAGTATGGGAGGTAAAGATTTATCATCTTTGCCTTTAAAGTGTACTCTGGCTCTACTTTTCCAACACATATCTGTTTGTTCTTTTGGCAGGCCAACCCATGGGACATTTAGTACTCTTCTCCAACACCACAGGTCAAAGGCATCAATTCTTCTTCTGTCATTCTTATTCATTGTCTGGTTCTCAAATGTATAGCAAGTGATTGAAAAGACTGTGGCCTAAATCAGGCTCGCCTTAGTCTTCAAGCTGTTATCATTGCTCTTTAGTACTTTGAAGAGCTCCCTTACAGTGGACTTTCCCAAAGTAACATGTCTCCTGATCTCCTGACTGCTAGTGACAAGGGTGTTGACTGTAGATCCAAGTAAGATAAAGTTGTTGATGAAGGCAATCTTTTCTCTATCTATCATATGGTTGCTTATTGGTCTAGTGGTGAGAACTTTTGTTTTCTTGACATTGACTTGTAAACCATATTGAAGGCTGTAGTATTTGATTTGCTTTAGTAAGCACTTCAGAGTCTTCACTTTCAGAAAGCAAGGCTTTGTTATCTGCATAACTCAAGTTGTTTATGAGTCTTCCTCTAATTCTGATGACATTTTCTTCTTCTTCATAGAATTCAACTTCTCTAATGAGTTGTTCAGTATATAGATTGAATAGGAGTGGGCAGAGGATACCCTCACACAAACCTTTTTAAATTTTAAACCATGTTCCCTTGTTCCATTTGCATAATAGTATCGGTCTAGGGTAGGTTTTACATGAGCTCAATGACGTTCTGGGATTCCTACACTTCTCAATGTTAGTCATAATTTGTTATGAGCTACACAGTCATATATCTTTGCATAGTCAATAATGCAGAAATAGACATTCTTCTGGGATTCACTGTTTTCAGCTAGGATCCATCTGACGTTAGCAATAATAACCCTAGTGCCACTGTCTCTTCTAAACCTAGCTTGAACTTCTTTTGGGGAATTTTTGCCTACATACTGTTCTAATAATTTTTGGATGATCTTCAGCGTTGCTTGCATGTGGTATTAATTATACTATTTGATAATTTCTACTTTCTATTGGATCATCTTTCTTGGGAATGGGAGCAAATATGGACTCTACCAGTCAGTTGGCCATGAGATTGTGATTGGATAGACATGACAGGGCACGATTGGATAAAATTCTCACCGAATTTCTGCTATTTGTGAGATATACAAGATGTTAAGGAATGGGGTTACTAATTACTGGTATCATTTGGTTTTGTCTAAGTTCTAAACCAAATGAAAAGTTGTTGTTGTTAGATGCTGTTGAGTCGAGGATGACACACTGTATTCGTATGAGAAAAAGATCTGCACCCCATCTTATCCTGCGCCATCTTCACACTTCCTGACACATTAGAGCTTATGTGTCAGTCACTGTGTCAATCCACCTGATAGCGGATCTTCCTGTCCTTCGCTGACCCTCCACCCTTCCCAGCATTATGTCCTTGTCCAAGGAATAGCGCCTCCTAGAAACATGCTAGAAGAATGTGAGGCTAAGCCTCAACATCCAGGCCTCCAAAGAGCACGCTAGCTGCACCCTCTCCAAGACATATTTGTTTGTTCTTTTTGCAGTCGATGGGATATTCTGTTATGATCCAAACAGCCAAATGCCTTTGCATAGTCAATAAAGCACAGGTACACATTCTTCTGGGATTCTGTACTTTCACATGACAGTTCAACAGGGAAGGCAGGATAAGCAAACATTGTCTATAGTAACTTTCTCTTATCAGTGAGTTAGTAAGATCCCTTGACTAGAGCCATTTCCTAAGGTAGGCATGGTGCTTTCTGGCCACCTTATCCTGCATGTGTTTGCCAATAAGTTACCTAGAGTTTTGGACTGACAAATGCTGGAGAAATTAAATCCAAATTTAGTTTCGTTAAAGTGAGGCTTTATTAAGCAGTTTTGCAAAATCAGGTGCCCAAGCACAGACAGAGAAGTAGGCAGCCAAGAGTTATCTCCCAGCTCAAAAATCCCTCCTCTAATTCCTTGTTAGCTGAGTAGTAAGGGTTGTAGACTCATTCCTGCATGGTGCCTAAGTTTTTATCTCTTCTTTAATGACTCCCTGTTCCTTCCCTTCCCACTTCTCCCCTTTGGCACACACATTCCAGCATCCTGTGATCTGACACTTGAGCTCATATTTTGTTTCCTTTGGGTCCACTTGTTCCCCAGCATTTGTTCTTTTTTAGCCTTAAGATGGGTCAATTTAAAGTTTCTTACACTCTCCAGGGAGTTGTAAATGACATGGAATGAGATTTGAGATTTCTAGCTTTCTTTCATGGAGGAGCTGGTGGTTTTGAACTTCCTGTTTTGGGACTAGCAGCACAACTCTTTATCCACCAGTCCACCAGTGGTAGTAAACGTTGTTGTTGTTGTTGTTATGTGCCGTCGAGTCACTTGCAACTCATAGCGACCCTATGTACAACAGCCCTAAACTCCGCTCTGACCTGTGCTAATCGCACCATCTCCGATACACCCATCCCAATTGCCCCAGTCACTGAATCAATCCACCTCATAGAGGTCCTTCCCCTCCTGCGCTGTCCCTCCACCCTACCAAGCATGATGTCCCTCTCCAAGGACCGGTCCCTCCTTACAACATGTCCCAAGTATGTCAGATGGAGCCTCAGAATTCTTGCCTCCAAGGAGCCAGCGTTGTAACCCTTTCCAGGATGAATCTGTTTGTTTTCCTAGCAGTCCATGGTACTCTCAATACTCTTCTCCAGTACTACAGCTCAAAGGCATCAATTCTCCTTCTATCCTCCTTGGTCATTTTCCAGCTCTCTGATGCATAACAAGTGATTGCAAAGACCATGGCCTATATCAGAAGCACCTTAGTCTCCAGAGAGACATCATTGCTCTTCAGTACTTTGGAGAGGTCCATAATAGGAGACTTTCCCATGGCAATACGCCTTTTAATTTCTGATGCCAAGAGTGTTGACTGTGGAGCCAAGCAAACTAAAGCTGTGAACAATCTCAATCTCTTCACCATCCATCCTGATGCTACCAATTGGCCCCGTGGTGAGAATCTTTGTCTTCTTGATATTGAGCCTCAATCCATATTGGAGGCTGCAGTCCTTGACCCTCTGTAGCAAGCGCTTCAGGTCCTCCTCGCTTTCTAAAAGCAGGGTTGTGTCACCTGCATATTATAGATGTTGATAGATCTTCCACCAATCTTGACCCCACATTCCTCCTCATAGAGCCCAGCCTCTCGGATAATCTGTTCTGCATACAGATTGAAAAGGTATGGAGACAGGACACATCACTGGCGTACGCCCTTCTCAATTTTGAACCATGCAGTGTTCACTTGCTCTGTTCTGACGAGTGCCTCTTGGTCCAAGTATAGGTTTCTCTTTAGCACGATCAAGTGTTCTGGGATTCCTGTTCTTCTCAGAGTCAGCCACAGTTTGTTATGATCTACACAGTCAAACGCCTTTGCATAGTCAATGAAACACAGATATACATTCCTCTGGTATTCCTGCTTTCAGCCAAGATCCATCTAACATTAGCTACAATATCCCTAGTACCATGACCCCTTCTAAACACAGCCTGGACTTCTGGCAGAAGAGATCTATATTTGTTCCCATCCCAAAGAAGGGTGACCCAACAGAGTGTGGAAACTATAGAATAATCTCATTAATTTCACATGCAAGCAAGAGTCTACTGAAGATTATCCAAAAATGACTGGAACATCACATCAGCAAAATAAACATTAAAGTTGTTGAATAGTCTGTAAGAAATTGCACTCATAGCCCAAAAGGCACACCTCTCTGGTAAGCTGAATCCACTAGGGATCCCACAGGAGAATGATGGGTGATTCCCCCCTACCCCATTTGATTTAATGTATGGCTGGCTATGAATAAATCCCAACTCATTGGCAATTGCAGAGAGGTTGGAGACATCAGAGTTACAAATGCAGGGTGAAGGTAGGTGGTGGAGTGTCTTAGTATGAAGTTAGGAGTTTGGGATTTTATTTGAGGCAACTGGACTGAGAGTCTTTTTTTTTTTTAAGATGGGGAGAAAAATATACAATTTCTATGTGGAATGAACTGGCAAAAGCTAGAGGCCAGAAGATCATGAAGGAAGCTATTATGAGAGTTACATGTGGTGATAAAGACCTAGCTTTAGACAGCAATTGGAGGAAAAAGTATTCAAAATTAGAGGATCATTTCAAAGGAAGATGAGACTGAGTCAAATCAGCATTCAAATCTCTTAGTTACAAGAAAGAAGTCATATTCATTAAACTCCCTGGAAATGGTAACCTAGAGTAAAGCTATGCCCCTCTCTGCAGTTCATCCGATGCTGCAATTAAAATGCATGAGGTGCAGCCGAGCCTGGATTGGAAATGCTGAGCAGGTCTCCAGTCTCAGGGGATGGCAAGTTCCTGGTCATGCCAGTGATTGGAATTTTCATCACTTCTTTGTCTCTCCAGCATTGCCACACTCCACCATTCTACTCTGATGGCTACTTCGGAGCAACCCAGACGTATCCAGGAACCTTCCAGGATCTCAGCTTTTGTTTAGATTTTGCTCACAGCCAATGTACAGCCTCACTGTTTTAATTGAAGTTATTTTTCTTTTGTTCTGGCTTTTAGGCAAAGGATTCTTATCAATCTCATCACACTGTTTTAGCTGATATTGTCACTAATTACTAGTGAGGGAGCCTTGGTGGTCAAGTGAGTGACAAGTTGCATTATCAATGCACAGACAGCTGGTTTGAATCCACTAGCTGCTCCACAGGAGAAAGGTGGGCAATCTCCTTCTGTATGATTTATAGCCTCTGAAAACTTGCAAGAGGGTCAGCTGAGCCAATTCAGACTCAATCACGGGTTACTTAGAGTTCACCACTAGTGGCTTTTCTAATTTAAAATACATTGAAATAAAATTTCAAGTTAGAGATGTCTGTGTTTCCTTAGCCACCTTTCAAGTGCTGATTTGCTACAATATGGCTAAGGCTGCCTTCTTGGCTTCACTCACTCACTGACTCATGGCTCTTGAGTCAGAACCAATGCATTGCTGACCTTCCACTGGGTCTGAATCTATAAATTGCTCATATTTCTTCCATAGAGCTTCTTGAGTATTCAAACTGCCAGAGAGGCAGTCTTTGGGTTAGCAGCACAACTCCCTATGAATCATGCAACTGGAATTCTCCCCTTCTTGAACAGCACAAGCATAACATATTATAAAAGGTTGTATGGGACGCTGCTGGTATAGCAGTCAGCTTCAACTTTCCTTAAAGCTCTATTGTGTAAACAACACTCTATATTCATTCTATATAGACTAAGACAATAAACATTGGTGATAGGAAGAGTGTGGGAAAGATAAGATATCCCATGATAACAAAGGAACAAGTTAAAGAACCAAAAGCGGTTCCAGGGACTTTAACAGAAAGAGTCCATAGGTTTTTCCTCTATGAAACTGCCAAAACCAAACAAAATAAGGTAATTACCACAAAATAAAACAAAAACAAGCAAAAAGTTGCTCTTGAGTAGATTTCACCTCATGTCATCTCACTACGTCGCAGCAGAGAACTGTGCTCCATGCAGCTTTCAAGAGCCATGGTCTTTCAAAAGCAGATTGCCTCACCAGTCTTTTCTTTTGAGAAGCCTCCAGGTGATTCGAATAGCCAGCCTTTGGGTTAGTAACTGAATACGCAACAGTTTGTGCCACCCAGAGATATACAGCTGGCAGCGCGAAAGAGGAAGACCCTCGGTGAGATGGAATGACTCAGTGACTGGGGTAATAGGATAATGGGGGTGGGTGTATTAGAGATGATAAGACTGCTCAGAGTAGAGCAGGATTCAGAGCTGTTGTACATAGAGTTTCTATGAGTCCCAAGCGACTCGACAGCACATAACAACAATGGTCTCTTTGTTTCAAGTCAGGAAAGAGAATCTCACATGCCCATTTAGGGTCAAATGTGGTTGGTGAAGAGGTGGCAGCAGGACCTAGAGGACAAAGTGCTGTCCATTCCAGTCTTCCCAGTGACCAGCGTGCACGGCGTCCCTGTAAGTAAGGTTGCTACCTCATTAGGGCCCCGTTGCCCTGGGTATTCTTCTCTCATTGGTTAATTATTAAGTTTCCGCTGCACAATAACATTTTTTATACATTTTCTTCTTTTAGTTGGGTTCAAGAAACAAACAGGATGTTTCTCTTCCATTATTCCAAGAAGTATTAAAAACTTGCTTGGTTTACAGTCTCTGCTGCAGATGGTATGGTGGATAGCAAATGGAGAGAGATATGTTTTGTTAAGGAGAAAAAAAAATTTAAACACGTAATTCAAATAAAAAAGAGAACAAAAGATAACAAGTCAGAAGAGAGAGGAAAAAAAGACCAAATTGGATGTCAGAGTTTCCTTCTGGATTTCTGATCCTGAAGACACACCAACTGGAGGTTTGGACAAAGAGAAATTGGAGAAATGGTATATTGTTATAGTGATGGGCTGGTTTGGTATGTTAAACACTGGGAGCATTTTTGATCCCTTGTATTCTGATAGCTAACCTGATACTATTCTGGTGGCCTACTAGTGAGAAGCTGTGCTGCAATGCTAAAGGCATGTGGTTCGAATCAACCAGCTGATCCATACAAGAAAGAAGGGCAATCTGATTGTTCCTGTGCAATTAACTGCCTCTGAAAACCTGCTGGAGGGTCAGTTATGGGTCCAAGGTAAATAACAACAACCACCTGATACTGATATTATTGGAACAAGTAATGATTTTTTTATCAAAAAATAATGAGTTATTAACAGAGAATTGCCAGAAGTTCAGGCTGGTTTTAGAAGAGGCTGTGGCACCAGGGATGCTATCGCTAATGCCAGATGGATCTTATCTGAAACAGAAAATACCAGAAAAATGTCCATTTGCGTTTTATTGGTGATGAAAAATCATTTGACTGAGTGGATCATAACAAACTATGGCTAACATTGAGAAGAAGGGGAATTTCAGAACACTTAATTATGTGTATACGTTATCTATACCTAAACGAAGAAACTGCTGTCCAAACAGGGCAAGAGAACACTACATGGTCTAAAATCAGGAAACATGTTTGAGGGCTATATCCTTTTCCCATTTCTATTCAATCTGTATGCTGAACAAATGATTAGAGAAGCTGGACTTTATGAGGAAAAGCGTAGCATAAGGATTGGAGGAGTCTTCACCAATAACTTGTATTGTGCAGATGACAAAACCTTGCTTCCTTAAAATGATACCATGAGGTCTTTGCTGCAGAGAATCAAAGACTGCAACCTTATAATAGATAGCAGCCTGAAGTTAGCAGTAATTTCATCTTACTTGGATCCACAATCAACACTTTTGGTTCCAGCAGTCAGGGAGATCAGGAGATATATAACATTGGAATAATCTGCTGCCAAGAATCTTTCCAAAGTCCTGAAGAGCAATGATGTAAGTTTAAAGATTAAGAGTTGCCTCATCCAAGCCACAATCTTTACAATCACCTTTCCAACGTATCTAAGATCTGGACAATGAATAAAGAAGAAAAGAGAAGAATCAATGCATTTGAGTTTTAGTGTTGGAGAATGGTGCTGAATATCCTATGGACTGCCAAAAGAATAGATATGTCTTGAAGAAAACGCAGAGTGGATAAACTTAGTCTAACACATTTAGGACATGTTGTTAGAAGAGGCTATTCCTTGGAAAAGGACATAGTGCATAGACAGTTGGAGGGTCAGTGATGGAGAAGAAGCTCCTCAATGTCTGAGGCAACTGGCTCAATTGTGTCAGGGATAATAAGGAAGGCACCACACAGGACAGAGTTCACATTTGTTGTTCATAGGGTTGCTGTGAGTTGTACTCAACTCAGTGACATTTAACAAAAACAACTAATAATAATACAAACTGTTGTTGTTAAGTGCCTTCAAGTCGCAGGCGACTCATAGCGACCCGATGAAGGAGAGTCCTTGACGCTTGGGTGCCTTTCATCCTCTCTCCAAGTTCATAGGGTTTCTGGAGGCAAGCTATTATGGAAGTGGATGCCACTCCTCTAATTCAGTCTTTCTGATCATTTGCTATGCATGTGACAGAAAAAGTATTAACACCTTTGAGCTGTGGGGTTGGAAAAGAACTCTAAACACCCTATGGACAGCCAAGAAACAAACAGATAGATCTTGGAGAAAGTGCAGCTGGAGTGTTCTTTGGAGACAAGAGTGATGAGGCTTCACCCCACATGCTTCGGGCATGTTGCTAGGAGGGGCTATTTCTTGGAGAGGGACATGACACTGGGAAGGGTGGAGGGTTTACCAAGGAGGGGAAGACCTTCAGCCAGGTGGATTGACATGGTGGCTGCTGTAATGGGCTTTCATATGTCAGGAAGTATGAGAATGCCTCAGGCTAGAACAGGGTTCGGTTCTTTTGCTTATAGTCACTATGAGTCGTATTCCACAGCACCTAACAACAACAATGCCTAAATTAACTTAACGTCATGCCTAAATTCATAAGAGTTGAGTAGCTGCAGTAAGATTAGTGAAATTAATACATGATCATGCATGGCCTTTTAAGTTATGCTTGGGTATTATTTATTTTAGAATCTATTGAACTCATCATTGTTGAATAAAATAAGTGTTTCTGACAAATCAGTGGGGTTCTATATAAATTGAATAATCTGAATATGGAGAGGTAATTCACTGGCTTCTTTGTCCCTTACTTTAATAAATTCTTTGATTCTTTTGCTGCTTCATCATTATGAAACATTAAGCAAAACATGTAAGTAAATAGCCTTCAAACTAAGGCTTTCCTTCCTAAGCATCCATCTTATTTACTTCACCCAGTCTCACTGTCAAGATCATCTATAATGACATAGTGCCATCATGTAAATTTTAGTGGGGAAAAGCCTGTAATTTTCCACTTTCATGAATATTCACCTAAAAAGAATTTTTCAACTTCAGGCTTGTCCATTTTATTTAAGCTAATACACACACACACACACACACACACACACACACATACCTCGATCATCCCTATTACTGAGCCCTTTGATTGCAACTAAATTCCACCCAAAGACCTCCAATCCCTTCAAAATCTGCCAACCTCCAGAAGGAGGCCGCTTCATCTCAGGAAACTCAGGTTTGATTAAATTCTCTCCTGCATTATATGTATGTATGTATTTATTTATTTATTTTAAAGTTACACAAATAAATAATTAAAATAACGGCACTTGTGGCTGAAAAATTAAAGACCTAATGATTCCAGAATTAATAATCAGGAGACAAAGGGAGGAGAGGCCTGAGTGGGTGACAGTGAAAATGAATCTCCTGGTGAACAAAATAGGAGAGATTTTAATTTGGATTTGCCCTGCCGCCATCTATCCATTCATAGTGCACATCCATCAAGTTCTTGATGAGCATGAAGAACCATGGGTTATCATGCCCTCGGAGTGCTGTTGTT
>NW_006399889.1:5584058-5629144 GCF_000299155.1 Elephantulus edwardii | reverse complement strand
AAAGAAGACGTTCAGGCTGCTTTGAAGGACATGGCAAAAAGTAAGGCTCCAGAAATAGATGGTATACCAATGGACATATTGACTTGGAGTGCTGGATAAGATTAACAATGGATTTCCAGTTGATCAAAGGAAATGGCAGGTGGCAGCATGAGGCATCTTCATTCTTTTTTCCTTTCTTGTTTATTTCTAATGGCAGTCTTTCTCTTTTGTATTCTTCTTCCCCCCCCTTCTTGCTTACTTCTAATTCTATTGGTAAATAATTTTATTGTCATTTCTAAGGAAGCCTAATTCTTTAACTATGCTCCCATTGCTACAAACTCTTTGACAACAGCTAAATTTAAACACTGAACTTAAATGTACCACCATGTAGGAAACAAGTTATTTTCAAAGAAATCTTGTATATAGAGCCTTCAAAGAAAGACCAAAAAAAAATCACCCATCATTTGTGTCTCTTCTTTAGATTCTCCTATACTAGTTTCTCCTATACTAGGGAGCTTTGGTGGCTTAGTGGTAAGAAGCCGTGCTGCAATCCCAAAAGCATGTGGTTCTAATCTACCAGCTGCTCTGTGGGAGAAAGTTGGGCAATCAACTCCTGAGCAATTTAATGTCTCTAAAAACACACTGAAGGGTCACCTGAGTCAGTTTTGACTCAATGGCGCATAACAACATTGCAATAATTTTCTGTTTCCAAAGTGGAGATTTATATGCCACTTAATTAGCTCCATATTTGCCTGATTGTTTTTTGTACTTTTTTTCTTTTTGAAGCAGGAGTGGCATCCACTTCCTAAATAACATGCCTCCGGCAACTCTATGAACTTTGATAAATGCTGATGGTTGTAGAGGGGCATCAGAACTTTTGTTCATAGGGTCTCTGTGAGTGGTGCTTGACTCAAAGGCAATCAACAACAACAACATGTGGGTGGATAAGAATGGACAATTTCCTTTTGTGCTGTTTACTGTCTACTGGAGCGTCAGCCAAGAATTATTAGTTCTGACTCAATAGCACACAACAATATACTTGTTCCAACCACTTATATTTATTCTTGCATATTTAACTCTCTGTTTCCACTACATTTTACTCCATGGAAGAGTGTTTATTTGTATTGGGTTTTTAACCAAAGGTCTGTGGTTCCAACCCATCATTCGAGAAAGATGAGGTAGCCCCATCTGTAAAGATCTGCAGCCTCTGAGCCCTGTAGAGGAGTTCTACTCTGTCCTATAAGATCATTGTGTGTTGGAATGGACTCTATGGAAATAGAATTGTATGGAATGTTTACCACTTTGTAAGAACACTATGACTTTTATCTTTGGCTCATGGAAGAATGTTACCTTTTTAGTGGTTTCTTGTCCTGAATGAACGGCATTACCATTCACCGGACCCATTTCAAGTTCTTTTGCACTACACAATACTTATTTCTGTATTTGTGGGTAAATCTAACAGGAGTTGGGGAAGAATTAAAATCTGGACTCTATTGCCTGCTCAAAAATCTTCCCAGAATTTCCTGGCGGTCTCAGAAGTGCTGTGACGTCTGAATCTGACAAACGATTTGGAAGTTTCTGCTTAAATATTTCATGACTTACTACAGGTTAAATGAAGTAGTTTCTGGAGTTAAAATAATATTATAATTTAAAGTGAACAGTTATATATGAGTGAGAAAGAAGTGGCTTTGATATTTGTAGTAGTAGATAGATCAGTGTTAGTGGGTTGCTGTGATTCTGAAAGCTACTCCACTGGTGTGTCACATGTCACAAATGTTCCTTATGGTGAACAGGTTTTAGCAGAGCGCCCAGATTAAGACAAACTAGGAGGAAGGATTGGCCATCTACTTCTTCAATAGCAGGCGTCTGAAAACCCTATGAATAATAGAGGAATGCAGATAGTTATAGTAGTGTAGTGGTAGAGCCTAGTTTGGAAGTCAGTTGAAAAGAGCAAAATGAATGACAAACACTGTTCAATAACTGGAACATGGAGTGTACAAAGCTTGAATATTGGGAAACTAAAAATTGTAAAAAGTCAAATGGAATGCATGAAAATCAACATGCTAGGTGTTAGTGAGATAAGATGAGCTAGGTTTGGCCACTTAGAATCAGATAATCATATGGTATAATACACTGGAAATGAAAAACAGAATTAAGAATGGTGTTGCATTCATAGTCAACTTTAAAGTTCTATCTTTAAATACAGTCTTGTGAGTTACAGCATATTATCTATACACACACACACCCCAAAGTCCTGTTAATATGACAATTATTCAAATATATGCATCTACATCTAGAGTCAAAGAGGAAAAAATTGAGAAAGAATTTTTGCCGAATCTTGTAGTTCCAAATTGATCGAACATGGAATCAAGATGTGTTGATGATAATTGGTGACTGGAATGCAAAAGTTTGAAAGAGTGAAGAAGGAATAGTGGTTGGAAAATAGGGGCGTGGTGATAGAAGTGAACACAGCTTAAAATGAAAAAGGAAGCATGCCTGGGTTGTATTCTTTTTCCATACCTATTCAGTCAGTACGCTGAACAAATTATTTGAGAAGCTAGACTCTATGAAGAGGGAATGTGGCATCAGGATCAGAGGGCGACTCCTCAATTACCTGCATTATGCAGATGACACAAGTAAAGCAATTGTAGAAGATCAAAGAATGTGACCTTCTACATGTATTTCCTCTCAATGTCAAGAAAATATTCTTACCATTAGACTAATAGGCAACATTATGATGGATGGAGAAAAGATTGAAACTATCAACAATGTTATCTTACATTGATCCACAATTATCACTGTTGGGACCAGTCAGGAAATAAGGAGATGCACTGCACTGAGAGTCTGGAATTGGGGACTTTTCCAAGTTGTTGTTGTTGTTGTTATGTGCCGTCGAGTCATTTGCGACTCATAGCGACCCTATGCACAACAGCCTTAAACCCTGCTCTATCCTGCACCAACCGCACTGCTTCTGACACACCCATCCCAATTACCCCAGTCACCAAATCAATCCATCTCAGAGAGGGTCTTCCCCTCCTGCGCCATCCCTCCACCCTCCCAAGCATGATGTCCCTCTCCAAGGACCCGTCCCTCCTGGCAACATGTCCAAAGTATGTCAGACGAAGCCCCAGAATCCTTGCCTCCAAGGAGTAGCTTGGTTTAATCCTCTCCAAGATGAATCTGTTTGTTTTTCTGGCAGTCCATGGTACATTTAGTACTCTTCTCCAGCACCACAGCTCAAAGGCATCAACTCTCCTTCTGTCCTCCTTAGTCATTGTTCCACTCTCTGATTCATAACAAGTGATTGCAAAGACCATGGCCTGTATCAGGTGCACCTTAGTCTCCAGAGAGACACCTTTGCTCCTGAGTACTTTAGAGAGGTTCCTAACAGCAGACTTTCCCATCGCGATACGCTTTTTGATTTCCTGACTGCTGGTGCCAAGAGTGTTGACTGTGGAGCCAAGCAAACTGAAGCTGTGAACAATCTCAATCTCTTCGCCATCCATCCTGACGCTGCCAAGTGGTCCAGTGGTGAGAATCTTTGTCTTCTTGACATTGAGCCTCAGTCCATACTGAAGGCTGCAGTCCTTGACCCTCCGCAGCAAGTGCATGAGGTCCTCCTCAGTTTCAGCAAGCAGGGTTGTGTCATCTGCATAACGCAGATTGTTAATAGATCTTCCACCAATCCTGATGCCACAACTCTCCTCATAGAGCCTAGCCTCCCAGATCATCTGCTCTGCATACATGTTGAAAAGGTATGGAGACAGGATGCATCCCTGGTGTACACCCTTCCCAATTTTCAACCATGCGGTGTTACCCTGCTCTGTTCTGACTACTACCTCTTGGTCCAAGTATAGGTTTCGCATTAGCACAATTAAATGTTCTGGGATTCCCATTCTTCTCAGAGTCAGCCACAGTTTTTTATGATCCACACAGTCAAATGCCTTTGCATAATCAATGAAACACAGACATTCTTCTGGTATTCCTTGCTTTCAGCCAAGATACATCTAATAGCAACAATATCTCTAGTACCACGACCCCTTCTAAACCCAGCCTGGACTTCTGGCAGTTCTCTGTTGATGTGCTGTTCCAGTCATTTTTGGATAATCTTCAGTAGAATCTTGCTTGCATGGGATATCAATGATATTGTTCTGTAGTTTCCACACTCTGTTGGGTCACCCTTCTTTGGAATGGGAACAAATATAGATCTCTTCCAGTCAGTTGGCCAAGTGGTTGTTCTCCAGATTTCTTGGCACAACTTGGTGAGCACATCCAGGGCAACATCTGTTATCTGAAATACTTCAATTACTGAGAAGTAATAATGTCTGTCAGTTTATAAGTAATAATTAAAGTAATAATCTCAGGTTAAGGTGAGTCTGATTCAGGCCATGGACTTTCTAATGACTTGCTATGCATCTGAGACTTAAACAATGAATAAGGATGACAGAAGAAGAATTGATGTCTTTGAACTGTGTGTTAGAGAGGAGCATTGAACATCCCATGGACTGCCAACAAAACCTCACAAAACAAAACAAAACAAAACAAAAGAACCAATAGAGTGCTCTTTGGAGGCCAGAATTATGAGGCCTCAACTCACTTACTTTGGGCATGTTTCTAGGAAGGCCTTGGAGAGGGATGAAGCAATACTCAAAAAGGTAGAGGGTTAATGAAGGAAAGGAAGACACTTGGCCAGGTGGATTCAAATGGTGACTGCCACTGTAGGTTCTTTCAGGTGTCAGGAAATGTGAGGATGGTACTGGATAGGACAGGGTTCAGATCTGTTGTTCATAGGGTTGCTATGAGTCGTACTCAACTGCTCCTCATAACAACTATCAAGGTCAATGTTTAAGTATTTGGCTGTTAACAAAACGTTGGTAGTTTGAGCTGAGCCTACCCAGTGGTTCTTTTGGCTTCCTCCTGTCACACGGAGATCACTAAGAATGGAGAATCACAGCTTGGTGAGCACACCCATGGAAGCATCTGCTAGCTGATTCTCCCACCGACAAGGCCACTGATTGCACTTTTAGCTATTATTTGAAAATAGGCTATACCCTTTCTGACTTAAACTTTATTTTCTTCTCTTCAATGCAGCCTATCTACTCTGTTCCAGGTGGTTTCTTATTTTATGAGGGTAGTACTTGCCTCTTCCGGAGTATGTCAGTTTCTTTGAATGAATCTTAAGATGTGTTAGTGTATGAAGTCTTAGTGTGTCTGTAACAAGAACCACAGCTTTAAGTAACAGAAATTTATCTTCTTACAACTCTGGTGGGTTAGAAGTCAGAATCAGGGTCTTAGTCACACGGATTCCTTTCTTAGTTATGTGGATGCTGGTAATCCTGGGTATTCTTTATTTCCTTGATATTTCTTGGTTTATAGATGATCTCTACATCACACCTGTCTTCTCCCCATGTGAACTCTTTTTACAGCTCAGAACTGATTATATTTAGAACTAGCTCAAATAAACAATGACTTAACCAATATAACAGAGAAAATGATATGTCTCAATAGGATCATATTTTTAATTATAAGATCCACTAAGTCAATTCCAACTCACAGGGAACTCTCATTGGGCTTCAGAGGCTGTCTTTTTGGGAGAAGATTGCCCATTCCTCTCCCAAGGAGCAGTTGGTGGGTTCAAACTGCTGACTTGTTAATTTGCAGTGCAGTATGAAATGCATATACCTCTAGAGTGCCTATTTATTTTTGTTGTTATGTACCATTGAGTCAGACCAACTCACAGTTGACCCTCCAGTGGGTTTTCAGAGGCTGTAAACTGCCTAGGAGGAGATTGTTCATCTTTTTCCTGCCAAGCAGCTGGTGGATTTGAACCATGTGCCTTTGGGATGGCAGTGTAGCTCCTTATCATTATTACCAGGACTTTCTCCTATGTATTTTTTTTTTAATCCAGCTAAATTTTTTTTAAAAATCTCCCAAAACAAACAAACTAAAATCCTCAAACCAAAACCAAAACAAAATAAAATAACACCCTGCAAAACAACCACCTCAAACTCATTGCCATCAAGGTGGAACCAACTCAGGCTGACCTTCCCTTAGGTTTTCTTTCCTTCTTAAAGACACTTCAAGGATTTTTCTAGAAATAGGTCGAATTTATAGAATTAATATGATCAATTCATTCTATATTTTAAAAGAATTTTATACATTCCCCCCACAACAAATAGGGTATATGCAAAATACTTGACTATGAATCTTAAAGAAATGAGGTAAAGAACCATGAAGCAAATTTATACGTAGTGTGAATGGCTTATAGGGGGAAAAATCTCTAAAGAATTCATGTTTCTTTCAGTAATTCAGGGAACTCTCTGCTCCCCGCCATACACATAGTATAAGCCGTTTTGAAAATACAGTGTCTAAACGAGCCTAGTGTTATGTTTAAACCATCTGAAGTACTTTAACTATAGATTTTTCTATACATTATTTTTCTGCATAGAAAGCCCTCTTTCTTCATAGGACACACATCCTGATTGTTGTTATGTGCCATCAAGTTGATGAGGACTCGTAGCGACCTTATGAACTTTGTCCTATCCCTACCATCTCTGATAAGCTTCAAGCCATTGTTGTAATCACTGTATCAATCCATCTTATGGGAGGTCTTCCTGTCATTCTCTGGCTCTCCACCTACAGCCTTAATCCATGTACTGCAGCTCTTGTATAGTTTACTTCTTGGTTCTCTGCTTTGCTAATAAAGAATTGATACTGAACAAGTTCTTAATCTAACATTTTTGACAATGTCTAAATAATTCTCAGGCTTTTAGGGACTAGAGTTCTTAGAAATATCTAATTTCCAATGCAGGCATGTTCTTAAATCTTAAAAAAAATTCTTTTGAAAGCTGTGCTGTTTATTCTCAATTCAACAATTCAAACCAACAAACACGTATTTAGCTCCTCGAAATTATGCCTTTTATGCCTGTGTGTGGGAGTGGGGCTGGGGTGGAAGGGCCAAGGATGAAAAGACCCAGCATTTCTCTCAATACTGGTGGAAAGGACTGGTGATTGTAACAAAGCAGAAGGATGTAAGTACGGGAGAAGGAAAACACAGTGTGCTCAGGAAGGGCAGAGAAGAGCAGGTGCAGGGATGGGAATGGGGGCAGCAGGACAGGAGAGAGCAACTGTGATGACCCACAAAGGAGGTGGGTGAATTTGGAGCCTTAAAAGAGAGAGCAAGTCTCAAGAAAAGGAAAAAGAAGGAGGCCAACAAAGGCAGGAGCAAAGTAGAAAATCATAAAGCTCTCCCAGGCATGATTAATTGATAATTGTGGAATGGAATAATGATATCAATGTCTATGGATTGTATAAATGCTTTGTGCTGGACTCCTAGCTCTAATGGCATAGACCTTAAGGAGTGGCACTGCTAACCCAAAGGCCCCATCTCTCTGGTAGAAAGACGGCCAATCTTCTCTCCTGTGATGTACAGCTTCCAGAGGTTCAACTACAAGTTGGTGCCAACAATGAGGTATAACTAGTCTAAAGGTTCTAGGGTCAAACCTACCCAGAGGCTGCATAAAGGTCTGGAGATTTGCTATCAAAAAGATTACAGGCAAGAAGACCCAACAGAGCCATATTGACCTTTAATACTGGGGATCACTATTACTGGGAGGCAAAGGGGAAGAGTTGAAGCTGGGGAGTTAAGGAGGCTTTCTGGGAAGAGCCTGGCATTCCACAGCGAAGTCAGTGGGCTTTCTGGCCTTGCAAATGATGGGGACACGGAAGCCACTGCTTCCGCATAACAGGTTCCTGAGGAAAGATGTCGTGGGGGAGGTAGCTTGGGGAGGGAAGATGACAGCAAAGTCCAGTTCTCTGCTTAATATTGTAAGTGAAATGAAATAGAATGAAGCTGAACACATTAATGAGGAGATAATAGAACTGACTTATCCCAAGAATTCATTCTAACTTGTGCAGTCAAACACTAGATAAAACATCAGATTAAAGACTTCTGAGCCTGTTCTGAATTTCTGAAGAAAAAGTTGATGATGTGATTTAATCCTAAAGCATGATTTTCTCTGAGAATCACATTTCTCCTAAAATTCATTTTAATAGACTTCTAATTTCTTTTCCCCAGATTTTTTTTAGGACTATTTGGGTGCTGCCCTCAAGAAAAGAAAATCTATGACCTATCTAATGCCTGTGTAAGTGCTCATATATACTAGTGTGTTAATATCATAGCTATCATACTAAAAAAATACTACAAGCAGTAGCTTTGAAGATCAGAAATTCATTCTCTCATATATCTGAAGACTAGAAGTCTAAAATGTACTTCTAATGGGAAGGCAGTCTTCATTATGAATTGCATCTCAATGTCAGGGAAACAGATTTTTACCACTGAACTGATAGTCAGTGTCATGATGGATGGAGGGGAGATTGAAACTGTCAACAGCTTCATCTTGCTTGGATCCACAATTAACACCCTTAGTACCAGCAGTCAGAAAATAAGGAGATGCATTGCACTGGGAAAATACACAGTTAGGGATCTTTCTAAATTATTGAGGACTAGTCATGTTACTTTGAAGACTAAGGTATGTCTGATTCAGGTCATAGGCTTTCTGATTACTTGCTATGCACCTGGAGAGCTGGACAACGAATAAGGATGACAGAAAAATAATTGACAACTATGGATGACCAAGAGAACTAACAGATATGTCTTGGAGAGGGTGCAGCCAGAGTGCTCTTTGGAGGCAAGAATGATGAGGCTTCACCTCACATATTTTGTGCATGTTGCTAGGAGGTTATTGCTTGGAGAAGGACATGAGAGGGTCAGTGAAGGAGATGAAGACCCTCAACCAGGTGGATGACACAGTGACGGCTTCAGTGGGCTCTGTGTGTCAGGAAGTGTGAGGATCATGCAGGATAGAGCAGGGTTCAGATCTTTTGTTCATAGGGTTACTATGAGTCGTACTTGACTCCATGTCACCTAACAATAACAAGAACAAAAACAGGGGAATGTCTATAGCTCTGGTGGCCTAGTGGTAAAAAAACTGTGCTGCAATCCTAAGGCAAGAGGTTCGAGGCCGTCAGGTGCTCCATGGGAGAAGGATGAGCAATCTTCCCCTTAATTAACTGCCTCTGAAAACCTTTCAAAGGGTCACCTCTGGGTCAAGTCTGCCTCCATGATACACAACAACAATGGGAATATACTTCTTTATTTCATCTAATTTTTAGATGCTGTAGGCATTCTGTTTCTATAGTTATATGGTATCTTCTCCCACGAGTATGTCTCACTTTCTGTGTCTCTTCTACCCTTCTTTCCTTTTAAAAGATACCACTCAGAAAGGATTAGTTCATAATCCCCCTTATTCCAGTGTGATATCATTACCATAAAAGCTTGATACTCACTTCCGTCAAGCCAGAATTGAAACATGGCTGACCCTCCAGTGAGTTTCCAGAGGTTGCAAAGCACGTATGAGGAAATTGTCCATCTTTCTCCCTGCAGTGGATTCAAACTGCCTTTGAGGTGCTGCTTGAAGTTAGCTTCCAGAGTGTGAATATGTTGTTGTTGAATACTGTAGGGTCAGAATCAACCAGTAGCTGACCCTACAGCTACTGGGTCTTCAGAGGTTGTCGATTGCATAGGAGGAGATTGCCCATCCTTCTGTCATGAGAACATTAATATCCCAGAAGAAAAAGTATTTAGAAATAGTGTCATATTCACAATTAGAGGGGTAGAACTCCAGTAAATATTCAAAGAGGGAAATAGTTTAATCAGGAACGCCTGGAGTGTCAAAGTCCTCTGTGGCCTCTGACAAAGATAAGTCATTATGAGTGGTCAGTATCTGGCCATTGGAACCTTCTGCTCAACCATAAAAACTCACCTTCAAAACACATCCTTCTCTACATGCTAACACTCACCTGATATATTCATTTACTGGCCCATAGGGCTCTTTGTTGTTGTCCTTAAATTGCTCAATACATGACTTATCAGAAGGCTTATGCCATCAAAGAAAAGCATAAATCATGGGAGTTATATGCACATGTCTCTACTGGCCTAGGGGTAAGGAGTTGCACTGCCAACCCAAGGTTGTTTGTTGTTGTTATGTGCCGTCAAGTCGCTTGTGACTCATAGTGACCCTATGTACAACAGCCCTAAACTCTGCTCTGTCCTGTTACAATCACATTGCCTCTGACACTCCCATCCCGATTACCCCAGTCACTGAATCAATCCACCTCATAGAGGGCCTTCCTCTCCTGTGCTGTCCCTCCACCCTACCAAGCATGATGTCCTTCTCCAAGGGCGGGTCTCTCCTTACAACATGTCCAAAGTATGTTAGACAGAGCCTCAGAATCCTTGCTTCCAAGGAGCCACCCGGTTTAACCCTTTACAGGGTGAATCTGTTTGTTCTCCTAGCCGTCCATGGTATTCTCAATACTCTTCTTCAGCACCACAGCTCAAAGGCATCAATTCTCCTTCTATCCCCCTTACTCATTGTCCAGCTCTCTGATGCATAACAAGTGATTGCAAGGACCATGGTCTGTATCAGACACACCTTAGTCTTCAGAGAGACGCCATTGCTCTTCAGTACTTTGGAGAGGTCCCTAACAGCAGACTTTCCCATGGCAATGTGCCTTTTAATTTCCTGGCTGCTGGTGCCGAGAGTGTTGACTGTGGAGCCAAGCAAACTAAAGCTGTGTACAATCTCAATTTCTTTACCATCCATCCTGATGCTGCCAATTGGTCCAGTGGTGAGAATCTTTGTCTTCTTGACATTGAGCCTCAATCCATATTCAAGGCTGCAGTCCTTGACCCTCTGCAGCAAGCGCTTCAGATTCTCCTCAGTATCAGCAAGCAGGGTTGTATCTTCTGCGAAATGCAGATTGTTGCTAGATCGTCCACTTGGCCAACTGACTGGAAGAGATTTATATTTGCTCCCATCCCAAAGAAAGGTGACCCAACAGAGTATGGAAACTATAGAACAATCTCATTGATTTCACATGCAAGCAAGATTCTACTGAAGATTATCCAAAAACGACTGGAACAGCACATCAGCAGAGAACTGCCAGAAGTCCAAGCTGGGTTTAGAAGGGGTCATGGTACTAGGGATATTGTAGCTAATGTTAGATGGATCTTAGATGAAGGCAGGGAATACCAGAGGAATGTATATCTGTGTTTCATTGACTATGCAAAGGCATTTGACTATGTGGATCATAACAAACTGTGGCTGACTCGGAGAAGAATGGGAATCCCAGAACACTTGATCGTTCTAATGCAAAACCTATACTTGGACCAGGAGGCAGTCGTCAGAACAGAGCAAGGGAACACTGCATGGTTCAAAATTGGGAATGGCGTATGCCAGGCATGCGTCCTATCTCCGTACCTTTTCAACCTGTATGCAGAACAGATTATCCGGGAGGCTGGGCTCTATGAGGAGAAATGTGAGGTCAAGATTGGTGGACAATCTATCCAACCCAAGATAGGAGGTTTGAATCCAACAGCTGCCTCTTGGGAGAGAGCTGGGCAATTTCCTCTTGTGCAATTAACTCTCTGTCTCTGAAGCTAGGCGTCAGTTCTGACTTGACAACACATAAGAACAACAACATATGATGGCAGCCAGTGAATCATAGACATATTTAGAAAATCCTCTAATTAACCAATTGTTTTAGACCTTCTATCATGAAAGCTGGTATCAACAATAAAATGGATAATATTTTTTGGTCCCAGTCCTTGTGAAGTTTCTGGCTTGTGTAATGAGCCAAGCAGGGCAGCAGCAGACAATAATACCTAATAACTCCGAACTCATTAACACGTCTGAATAAGCCTATACTCAGAATCTTCCAATCATTTGATACCTAGGTAGAAGGGCTTGAGTTAATCTCAGCCTCTTTGTGTTCATTGTCAAATAATTACCTCTTGTATCTTGAACTATAGGGAGCTCTAGTGGCCTATTGGTAAGAAGCTGTGTCTCAATCCTGAAGGCATTTGGTTCAAATTCACCAGCTGCTCCTGAAGAAAAAGATAGGTAATCTCTTCTGGTGTGGTTAACAGCCTCTGAAAATCCACTGGAAGGTCAGCTATGGGTCAGTTCCAACTTGATGGTACTTAACCACCACCACAACAACATATTGAACTAAATACAGGGGGGAACAAAACAAATATGAAACCTTTATGTCAATTTTTACCTAAGGGGAACCAACTTTGACTAACTTTTTCTGCTTTTGAGAGCTAAAGATGAAATTTATTTACTTATTAATTTATTTATATTAAAACTACATTCCATTTTTTTCCAGTTTATTGTAAAGATAATATACTTTCACAAAGAATCATTCCAAGATTTGTTGTTGTTGTTATATGCCGTAGGGTCACATGCGACTCATAGCGACCCTGTGTACAACAGCCCGAAACCCTGCTCCATCCTGTGCCAGTCTCATCATCTCTGACACACCTGCCCCCATTACCCCAGTCACTGAATCAATCCATCTCATTGAGGGTCTTCCTCTCCTGCCCTGTCCCTCCACCCTCCCAAGCATGACATCCTTCTCCAAGGACTGGTCCCTTCTTGCAACATGTCCAAATGTGTCAGATGAAGCTTTATTATTGTTTCAAATTATATCAGTTTTATGTGGATTAAAAAAAGGAGAACTCTAGTGACCTAGGGGATATGGAGTTGCATTGCCCATCCAAAGACACATAGTTCATATCCACCAGCTGCTCCAATAGAGAAAGATGGTCTCTTCCTGAAGAATCTATAAGCAGAAAATTTAGTGGGCCGTCAACTATGGGTTAGTTCCAACTAGATGGTACACAAACTACCACCACATAGGCTAAAATTATCAAGACATTTTGTGCCATTAGGGAAAAGCTGATGTGATTATTTGCATACAAGCAAATCTATTTGCATACAAACCTATTTGTATACAAACGGACACAATAATCATGCATTATATATGCTGCTTTTATTTGAAGGTGAGTTGCTCTGAGATTGCAATCACTTAGGAGTGGGATTGAGGACACTTTTGCTTGTACAGACTCTCCCAGCTTAATTACACTTAGAACCCGATTCTACAATAATGGCTGCTCTTGCATAAAGATGCATAATTGCATCTTTAACAATGCATGATGTTTTTTACTATTTTAAACAAAATAATACCCCAGTTCACATCACTGCCTCCTGGTGCTCTTACTGCTACAGAGATTCTCATCTGTGTCCTTCTGATATAGCCTCTGCTTAAAAGTTCCAGATAGTCGCACAAGGGCAGGCTTTGTCTTTCTGTGTTCCTCCATCTCCCTGGAATGCTCAAGATATCATGGCCAGAGCTTAATTTTGAGAAGACTCAGTGTCCACTTACACCTCATCCCTGGGAACTTTCCTTTCAATTTTATATTAAGTACAGCCATAGGGAGCAAATATTTCAGCCACAGCAAGTTTAAAAGATCATTTCCGTATTAGAGATTTCATAATTCCATTAATTGGCACAGGTAGAATTTGAGACTAACTTTAAGTCATGTACTGTAACTCAGTCTCATGTAGTGAGCTGGCTATCATTTCTATCTGCCTGTTCAGTAATGTTTGACAATGTGCTAAGCTAGGGATTTTTTTTTTTTTGTATAGAGGGTTACACGTTAAAGTGCTAATCAAAAGGTCAATGGTTCAAATCCACCAGCTGCTTTGTGGGAGGAAGAGGAAGCCATCTGCCCTATTAGATTTGCAGTTTTGGAAATCCAAGGGAGGGTTGCCATGAATTAGAAGCAATTCAAAGGGAGATGGATTTGCTAAACCAGTTTTCAACCTTTCTCGCAGTGTTAAGAACTCTGAGCTGAACGTAGTTATAACGTAAGTCTGCCTTGCAAAGATGGTTCGTTTGGCCAATTTTACAAAATCGCTTTAAAATGTAGTTATTTCTATATGTTTGTGATTTTTGAGAATCATAATTTGAGGCATTCCTGAATAACTGTTTTAAATAATTTTAAGTATATTTGTAAGCTATAGGCTTGAGGGCAATTCTGTTGTTGTTTGTGAACCATCGAGTTGGAATCAACCCACAGCTGACCCTCCAGTGGGTTTTCAGAGGCAGTTAAAGACACAGGAGGAGATTGTCTGTCCTTCTCCTGAGGAGCAGCTGGTAAACTTGAACCCTGTGCTTGGGGGTTGCAGTGCTGCTACTTGCTGCTAGGCCACCAGAGCTCCCCTGATTCTATTCTAGAGGGTAAAAAGTACATCTGAAAATATGGTATTTCAAACTGAAGAGAATCTAATAATCTTGATGTGGAACTGTTTTCTCACTTTGGAAAGGTAAAATGGCGCTTCTTTGGAATGTTTTCTTTGCTTTGCTTCATAAAATAGGAAAGCACAAGAGAAGTAACTCTTCTAGAGAACATCTGTATTCTTTTCAGAATCATCTAAAGTATACAATGCTAGTTTATCTTACAGCATTTGTCTTAAGCCTGACCCTTTATCTTCTTTGCCTACGCCCCCCCATCAGCACCCCATGTGCAATGTGCTAAGACGATGGTTGTAATTAATTGTAGTTAGGTGCTTTTGAAATGACTCTAACTCAAAGTGGCCCTACAAACAAGAGATTTGAACCCAGCCCTATCATCCTGCACCATCCTCACCATCTCTGATATGCTTGAGCCCGTTTATGTAGTTACTGTGCCAATTTTGCTAATATTGGATGGATGCCACTGTGGCGGTATGCATTGACCCAATCTACACAACAACACTGTAGCTACTAAAGAAGTCATGGCATAGTGGTTAAAAAGCACTTGACTCTTAACTTGAGATCAGCGATGCGAACTCAACAGCTGCTCTTAGACGGAGAAAGATGATAGTCAGCTTCTGGATTCAGAGCCTTGAGAACTCCATGAGGCAGTTTTATTCTGTCTCAAGGGTTGCTGAGGAGAGACTGACTCCATGGCAGTGGGTTCAGTTTTTAAATAAGGTGGTTTAGGTTCAAATGCAGATTCATCTGCTTTGAAAGCCACAAAGCTACGCTGCTTCCATGCCTAACACAGATCCTTTCTGGCTGGAATTTCAAATTCTTTAGTCAAAAAGGGGTGTGTGTACATAAATACAATTTTTAGATCCAGAAATTAATGGTGATTAGCCGATCCACCCTCAACTTTTTATAACTGTTATGTCTGTTTCTCTAGCCAGACCTTGGGCTTGTCAATTTTTTTTTAATCTGTTCTAAAAAACACTATTTATTTTTAAGTGCTGCTGGATTTGGAAATTATTGTTATGACTAAATATTTGTTTGCCCAGTAAGAGACCTGTGCAGGCCCCTGCTGCCAGTGGGTGCTTGATAAAGATTAATGGATGGCCGTGCACGTCTATGTGGGAGTTGTGTGCTTAGGAGCTGCTCAACTTTTAAAGTGTCAGAAATGATGTGAGGAAGACAGAAATCACAGGGTGATCAGAATGACCATGGGCTTCAGGATTTGAATTTATCACCCCACAGGTCTCCAAAAGTCCAGGTACAGAAGGAATGGGAATGTGAAGGCTGGTGTTTCCTTGAGAAATGTTTGGGGAATGCTGTGAAAATCACATTTCAGGGCCCACTTCCAAGCTTATTACCAAATATGAGTGAAAACTTGGTTCTCTGATGAGGACTGTAGAAAATATTTTTTTTAATTGACACATTTTCTATTATTATATATATATAAAGATGATGAGTAATATGGCATATCAGATGGTCTGTTCAAACTGTCAGAGGAGAGCTGAAGCGTGAGTAACTTTCCAGAGAATCTTCTGAGAAATTCAAGCATGGAAAGTGGCAGTAGCCAGCTATAGGCATGTCTACCACTCAAATAAACCTCAGACTCATGGGGGAATAAACATAAGTATGCAATGGAGATTTCTAGAAGAAAGAAAGGAGACCAATAACTTGACCTTCCCCCCTCACCCCCTGCCCCTTCTATACACGCATGCGCGCACGCCGAAGTTCATACCGTACTAGGCACTAGAAATTATAGGGTCAACTATATTGGCCTTGCAGAAGATGTCTTTATGATGAATGATGACTACTGAGTCCTTTTTGATAACTCAGCAGAATTTTAAAATGTTAGCACATCCATTTGCCAAATGAAACTATGCTTTGGCAATAGGGCAAGTGAAAGGAGGAAAGCTTCAATTACCAGGAACAGTGCCATAGGTCCATACTGTAATAAAGTGGAAGGTACACTACTAGCAGACTTGCCAGGTGGCGGTGATTCCACTCTGGTCTATCTACAAATCCTTATCTATACAAGGAGCAGAGACTAGATTTCTAGAATTCCATTTCTGTTCTAATATTTCATGGTGTCCTTGATAAGTTCCACAACCAGATGAATATTCTTCAGTGTCCGAAACCCTGTGTGCCTTCAAATTTTTGGTGTTTAAACATACAACTCTATCTTAGGAAAATCTCTCCTTTTAAGAAATGAAGTCTTGCTAAATTCTACAATATGCGTGAACTTTGTAAACATTATGTGGAGTGAAGGAAGTCAGTCAAAAAACACGTATTATGTGACCCTACTTAGAGGAGTATTTACAATAGACAAGTGTATGGAGGTCAAAGTTGCTGAGGGAAGGTAAGAAAGCAAAGGAAAGGAAAGCTCAGTCCTAAGGGGACAAGGACTTTCTGTTAAGGGTGATGGGGGGGAAAAAACTCAAGAAAAGTTAATGACGGGAAAAAAGAAAATTTAATGTTGCTGGTGGAACAGAATGCTGAACAGAATTCATGTTCCTGAATTGTTGATGTGAAGATTGTTGAAGGAGTCAGTATTTTGTGACCCATATAGTTACTACAGTCAGATTTTTTTAAAAGCTTTAGTAATAAACAAAATTCTCCTTTTATTTCCCCATCAACCTACTTTAATAATAAAGAAACTTTAAATATGTTGATAATTTGGTGCATCAGAAAAGAGTTTATTTCACTAACATATTAGCCCTTACTGTTGCACCATGTCTTGCCATTTCAGTCCGGAAAAAATGACCTTTGAAAGGTATCCCAGAAGATACTCTGGCCAGGAGAGAATTTACTTTGTGTTCTGTGTTTAAAAATAAGAAAATAAGATAGCTCTTGCTAACAAAAATATCACTAAAATATATTACATGTTAAAAATATTACTAAAATATACTGCTGTACTAAAATACTATTAAAATTTATTATGGAGTTTCTACTAATATTTTCATAACTACATCTTAAGCATAAGATAGAGACACATATTTATAAAACCACTCTACAGTGCTCTACAATGAACATTACAGATTTGAGAAGGGGGAATGAATAGGTTCCAGGGCCAGGAGCACTGGATTTATCAGCAGTCAGGCAGGAGAGAGAAAGTGGAGACGTGGGTCAACTCCTTAGTGCTCATTCTCCCAGGGAAAAGCTGAAAGAGCTGCTGACAGTTTTCTGAAAAGAATCACTGGATCCTTGTTTCCTTCTTCTTCTTCTGTCCATTTGACCTTGTTTTGTTTTGAAATAGAGAAGAAGAGATGAGAGAATGGATTTAGGAGGGTAGCTGTGGAGTAGGGAGCAAAGGTAGACAGAGCAGAGAGGACATTCATGTTACAGAACCCATAGACAAGATCAGGGGCTGCTGATCACCATCCAGGATGTTATTGTTTGCTTCTTGTGTTCTTATTTGTCCCTGCTTCTCATTTCAGATTCTCTCCCTGATGTAATAAGTCACGTCTTCCCAGCTATCATCCCTGTATTGACAAGCAAATGTCACCCATGTTTGATTGACATCCATTGTTCTTGAATACAGAAGTATGATTTAGGAATCAATTCTACTTACTTATTTAAAGCTGTTCTTGTGTATCCTATATATTTTTTGGTGGGATAACTTGCCTAACATCCGCTCTGGGGACTTTCCATTAACATTACAAATGGAGGCTGCTCCTTCTCCAGCTTTTTCACTGAATGGGGCCTCTGCTCTCGTATATTTTTTATGCCAAACACTCAGGAAATTTACTGTGGAGGTTATGGGGCTATTTCCATGTCTTAGGCAAAGACCAACCTCCATATTTTTGTAAATATGGCTTTGTTTTATCTTAAGACTCTTGACAAGTGATTACCTCAGATGCATTTAGGTCTTTTAAGTTAGTGCAATTTCAACCCCAATGGCAGTATCTCTTGAAAGATTGCCACAGTTAGAAGCACTTGTAAGCAGAGGACAGATGTATACATTCAAGTATGCACAAATGAATGCCAAAGGTGCAGCATCTGTGAAAAAGACCCGCCCCTTTTCCTTTATGAGAAATGTGGTCCTTTGGCGATTCAACACACCCTAATGTTCTCAAGATTAATATCCTTATTTCATGTTAGAAAGATAGCCAGGTAGGTGGAAAGAAAAAAAAAAAGCTACCACTTGGATAATTCTAAAGGGCCCTCCTTCCGCTCTAAGTGGCATTTTGAAGAACACCTGAAGCACTGATTGTGAGTGCTTCAGCAGGGGAAGGAACAGTCAATGAAGCCACCTCCTCTCAACCTTCACCTCCACCTCCAGCTGGGGCTGCTGGCAGTAGGGAAACAGGGGATTTAGGTGTGAACCTTGAGCTCTGAAGGCGGTTGCATATCTATCTCTCTCCCCCACCACCCCAGGGTATGTCCTGGAGGTGTGAACCTCAAGCTTTGAAGGCTGTTGCATCTATCTGTCTGTCTCACTCCCCCACTACCCCAGTGTATGTCCTGGGGAAGCCTGCCATCGCCTGGGTTCAGCAAGGGAGTATTCAGGCGCTCACTGCGCATCCATGTGCACAGAGGGAAAAAAAGAGAGGCCGAAAAAAAAAAAAAATCCCCACATTGTCAGAGTAATGCCAAACTCTCTCTGAGTGGGATGAGCAGAGCAGATGCTGCAATGAGATGCCAAAGCGGCTCCCCTTCCTCTGTGCCTTGGGTGCCTATAAATTGCTCCGGCGCGCGTTTGTCAGCCTCCTCTTCTCCTGGCAGGTGGTACCCAGGCAGAATCCTGCGTTCAGTCTCTCTCTCGCTCCGCTCCTGGCCGTGAGGCGCTCGCCGCCGCTCGCTAGCTGCCGCGCTCCAGCTGAGAGTCTCGCCGAGCCGACTGAACCCACCACCGCCGCTCGGGGCAGCCCCGGGGCGCCGCGCTCGAGCTCCCGCGGCCCGCGCGGCTCTTTCAGGTGCGCGTCTATTAGAGTTGTGGTGGTTGCAAAGAAGATAGAGGGAGAAAAAAAAAAGAGGCAGAGGAAGGGCGAACGAAAGAGGTGGAGAAGGAGGCAGAAAAAGGCAACTTCAGACGGAAAGTTAGTGCGAACTGGCGCAGTCTGCAAAAACGGAAAAGTCGATCGCTGACAGGCGCGGCATAAAAGTGTGAGCGGCGCCGGCGAGCGCGAGAGGCGGCGGCAGGCTCGGCCCTCCCGGTGGCCCGGCCGGCTGCAGCGGCAGCCACAGGTGCGCAGGGGTTCGCCGGAGGCGAGAGGGCGCCCTGCGTACCCCGCCCCCACCCCACCCCCAGCTCGGGACTTCAGCTCAAGTCACTTCGCGCCCAAGCTCCCTCCCCAGCCGCAGCCGCAGCGGGGGGAGCAAGAGCAGAAGAAAAGCGGCCGGTGCGCTACCGCCCAGGGGAGTTGGGGTTCGTCGGGGGTTGTTTTCGGCTCTGAGGAGGTCCCCGCCCAACCTTCAAAATTTTGTCCAAAAGCAGACAAGAGGATCGGCCCGCGCTGAGCCGGCTCGTGGGCAGCAGGAGGCGCCTGATCGCCGCCGGGGCGCTGGGGGTGGTGATGGTGCTGCTGCTGGTCATCCTCATCCCGGTGCTTGTGAGCTCGGCCGGCACCTCGGCGCACTACGAGATGCTGGGCACCTGTCGCATGGTCTGCGACCCCTACGGGGGCACCAAGGCACCCAGCACGGCCGCCACGCCCGACCGCGGCCTCATGCAGTCCCTGCCCACCTTCATCCAGGGTCCCAAAGGCGAGGCGGGTCGGCCAGGGAAAGCGGGCCCACGTGGGCCCCCCGGAGAGCCAGGACCGCCTGGCCCCGTGGGGCCCCCGGGTGAGAAGGGCGAGCCGGGCCGCCAAGGCCTGCCGGGCCCACCCGGGGCGCCCGGCCTCAACGCGGCGGGGGCCATCAGCGCCGCCACCTACAGCACGGTGCCCAAGATCGCCTTCTACGCTGGCCTCAAGAGGCAGCATGAAGGCTATGAGGTGCTGAAGTTCGACGACGTGGTCACCAATCTCGGTAACCACTACGATCCTACCACGGGCAAGTTCACCTGCTCCATCCCTGGCATCTACTTCTTCACCTACCACGTCCTGATGCGCGGAGGGGACGGCACCAGCATGTGGGCTGATCTCTGCAAAAACAACCAGGTGAGCGCAGGGAGGCAGCCGGGAGGGCGGGGAGAGAGCGCGCGGAGGTACAGGCAAGAGGGAGGAGACCCCGGAAATGGGGGTGGGGAGCCCGCAGAGAAGGGCGCGGCCGTCCGGCACCCCGGAGTTGTTCCACTCTGGAAAGGCGGGGGTCTTACACTGGGAAGGGCGCTTGGTGGCCTGGAGAGGGCGGTTCCCAAGCCGAGGACCCACACTCGGAGCGCGCGCGTGAAAGCGCGACCCTCGGAGCGCGGGAAGCCGGGGCGCCCAGAGCTCGGTCTCCCGGACCACTTGTGTGTTGAGGATCCCGAGGCTGAGGCTATCTCTCTTCCAGCTTTGGCCCTCCCCTCACACACAAGAGGGCCAAAGCTGGAAGAGAGATAGCCTCAGCCTCGGGATCCTCAGCAGTGTAGGCTCGCCGGCAAACTCTCCTGGGAATCTGAGAACTAGCTTAGCCTGGAATGGGCATGCCAGGGTGGCTGACCCTTAGGAAAAAGACAGAGGCCTGAGGGAGAAAGAAAGGGCTCTAAAGAACCATTTTACTTGGGGTGCGTCCGGATGCAAGGCAGGACTGTGGAGCCAGCCAGATCAGGGCCATCAGCATCCTTGCTTTCCTGGAGGTGAAGTGCACCTAGTCCGTGCCAGGACGCAAACTCCGGTTGAGTTTTCAGCCCAACAAAGAAAGAGAAGGTCGGAGTGTTTGTATGGTAACAAAAGAAAAAGTTGAGACTCTGTGGGTTTGTACAGTAAAACACACCCCATGCAAACGCAAAGCTCTGCTGAAGGCAGTAGGAGGGCACACAGAGTGGTGGCCTGGGGAGCGAGTAGCCCAGTCCCTGTGCTCTGGACCTCAGTGCCAGTTACCGCCACGCGCGCCTACGTGGGAGCCTTTCCAGTCTGGCTTTCTCCCTTCGGTTCAGTAGCGGCTTTGGCCTTGGCTGTGAATAGATTAAGATTAGCCCTAACATCTTCCAAACTGTACAGCGTCTCCAAGAGGGCCACAGGTCTTGCAGTTTTCTGCTTGTGACCCTGTTACCATTCATTTACTTGAGAAATTTGCAGTCACTGCACAATCGAAACGAACGGTCCCTTAGTCAGAGGAAAAGAATATTTGTAACTACCTCCAAGTGTAACCGGACCTTCAGCTAGTGCTGAATCTGCCGCCACTTGGGCAAGGCCTTACATCTCATAACCTGGGTCGAGTTCGAGGTTGTAACTTGATTGAAAACCCGTTGTCTTTGAGAGAGCTCTCCTGCAGTAACTTTAACAAGAGCTTTCAGTTCATAGGGACGTTATAAGTAGACTCGATGGCCCCTAACATCAATAGAGAGACTTCAAGTCACACACCTCTTGGAAATTCAGACCTCTATAACCTAGGTTCCTATTAAGCTGCAGAAAACAAAATTTCACCCAAGCATTTAGATCAATGTCAGAATTATTTCAAAAGTGAAGGCAAGAGTCCTAAATGAGAAGGAAAGAACTAAGAGTCTTCTCCTTGCTCCTCTTCTCTAACTACCCACTCCCTTCTGAAGAAATTCAGATGCAAATAGCTTAAGGTTAGGCCCTCAGGACGCATAGAACAAAAAGAGGAAAAATGGCCACCAGGAGGCACTGACAGGGTTGTTTATTACAGTTAATATGCACAAAAAAGAATATTAAGATAAATAAAAAGTATTCATAGAGTCATGGGATAGTTACAGGTAAATGGTTTGAGCAACATGACTCAGTGTTCCAAAATAGAGCTATTCTGTCATCGTAACAAAATGGGTTCAGAACAGCCAGCCCCTCAGCAGGCAGCTTCTGAGGCTTCCCCATTATTTGCAAATTGGCTCTTTTCAGCTCCAAAGGCTAGGTCTGGAAAATATTGTCAGGCTGTGGAAATGGTCTTTAGAGATTTTACTAAAAATGGAGTAAGATTCTATTTGAGCAACAAAATTATGAAAATGCCTGCCTGCATTTTTAAATATCTGGAGATTTGCAATTATTTGAAAGCCAATCCATTAAATTTATGTACATGTTGGTTATCTATACTTTGGAGGTTGTGTTATTGTCATGTTAATCCAAGAAAATAATTCCATATAGATGTTCTGTGTGCACTTTGGTTTGTAAAATTGTTTCACCGCATGGAGTACACTCCTTTGTGTCATGCCATAGGCACACTATGAGGATCAGGGGAAAAACCACCACCAGCAACCAGCAAGGTAAGCTGCTGATCTGATAATCTACAATGCTTTCTAATGACACTAGTAAGCTTTTACCAAAGATATGCTGCAAAAAGTGTGCAACAGGTAATTTAGAAATAAAATATAGAGTAGGGAACCATTGATCTCTTAGCCTGGACTATTCTGGAAAACAGTTACAGTACTTTTAAAGATGTTTGTCTCTCAAAGAGAACAATCTGGTCTGCAGACAGTAGTTACAAATGAGAAATCTTCTAAAATATTATTATTAACATCATCATCAAATAAAGACTTTTTTTATTTGGACAAGATCCTAGCCTTATCACCTCTTAGAATGGCAGTTTCTCTCTCTGAGTTGATTTGTTTTTATAAAACAGAAATGTAGACATTCATGTCACTGTGATGTTCTATGGATTAAATGGATTTTGAGAAACACAAAAATTAAACACACACACACACAAATGTAGTTCCCTCTAGGATAGAGGAATGCTTCTCAACCATAACCACATGAGAGCCATTTTTATTTATGCTTTGTGTTGAATGCAGGATCACAGATGGAAACATCAAAGGCCAGTAAATTAACCTGATACGCCACTTAACCTTTTGTTTATGATTCCACAGAAGTACAATGAAAATGGAATTATGAGATCAGCAGCAATTAATTAGCAAATACTACCATAAATATTGTCTCTAATGTTATATGTTCACTAATAAGATAATGCTAAAGGTACATAAGCGATTATATTCTCACAAATACAGCACTAAAAGAGCCATAGTTCTCATATTCCCCATGAAGCCATCAACTAAAATGTAATCTTGCCATTTGTTGAGAGCCCAGATGACAGACAATGCATATTAAAGGTAAAAGTTGCTTTCAGATAGCTTTATGCAGAAAACAAGAAACGTCTAATCTATTTGTATATTTCTAGCAGGAAACCTGAATAAAAATATTGCTATTTGACCATGATCACTGTAATACACTATAATAAACCAATATAATTTAAAAAAGAAAACTGGCTTAGTATTTATAACTATAAAATAATTAAGAGCCAGTTTTCATTCTCAGGATTTATTAGCGATGATGTCAGTGAGCATGAAATATATCAGACAGAATGAATAGTTTGTGGGTTAAGATTCATTTATTAGAGATTCTTGAAATACCAAATTAATTATCTTTTTAAGAGCAGTGAAACATATGCTAAAAATGAAGCAGAAGCTAAAGAGTTAAATTATAATATGGAAGTGATTCTGGGGACATTTATGGAGAACTGGGAATATAGGATTGAGGAAACATCAGATTCCCAGAGAAAATGCTGATATCAGGGTACATTTGGAAACCTGAAGATTACTTCTAGGATGAATATATTGCTTTCCTGAATAGTTTAAAAGAACTGGTGAATTCCCCAAGCTGGATACTAGAGCTTGGAGTGTTACATACCTCCAGAGAATAAGCATATGAGAATCATACAAAGCACACTGGAGTGTGGCATTGTTTAATTGGGAGACAGTCTTATGGCAAAGTATAGGTTAAAATCTTAGAGAATCATTTTCATTTAAAAAGCAATCAGTGGCTTCATCCAACAAAGGAAATGAAAACTGTTCAGAGTAACTTTCCAGTCCATGGGATCAGACTAATGCATTAGCGGGGGTTTGTGGTTATACTTACTGAATAAAATTGGTAACATTTACATGGTTTTGCGGTTACACTCTGTAGAATAAAAACTGCACTGTATAAATAAAATTGTCTCTAAATCAAGTGTTTTTAATGAGTCCAAGTTCCTAAATGCCTCCTATAGACAATGTCAAAGTACAGTCTCTGTAGACCCTACACTCAAATACTCAAAACACTGAATAAAATGTGTGTCTTGGTATTAATAATGGCTGTTAAGTATATACACTGGACTGATGGTGAATTAACATGAACAGCATGACTAATTGCTATTTTTTATTCTCATTCATTAAAAGTCTACATATTTTAAAAAAGTCAAGTCCTATGAGCAATATCCTCCCTATAGATCCCCCCGCCCCCCCGCCCAGGAATTAAGGATTGCATGAAATTAATGATTCGAAGTACTCTACTCCTACAAACTGATGATTAATTCTTAGGAAATAGTATGAGGTTTGATTGTATTATTCCTTAATGAGCAAAACAGATCACCTCACTAAATTGTTGTATACATTTAAATCAGTGCTTTTGAGCATAATTACATGGTATATTGCTTTCATTATACAATGTGTTAGTGAGAGTTAGCACAGTGTTAAGCAATATGAAATCCTTTAAACCCTTTCTCACTTTGCTATGTGATACCCAGAAAGAAAATTTTAAAATACTACTCGAATTACAAGTTCACCAGTGTCAAGAGTCTTCTCCTTTTTTCACATTTCAGCATTAATATGAGAACACACCACATGAAAATTTAATTTGAGAACCTCTCATTTAAAGTTTGAAAGAAATACATGGAAATTCTTGGCTTCTGTCTCATTTCTCTCGTTTTGTCAAATGATAAAATCCAGCATATTGAAGCCCAAGTCATGCATTATCACAGAGTGCAGGTTTGCAAAAACCACTAAATCACTGGCTATGTTAGGGAAATACCATTACAGCTGAATAGAAACAAGCCACAAAGTGGAAGATGTTTTATTGAAATAAATCAAATGCAATGCAAGTTTGCCCATTGGAAGATTTTCCAAGGCAGCATCACAATATATCTAAATGATTCTGAAACCTAATTTGAGTGGGAGATGTGACAGAATGTCCATATCACTTGATACGATAGGCAATTTGAGTGTTTGCAAATGGCTGTCAATTCACTAATGACAGCAGGTTATAAGCAGCCCTCATACCAAAGCCAAGCACATTTCTTTTAGAATCACTTAAATAGAAAAGTGCCTTTAATGAGATAATTCAAAAATTCTAAAAATTTGAAAGACCTCAAATCATAGAAATTAGGTTCCTCTTAAAACTTTGAGATGTGTTAAAATGAAATACTTTAAGTGCATACATCATCATTAAGTGATAAAAAGGCATGTATTGAAAATAAAACTCTGAGAACTTGAGTGACATAATCAAAGAAGTTTAAATGAGTCAGGCTTCTGAAGGAGTGTAGCAAAAGTGTTTTATTTGAATTAGATTTTGAAAGTTCCAAATCAAAGAGTAATTTTCCTTTTTTCCCTTATATATAGCTGAGTATTGCTATTTCCTTGGGGTTTCATTTACTGTGGCTCTCTGTAAAGTTTTCTCGTAATTATGAAGAACAAGTGAACTTGGGCTTGAATGTCTGTACTCCTAAGCAGCTTTGCTACTTGGCTTAAAAATGCAAAACCAAAGCGTGTCTTTTTATTTAGGAAATGACTGGGCATAAGGATTCAGGAATTAGAAAAAGCATTGATTTTAGAAAAGAATAGTAGGCATTCTTTCCCAATATATAGTATATAAAAAGAATCTGTCAAACAGTCTTCACTAAGGGACTGCTTGCTCCTTTCTTTTCTCCTCTTGTTCAGCAATGTAGTTGGAACAGGTACAATGATATCCTCATAAAACCCCAAGGTCAAGGTGTAGACTGATCTGTGCTAAATTCAGTGCAGTGCCAGCAAGTCGTACTGGTCCACGTAAATGACAAAACACACAAACAAAAACATTTGGGAATTCTCTTTTAAGCATTTTAATTCTTCTCTGTTTCACATAGGTGCGTGCTAGTGCAATTGCCCAGGACGCTGATCAGAATTACGACTATGCCAGTAACAGTGTGGTTCTGCATCTGGAGCCTGGAGATGAAGTCTATATCAAACTAGATGGTGGGAAAGCTCATGGAGGAAACAACAACAAATACAGCACATTTTCTGGATTTATTATTTATGCTGACTGATCACGAGCAAGCGAAGCTTCTTGTCCTGAGCTAGAACACTGGATTCGTGTGGCTACCGTCAGTGAATCAAGGATCCCAAGGGATGCCGAGTGTGGGGGCACCTCAGTTGTGTATATGTGGGGAAATCAAATGCTACCTGACTCACATCTGTATCACTCAGAAAAACATTATGTAAAAAAAAATATTAAAAAGCAAGATAAGCAGATGTGTGATCCACTACCGCCAAAGCAAATACTCCTTATCGTTAGTGTCCATGTGAATGAAGTCCTATATAGATCACAAATTTTTATAGAGAAATCTAAGACACTGAATTATTTCTTCACTATATATGATACTTTGTGTACTGTGATCTTGCTGCTTTTATCCATATGTCAGCTTTGGTTCTTGTGAGTTTACCTGCTTATTATGACACTTGGAGTCCATAGTGTGGGGAAGAATGATTTCACCCTGCAGAAGGTCTAATTGAAACAATGCTGCTTGTCCCCAAAGAAATTGTTTGCCTTGTACTTTAGTTAACTTTAGAGCTAGACCTGGGAATGATTCAACTTCAAGCCTTAACCTGGAATTTTCTGGATTTGAGGGAATTCCCAAATCTATGATCATTATCACATTTTCTTTAAGACTTTTCTCTCTTTGCTGGTGATAGTGTTTTTAAAAACTTGAGATTGAAATTGTATCACAGGAGTTCCCTCTCAAGTGTGAACATGTGTAATTATGTATGGTATTTAGAAAACCTTCTGTGTCTCCATTTTGTCCATAGAGCACATTTAGACTACTTGAAAAGTCAGAAAAATTTATTCTTTGGTATTAAATCAGACTGAGGCATTAGCCTTCTTTAGAAGAAAAGATTATTCATAACCCAATGCACAAAGGTTTAATTTGAGCTGCTGCATGCATCACCAAGGGGACATTAAGTTAGGCCTTCAAACAGTTGCTACAAGTCTGTGTCTTGAGGTTATTTTAAAATTGAACAGTTTCACATATAACTAATATGACAACAAAGTGTATATATTTTATAGAAATATCTGTTACATATATATATGTGTTAAATGAAATTTTATATAGATATATATATAAAATTTTAGCCCACGAGGCCCAGTGGCTGCATAGCCTCAAAATTTCATTTAAAAGATATATATATATTAAAAAATTATTCATAATTTGACTTATTTTGGAGGCCAAAAAATATATGGAGTAGCAAAATCATTAAGTGACTTCTCTTTAGTCAGAAAAGGAGTTAGGTTTTTTTGGTTGGGTTTTGTTTTTTTTTTTTAAATGTCCTTTATGTCCCATTTGGGTAAGTTAAGCCTATGGTTTCTTTATTATCCTATGCCAATCAATATTTTAACTGCACCCTGAGCTGACTATTAATATTAGTACTGCAGAAAGCAGGTGGCTTTCCTTGGCAGTGTTTATGAATTATATGCATTTGAATTATCCTTTTTTTTTTCTTGAGGTGGATTGAAGCTAACAGTAAAGTAGATTTTGAGAGTAGTGCAAATCCTTTCTCTCTGGTTCTAACACACTGCCAAAAGTCATCTCTTTAATCTAAGGAAAAGATTAAAAATGCATGTTGATGTATCCTAACTATTAGACAACTTCCACGATTATAATGAAAAATCTGTTCCTCTTTCAGTTGTCTTTGAAGACTCTTGACAAATAGATTAAAAAAGAGAGAGAGAGAAAGAGAGATTTAAAAATCTGCTTGTTTCATTGGTGAAAGACATTTGCATTTATTCATTTAAAGGATTTAGTTTGTTCTCTTGCCTTGTTCCTCTTTAGTACTTTCTGTTCCAATACACGGGAAGTTTGATCATTTTGATCAGCATAAAATATCTTTTATTTAGCAAACCAAACTTTCCAAATAGTTATGCATGGTGTTCTCAATCTGAAGGTGCTGTTTGCTTTGTTTAAATGCCTTGGACTGAGTAACTGTCATGATTTATATGCCTAAAAACACTTAGCCGACTCATCAAGAATAATGACTAATTCTACTTGGCCTTTCTAATATATAACTCAAATGAATTATAATGAATTTTATTTTTATTTAACAATATGCATTTATAAAAGAAGAATTCATAGCAAGGTTATGGAGAATTATTTTAGGTATCAGATAGCATCGTGATGATCTGAGCAAAAGATTAGTTTATAATTAGTACCAGTGCATATGAACCAAGAGTTAAAAAGTAATCTTACACAATAAATCAGGACTGGGTATGTTTTAAAAGGCAGGCTCTAGAACCCAACTGTCATTTCTAATAGATATGACCTTTTCTTCAGATAAACAAACATTATTTTCTCTCTTTAGGCTCAAGGAAGAGGCAAATAAAAGGTAAAGGAAATAAAGGGAATCTATGTAAGGCAAACATTTCTTTTTTGCATTATATCTTATCAATTAAATTGTGGCCTTTGTTATTATAAATGTAATGATTCATTAAACTATATTATGTAATATATTTTGACTTTATGGTTGAATTTTTATCATTTAGTACTCAGTGTTCATGCCTTCTTATGCAATTTTTGCAAGCCTTAACAGAATTTACCATAAAATGGATACCAGAAAGCCAAAGGCATAAAAAGTTATTTATTAAAATATACAGAAAGATGAACAGCATATACTTAATCTTTAAAAATATTTTAATCTTTGTGAATTGGTCATTATATTATAGTGTCCTTTGAGGGAAGGAAGTCTAAAAATTTAACTTCCCTTGCTGCCAAAGCTATTTTAAAGTGCCATATTATTCATTAAGCATTAATTAAAGAACAGCAGGATAATTAGTAGGATCATCAGTATTACAAGAAACATTAGGTTGCTCCAGAAGGGAGTAATTTAACTAGAAACAATCGAAATTTTTCTCAAATAGTGCAGCTGATAGATTAGAAAGTAAAGAAGAGAAAACAAACCAACCAACTTCCACTTAGGGGATACAGAGTTGATACCATTGTTTGGAAACAGGTACTTCTCTGTTTTCCAAAGGCAGAACCATAGAGCTCAATTAAATTCACTAACCCTCTAGAAATGAGACTCAGATTTGGAGAAGGCAAAACTCTTCCAATTCTCATTTAAAAGGCAATTATGTCATTAGTCTTAATTATGTGGCTTTGATTCGTATCTTAGAGAGGGTTTGAAATCCTATTGAATATGCTAAGTTTTATACTCACGGTGTAAATTCATAAACAGCCATCTTATTTGAATGTTAGCCACTGCTTAGGGTTCTCTATTAGTATCTTATCAAGTGCATTCTCAGATATACCTCTGACTAACATTTTTGGAACAATGTTGGTGAGTATATGAGAATAGCCGTGACCGCCATATTTCATCAGCCGATGCTTCGTGTGTATGTCATGTGCCATCAGAATTCGATCTTCATAGCCCTCATCCACCAGGAGACGCACCCTGTGAAAAATGTTAAGTCGTTATTTGGCATTTGTTTCACATTTGAAATGTTCAGGGTGCCTTAAACTTTTTACTCATAAACCTCATGCTTGTTGTAAAAGTCCTGCCTTCTATCGTGGCATGGGATTTGAGAGACCCTTAATAAATATTGTGTGGTGATGATAAAGATACTGCTGCATCCTGGTAGGAACATGATCCTTATTCTAAGCACATGGAAATTTCTAGCCTGTGCTATTTATGACATTGCCCAGCAATTCTGAACTAAAGATAGCTTCTAATAGGATGTGCCAGTTTGAATGAATGACCACTTTAGCATTTCACTAAATAACTTTGTTCTGCATTTGTATTCTGATCTCTGCTTTAAAGTATCTTCTTTTTTTGTGTGAATTCATTTTTTAGATCTCATTCTTCTGTTATCTAGCAAATAAAATCAATGACTGTTATGGAGTAAAACAGACAAACAAAAGGTATCTTTGAACAGGTAAAATATTCTGAGAGAAAAACCAAGGGGCTTGAGAGTGAACAATATAGTATATGATAAGCTAGCCAGTCATTTTAAACATGTGGGCAAAAGTTCTCTGTATTTTGAGCATTTTCCCTTTTGAAGTTTCTGAGAAGTCTGACATGATCTTCAAGCATTGCATTAAATTGACCATTAACAATTTATCTTCCTACCATTTCGACTACTGCTACAATAGTGAGGAATTCCTTTACATTGATAGCCAATTGATCACAGAACATTTTCTCAATGTCTATCTACAAATTGACTCCTCTTTGCTTTGATAGCTGCTGCAACTTTTGGTGAGTCACCTCCTGACAACTACCACTTGTATGTGTCTGAACTCTGGACTGCGTCTGTCTGGACTTTGTAGGTCTGTGATAACAAGAGATGCAACTTGGAGATAGAGACTCTTCTAGACGATTCTCCATATAGTCTCATTAGTCTGTTACTATGGAAAATGGACAGCCAGGCACTTCCTCTAGGGGGTAACTATTTGAAAGATATCCTTTTTGTTTCCGTAACATTTCTTGGCATTTGAGCCCACAAATAACATTTAAAAATGATGATGGAGCTCTGGTGGCATGGTCTGTCAGGAGCTGCACTGTATCTCTGGTGGTCTGGATCCAGCAGCAACTCCGTAAAGGAGAAGGATGGCAGTCTCCTCCTGTACAGTTTTCTGCCTTGGAAACCTAATGGAGGGTCAGCTATGAGTTGCTTCCCACTCCACAGTAATGAATTTTTATTTCAATGGTAAGCAAAAGGAGTCCTTGGTTGGTGCACACAGTTTATGTGAACTGAAAAGACAGTTAACCGAAAAGTTGGCGGTTTGAGACCACATTGAGGTTCCTTGGAAGAAAGATCTGTAGATCTGCCTCCAGAACATCAGCCATGAAAATCCCATGGAGCACAGTTCCATGTATCTGAATCAATTGAACAGATCTTGTCTTTTCAGGTCAGGAAACATAAGTCCCAGGAAAGAACTAATGTGGTTTGTTCAGAAACATGGGTTGATGCCACAAGCGCCCCAAGTGTGCTTCAACAGGCCATTTGTGTTACCAAGGGCATTTGCCTCACTGAAATTTATGTAACATTCTAAAATTCTGATCTTCAGTTACTTTTGGAACAAACTCTATTTAAGGGAATTATCTAAGAGAGTTACATGATTATGGGGGAAAAAAAGAGAAAGACTTGGCAGAACACATCCACAATGCTGAAACTTAGTAAAATAAATCTTGATCCACAACTGAAAAAGAAGAATCATAGAAGAGAAGATTTTGAGAGTACACGTTTTCCATTATACTTGAGAGCATTTCCTAAGGTTTTAATTTACTTTCCTTGTCTGAGGAAAATGATATTTTATTTAATACAAAGGCATCTTAAATGGATAACCAAATAATTACTGTAAGATGCCATATGTGTGACAACCCCCTGAAACACAAAATTACTGAACTGTGAAGCACTAAGAAAAGAACATAATGGGTAAGATACTCTAGTTTTAAAATAGCAAACATTTGAACTCACAAAGTCAAGAGTCTGGAGACTAGCTCTCTCACGAGAAAGATAATGCAATGGCTAGAGAGACATAATCATATCCTGACTATCGAGAAATCCGGCCCAGTCACTCCTGAAATAAGAGCGCCTCTCTCATATACGCTATTGTGTGGAAGAACAGTAGTTACAGATAGGCTGCCAGACGGGAAGAACCACTACAGATGAAAAGACAAAAAATTAAAGTAATTATAGAAATACAAATGAGTTAGTGTTTTGCAAACAAATATTAGGGAGAGACTACAAAGTGTGAAAAAGGCAGAGATATAATAAGATTTGAGAAGTGGAGCATAAGATTGAAAACAGGTGTTAGACACAGAATTTCTAGTGCTAAAAACCAGAGGTAGGCAGAAGCATGCTTCTGTGTTCTTGCACTTCAGAGCTAGATTAGTGTGGTTCAAAAAAGGGCTGCAGATGAATGACGAAAATAAACCTTTCAGGACTGCCTGAAAGGCGGAGGACAATGGAGTGCAGGAGCACACACAACTCAAAAAGGTCATCTGGTAATTATCACAGGCTGTGCTTGGGAGCTCAGGTAGTACAGTCTTGTAGAGAGCTGTGGTGTTAAACCAAAGGCTGCTGCTCATCTCTGATGGGTCAAATCCACCAGCAGCTCTGTGAGAGAAAAATGGGCAAGACTGTTAGAATTTACAGCCTTGGAAATTCAGTGGAGGGTCATTATGAGCTTTGAATTTGCACTTGGGTCAGAAGGCAGTAACAGAATTCTAGTTCAGTGACAAAACTCTTGCCTTCTATGCAGAAGACAATACTTTGGGAAGATGGACTATAGAGAAGAATGTGGCATCAGGATTGGAAGAAGACTCAACAACTGGTGTTATGCAGATGACACAACCATGTTTGCAGAAAGTGAAGATGACTCAAAGCACTTACTGCTGAAGATCAAAGACTACAGCCTTTAATATGGATTACATCTCAATATCAAGAAAACAAAAAATCCTTACCAATGGACAAACAGGCACCATCATCATAGATGGAGAATAGATAGAAGTTGTCAATGACTTCATTTTGCTTTGATCCACAATCAAAACTCAAGGCTGCAACAGTAAAAAAAATCAGTAGATACCTTGCATTGGGAAAAATTTGCTGTGAAGGACATCTCCAAAGTGCTAAAGAGCAAGGACATTAGTTTAAAGACTAAGGTGCACTTGACATAATTTAAAGACTAAAGTCCTATTAAAGCTCAAGTGTCAACTCTGCCATCAAGTCAGAACTGACTAGTAGCTAGCCATGAAGCTGGTTTTAAGAGGGTGTAAAGAAACAGGAGGAGACTGTCAATTTTTCACCTGCAGAGTAGCAAGTAGACTTATGAACCACTCCTCTTAGGGTTGGCAGTGTGATGTCTCACCCACTAGGCCACTAGCAAAGGCCTGATCTAAGCCATGATTGTTTCAATTGCTTCCTGTACATCTGAAAGTCAGACAGTGAAAAACCAAAGAAGAATTGCTCTTTGAATTGTGGTCCTGGTGAGGAGTATTGAATATACCATGAATCGCCAAAAGAACAACAAATGTGATCTGTAGGAAGTGCAATCAGGTGCTTCTTAAAGGCAAGAATGGTGAAACTTTGTCACACATACTTTGGGCATATTATCAGGAAAGGTAAGTCTTTGGAAAAAGACTTCATGCTGGTAAAGAAGTGGTTAACGAAAAAGAAGGGCCTCCACAAGATGGATTGGCAAAGGACTGTCACAATGGGCTCAAGCATATCAGAGATGGCAGAGGATGGTACAGAGTATGACAAGGTTTAGACCTGTTGTTCACAGGATCACCTTGAGTCATAGTTGATTTGAAGGCACATAAACCCAACAGCAATAACATGTTTGAGGCCTGGATTTGATTCCTGATCAGCTATTTCATGCTGATGTGCCTCTTGTATTGGTGCCATTTATCTGCCAGTGGAGGTAAAAATTAGCCAATAAAAATATCTATGACTCAAAACAGTCCAATTCTCAACTGGAGATGTTTCATCTCATCGTGCAGAGATAGGATCACCATAATTTAGAGGTCAGTTTAATAGCAGCTCACAACAACTTCTAACAAATGATAGAATGGATAGTTTTAATATAAGGGAGATTTAACCACATATACAAAACCACATACTTGCAGATATACATAAACATATAGATGGATAATTTTTGTTGCTATATATCCAGAATTTTTGCATTTGGCATTATAGAGGAAAACAGAAATTAAGTTCTCCATCTAATAACCTGTCTACTACAAAGGCATAAAGGAAAAGGAAGCAGGTCCTGCGTACAAAAACATCAACTGGATAACGTGTTGAGTGCCACAGGAAATCATGTTTTTTGAGACCATAAAAAATTAGAAAAACATACCATACCACACCACACCACACCACCCCACACCACTCCACACCACCCCACACCACACCACACCACACCACACCACACCACACCACACCACACCACACCACACCATACCATTTGAAATTACAGATACAAGAAAAAAGCCTAAGTGGCATATTGTCACACTTCTAACTGACAGGACAGTGATTCAAATCCAGCAGCTGCTTCATGGAAGAAGGATGGGTAATCTCTTCCTATAAAAATTTACAGCCTTGGGAACTCAGTGGAAGGCGGCTATCAGTCAGACTTGACTTGATAATGAAAGGAGCCCTGGTGGCAGAATGGATTAAGCACTGTGCTGTTAATTGCAATGTTGGTGACTGGAATCCAGCTACTTTGTGGGAGAAAAATGAGGCAGGCTGCTTTTGTAAAGATTTACAGCCTTGGAAACCCTATTGGGCACAGTGCTCCTCTGCCCTAAGTTGTTGTTTTTATGTACAATCCAATCAGAACCGACCTACTGCTGACCCGCCAGGGGCTTTTCAGAGGCAGTAAACTGCACAGGAGACTGTTCATTTTTCTCCTGAAAAGCAGCTAGTGGGTTCAAACCACATACCATTGAGTTGGAAGCTCAATTCCTTACCTCTAAACCACCAATGGGATACTGTAAGTCAAAACAGACATAAGGGGTTTGGTTTTGGGATTTATAAAGCGTGAACAAATATCTCCTGAGAGAAGTATGGCCAGAATACTCCTTAGCAGCCAAAGTGGTGAGAAATTATCTTAGACACTTTGAGCATGTTATAAGGAGGGGTCAATCCCTGGAGACATCGGCTTGGTAAAAAAAAAAGGGCCTCAAGGAGGCGGATTAACACTGTAGCTTTAACAATGGACTGTAAGAGAACAGTAATTGTGAAGATGGCAAAGTACTGGATAGAATTTCATTCTGTTGTATATAAAGTTACTATGAGCTAAACCCAACTCAACAGTGTCTAACAATGAATTAAGAAGATTCACCTCTGTGCATGGTACAAGATAGTAGTGACTAAGAGAATACAACTATTCAGTTGTATTGAATGCTGTTACTGGGCAAAATAAAGAATATAAAAAGGAAACAAAAAAAGCAAAAGTCTGTCAAAGAACCTGTTTGAGTACTGAAGAAACAACAACAACAAAATTACCTACTGTCATTGATCAAATCAAAGTTTGCTCACATAGACTGTTTCCTTCCTTATATAACTAGTGTAGCATTTATCAACTAGATAATGATATTAAACTGGAAGCATGTTTTTTGTTATTGAGGTCATCCAGGAAGTGTGCTAATACATAGTTGGCTAGAGGCGTACAGATCTAAAGGTCTACCATCCCAGGGAGGGGACCCAAGGTGATTCATCTGTGGCCACTGGTTAAGACAGTCCCCTCAATCAGAGTGCACATATGTTCAACCACCAATGCTTGAAATTTCTTGGCTCTGCTTAACAACTCCAATTTTGCTATCATTTACACGTGAGTTTTCTATACTCATAACCATATTCTGCTTCAATGACCCCCCCTGAAATACCAAATTTCAAGTCCCCAGAGTGATCACAAGGTCCAAGTTTCAACTTAATTACTTTCCCTCTACTATCTATGCTGGCCACTTCATTGACACCTCTAGTTACCATTCCCTGCAACTCTGTCCTATATATCTTCCTATTCCTCCCAGATGTTCCTTCTTTTCAACCTGGACTCCATAACTTTCATATCAATTGTTCACTTGTTCCCTAAAACCACATCTTTCATGCAAAACGTAAACCCTGGGTCTCAGTTTTCATTTTCTGCTTCTGTCCTCTGCTGGCCTACTGGTAAGAAGCTGTCCTACAATCACAAAGGCATATGGTTTGAATCCTCCAGCTGCTCCACAGGAGGACGGGCAATCTCCTCCCGTGAGATGAATAGCACCTGAAAATCCAATGGAGGGTCAGCTATGGGTCAGTTTTGACTCTACAGCAAACAACAACAACAACAACAATACCAACATCCACAATCTTCTCTGGTTCTACTACCAAAATTGAAAACATCTATACAGAAAGGCAATCAACAAATCACATGCATGGGTGCGAATGTAGATATGAACTCTAATCTCAATTGAGTCTTACACACAGCATGACCCTGATTAGTATCTCTCTCACACGCCCGGCAGTCATTTGTAGGCTCCATCCTCCAGTACAAGTTCCTGCACTGACTCTTCTCTCCTTTCTCAGGAGGTGAAGGTGTCTGCTTCACTGGGACAGTAAAGAACACCTGGACATATTTGCTCAGTTTCTTGTTCTCCTTGTTAAGACATTTATCTGTATTCATTCTTGTTACGACTTTGTCTTCTCTCATTGCAACAGAGAAAATATCTTTTTTCAAGCTTTGATTTAATTCCGAGATTGGGGATTTGCCCTAATATTATTTCTACTTTTTTAAAAAAATATTAACATCTATTTGATAGTTGCATATTCTGCACCATACTCTCAGCTAAAAACTGAGTATTTTATTCCATATAAATTCAACAGTCCTATAGAATAAGCAAGGAACTCGTATAGTAGCGGTAAGAAGCTGTACTGCAAAACCAAAGGCATGCTATTAAAATCTACCAGCTGCTCCACTGAGAGAAAAATGGATAGTCTCTTCCCATGCAATTTACTGCTTCTGAAAACCTTCTGCAGGGCAAGCTATGGGTTGGTTCCAACTTGACAGCACGTAACAACAACAATGAACGAGCACTACTATAGAAGATCAAAGACTGTTGTTATGTGCCATCAAGGTGTCTTCAACTCATAGTGACCCTATGTACAATAGCTCTGAAGCCTGCCCTGTCCTGAGCTAGTCTCACTGACTCCAACACATCAACCTTTATTGCTCCAGTCACTGTGTCAATCCATCTTATCAGCGGTCTTCCTCTCCTGCGCTGTCCCTCCACTCTTCTGAGCATGATATCCTTCTCCAAGGATAGGTCCCTCCTAGCCGTGTGCCCAAAGTATGTGAGATGGAGCTTCAAAATCCTAGCCTTCGAGCAGAAACTTGGCTTCACCCTCTCCAAGGCAGACCTATTTGCATTCTTTGCAGTCCACGATATGTTCAAGACTCTTCTACAGCACCAAAATGTAAAAAGGCATCAATTCTTTTTCTGTTATCCTTAGTCATTGTCCAGCTCTCTGATGCATAGCAAGTAATTGTGAAGACCATGGCCTGGATCAGGTGCATCTTAGTCTCTAGACTGACATCATTGCTTCCCAGTACTCTGGAGAGGTCTTTGATTTTCCCAGTGCAATTCATCTTTTGATTTCCTGACAAGAGTGTTGATTGTGGAGGTGAGCAAGTTGTAATTGTTAACTACCTAAATCTCTTTTCCATCTATCATAGTGCTGCCAATTGGCCTAGTGGTGAGTATTTTGTCTTCTTGATGTTGAACTTATATCCATATTGAAGACTATAGTCTTTGATCTTCTCCAGCAAGTGCTTCAGTTCCTCCTCCGTTTCAGCAGGCAAGGTTGGGTCATCTGCATAACATAGATTCTTGACGAGTCTTCCTCCAATATTGATGCCACATTCCTCCTCATAAAGCACCACCTCCCAAATGATCTGCTTTGCATATAGATTTAAAATGTATGGAGACAGGATGCATCTCTGATGCACTCCTTTCCAGATTTTGAACCATGCAGTAAGTATTTCCTTGCTCTGTTCTATCAAGAATATCACTGAAAAGGAATGTAAAAGGTCATACAAAGACAGAGAAAGAAGACGACCAAAATGGATGTCAGAAGAAACTCTGAATATTACACTAGAGCACTGAGAAGCCAAAGCAAAGGGAAGAAATCAAGAAGTTAAGGACCTGAACAGAAGATTTCAAAGGAAAGCTCGAGAAGACAAAGAAAACAAAGTATTATAATGAATGTGCAAGAAGCTGGAGTCAGAAAATCAAACGGGCCAAACTTGCTCAGCATTTCTTAAGCTTGAAAAAACTAAAGAACAAATGCAAGCCATGAGTTGCAATACTTAAGAATGCTATGGGCAGAATATGGAATGACCCAGGAGGTATTAAAAGGACAGAAAGAGTATACACAGTCACTGTACCAAAAAGAATTTGCTGACACAGAAGAATTTCAAGAAACAACATATGATCAAGAAGCATTGGTGATGAGGGAAGAAGTGTAGGCTGCTCAGGATTTGGCAAAAAAATAAAGCCCCAGGAATTAATGGCATACCAACTGATGTACTTCAACATACAGAAGCTGCCCTTGGTGTGCTCACCAGGTTGTGACAAGAAGTCTGAAGGAAAACTACCTGGCCATACATAAATATGGAAGAGATCCATATTTATTTCCATTACAGGTGACCTGACAGAGTACGGAAATTATTGAACAATATCATGAATATCACATGCAAGTAAAATTCTGCTAAAGATCATAAAAAAACGACTTAAACAGTACATCAACAGAGAACTACCAGAAATACAAGCTGGGTTTAGAAGAAGTTGTGGCTCTAGAAACATTATCACCAATGTCTGACGGTTCTTGGTAGAAAGCAAAGAGTACCAGATAAATGCTTATCTGTGTTTCATTGACTATGCAAAGGCATTTGACTGTGTGGATCACAACAAATGGTGGCTAATCTTGAGGATCAAAGACTACAACCTTCAATAGGGATTGCATCGCAACATCAAGAAGACAAAAATCCTCACCACTGGATCAATAAGCAACATCATGATAGATGGAGAAAAAATGGAAGTTGTCAACAATTTCATCTTTCTTGGATCTATAATCAACACCCATGGTATTAGCAGTCAGGAGATCAGGAGATGCATTGAATTGGAAAAGTCTGCTGTCAGGGACTTCTCCAAAATTGCTGAGGAGTGATGATGTCAGTCTGAATAGGAAGGTGCACCTGATTCAGGCCATGACCTTTCTAATCACTTGCTATGCATCTGAGAGCTGGACAGTAAATAAAGATGACAGAAGAACTTCTGCCATTGAGCTGTGGTGTTGGAAAAGAGTACTAAATGCCCCATGGACTGTCAAAAAATAAACAGATACAGCTTGGAGAAAGTGCAGCTAGAATGCTCTTTGGAAGTAAAGATGACAAAGGTTTGTATCACATACTTCGGGCATGTTGCTAGGAGAGGCTGTTCCTTGTAAAGGGACCTCATGCTTGGAAAAGTGAAGGGTCAGTGAAAGAGAGGAAGCACCTCAAAACAATGGCTGCAGCAATGGGTGCAAGTGTATCAGAGATGGTGAGAATCACACAGAATAGGACAGAGTTCAGATCTGTTGTTCATAAGGCCACTACTATGAGTTGTACTTGACTTGACAGCACCTAACAACAACCATGGATCATTCATTCTTTGTGTACTTGCTCTCAGTCATAAAAACATTGCTCAAGTCTGAACAATATCTTCCTTTGATCCCATGATGTATATAAGCCTCAGACTTATGTTCTTACTTCCCTTTACTACAAAAGTTCTTCACATTCTCTCTTCTTCCTTATCTCCCACTTATCCCTCAAATCTTCTTTACTGATTGTGAAAAAAGAGCATCCTGATTGTGGAATTCAAGGGTACTTTTTACTTGATGTCTGCCCCACTCAAGAGCTGCTGAAGCCCTTTTGCTTTAAACATTTCTTTCCATCAGCTTCCATAAGAACGCACTCTCCTGTTATTCTTATCACTTTGAAAATGCCTACTTGACTTTGTTCTTGAGTCACTTTTCCTGAGCTCATCCGCTAAATGTCAGTGCTCCCCAGGGCTCTGTTCTCCTCCTTTCCTCTGCGTGATCTCGCTTATTCTCATGATTCTATCACATATAGACCAGCACTGTGTATATTTATGTCTTGGCTCAAATTCTGCCCTGAGCTTTACTCTCATCTCTGGGGCACACTGAAGAGCAATACTTGGGTTTTCCCCAAATGAAATTCGTTATTATCAATTTCATATCCATTTTTTCTCCCAGAATCCATAAATTGGTGCACTCTATTTTCATATCACAATGTAAACTAAAACCAAAGCAGGTAGGCATTCTTACTCCAAGATTTCCCACTCGGTTGCAAAGAAGAACTTCTACAAATGTATATTTCATTTTACTGTACTTTCTTTTATTGTATTTCATATAATTTTTTTTTTAAATAAACAAAGAGTGTGACAACCCTGCATTGATCAAGCGTATGTGTGTGTCATTTTTCTAGTAGCATGTACTCACTTTTTTGACTTGGTGTCATATTTTGGTAGTTCTCATAATAATTCTAACTTTTTCATGAAGTGGTACAGCACTGATCTGTTAATTTGCTGTACAGAAGAAACTTGGTATTGCTGTGATGCTCAACGCTGTGCCATTGTTGTCTCTAATGCCCTAACGGTTACCCATGGTGGATAGTGTTTCGTGGAGCTCCCAGATTAAGACATACTTGAAAGGGGTGGCATCCACTTCCAAACAACATGCCTGCAAAAACTCTATGAACTTGGAGAAACTAGTTATAAACCAGGATTACAGTCTTTTGTTCATAGGGTCTCTATGAATCGTGAGTGACTCGATGGCACTTGACAACAAACACACTGTACCCATAGGGAGCACAGGTGGCTTAATAGTAAGGAATCTTGCTGCCAATGCTAAGGTATATGGTTCAAATCCACTGGCTGCTCTGTGTAGGAGAAAGATGGGTAATCTCTTCCTGCATGTTTGACTGACTCTGAAAACCCACTGGAAGGTGAGCCATGGATTGGTTCTGCATTGACAGTACACAACCACAACATCTGCACACTTAATAGACTACATTATATTGTTATTACTGTTAAGTGCCATTTGAGACTGACTTTCATATGCACTTGGAAATCAGACAATTCAGGTGACTTTGCTTTCTCATAATATGTGTTTTCTTGTGATGGTCTAGAACAGAATCCAAGACATATCCAAGGTATATCTAAAATAATTTACTTTCACTGTTTCACATGATGTTTGGCCTCCAGGCATAATATTATTTTCACAATTAAATAGCAATTATCATCACACTAGTGAATGCTTTCAATGCACATTGCAACTGTATGGTGTGACTGATGACTTACTTTAGTGTGGTTAAGGTGAGAAAAAAGTAGCATATTTCACAAGGGGTAAAAAGAGGAAAATGTCTTGTTTTCTTAGTATCATGGTAGGGTTAAGTTTTATCTTGTTCCCTGTCAGCTGTCCATCTGTACTGAAATTCTAAGTCTCCACTAAGCTTCTACCTGCTTAGGATGACTCATTTTCTCTAGAAATAACATAGAGAGATTTTCTCCCTGACACAGCATAGGTATATTTTCTTCTATAATCTCTGATTCAGCCTGCTTACTGTTTTCTGAATCTTTGCTAATATTCACCCATATATGATGTTCAGAGAGTGCTAGTAAGAGTGAACACATGGAGAGATTTCACCATATTTACCTTCTAATTCTTTTATTATCATCAGGCATATCAGTATCTGGGTCGAGTTGATAAGTAAGAAATCCAGTACCAAAGAGATCATATTCCAAGTAACAGCCGAGTTGAGCAAACTCTAGAAGTTTCTTCTTATCAAGCAGTGTCCTAGAAACAATAAAATAGACAGATTGATATGATTATATGCTTTTCACATTTGAAGATTAAAAATTCAAAGTTCAGTTTGTTCTATAACATAGTGTAAGTCAAATAACAGAACTTTTGAGTTTGTTCTTATGATATCATGATAAAATAGTTCAATTATATAAAATAACTTACTTCTCAAAAAGGGAGTTTCCCCCTCCAACACGTTCCTTAGGAAACTATTACAGACTCTTTTATTAGGCTATAATTACTCAAAAATAATTCTGTAATTCTCTTTCAGAACTGTTTTCAAGTTACATCCCTCAATTTTTTGCAAGTAATTAATAGGGTAAATTTTTGCAAATAATCAATAGGGTACATTTTCATGCTCTGAATACTGTGAATTTTAGAAAATATAAAAGAAAATTTAGCCTCAGACCTGGTAAATTATATGAATAAAACAAATTTGAATTAAAATAGAAATAAAATAGGGTTTTGTCTTAAGGTCACAGGGCTGATTTTCTTGTAAAGTTTCTAACTCAACTCTGTCATTCAGTTGGTTTTCAAGAGGTTGTAAACAACCCAGGAGGAGATTTTCCATCCTGCTCTGTCAGAGCTGCTGGTGGATTTGAACTACCAGAGAGATGCTGTCTTTAGGATAGCAGTGCAACTCTTTACAGACTAGGCCACCAGAACTCCCTAAAATTCATAATGTTGTTAGGTGTTGTCAAGTCAACTACTATAGTAACCCTAGGAATGAGGCACCTGAACTTTGCCATCTCTTTGTGTACAATTCATGAAGTCATTTTAAAATTACTCCCTAAGCCTATGCGAATACCACTCCAGTGTTTATTATTTTTCCCCGAAGAAATAATATTAATATAAATATTTATGTTTGACTGTGCTTATCTTTTAATACAATGAATTATTTTAGAATTATTTTTACTGATGTCTTTTCATTTCAATTGATATTATACTTAATATATCACTGTTTTAGAATATAAGGCTATGTAAGTGAATAGTAAAAGAAAGAAGTGCAGGATAAAAATAGCAGACCCACAAGGGATATTCTAAAGCAAGAATAGATGTTTACAAGAAACTTAGACTGTATCAAGTAAGAAGGCATGGCTGGATTAAGGTAACCTGAAAATGCTGTTGTAAAGATTCAGTCCTATTAGAAAAAAAAGTAAAAAAATCTAGGAGAAAATACACCCGCTGGACATCACATACAACGAATTGAAAACTAAGAGGAAAGGGAGGTTTAAAGACTGAGAACTGCCCTGTAGAGTTGGGATACCAGTTAAGCATATCTTGTTTATAGAGCTCTGGTGGCTTAGTATGTCGGGGGTTGTGCTACCATCCCAAAGGCTGTGTGCCCCTCTAGTGGTTCAAATCCACTAGCAGCTCCAGTGTGATTTACAATCTCAGAGACCCTGTGAAAGATCTGCTCTAACTCAACCACAATGAGATCTGAGTTACTATCTTATTAGAGTTTTATTAGCCCTGATGTTATATATTTTGGCAACTATAGGATGCAAGGATTAAAGGGCCATTATATGTCTATATATCTGCTTTAAGAGGTGTCAGAAGTATTTTCAAAGCATAGGAGGACTAATGAAGTCTCTGTGTGTCACAGGTGCCAGAGATTTCTGCTTTCCTGGGACGCTTCCTGGACTGTGACTATTGACTTTCAATCTGAGCCATCATATCTGAGGAATGGCTCACTCCTCTTTATTCCAGTCACCCATTTAGCATAATTTATACTTAACAATACTGTTTTAGGCAAAGAGGCTAAAAAAATCTTTCCTTTACTGTATAAAATGAGCATTATTTCTGAACTGTCTTCTATTAATACTTCTCTATTTCCATCTTCCTACCATGGAGACCATCAATTGCCTCCAAAATTACTAGCCTCAAAGAATATGTCTTTCTCTAGTAAACATATTCCGTTTTCTTCAGAAAACATACTTAGAAAGAAATTAAACACACTTAAAGAAACACGAGGGAGAAGAGATAAATTTACTATTTTCCTTTTGTGTCAATTTTATCAATGTTGTAAATTACCCAACACAGACAAGGTAAGGGAGGGAAGCAAAGGGGAGGATGGATGCCAGTAACAAATTGAAAGTTTATATCTTAGCTCTTAGTACCTTGCCCTCCCTGTGGCTTAATGCCTTGATGGGATTGTTGTTGTTGTTAAGTGCTATGGAGTCGTAGATGATACATAGTGACCCTATGAACAAAAGATCTGAACACCTGTATAACTTTCATCATTTCTCTAAGTTCATAGAGTTTCCGGAGGCAAGCCATTTCAGAAGTGGATGCCACTCCTGCTTCCAAGACTGTTTTAAATTGGGAGTTCCACCAAACACTGTTCACCATGAGTTGGATAATCATTATCACATTGGACACATCAGTGTGACAGTGTTTAGCATCACAGCAACCACAAGTTACCTCTGTACAGCAAATGGGCAGACCAGTGCTATGCCACTTAGAAGAATATTTGACCAAAACCAATAAAAAGCAGGCCTGAGGGCCGCAGATTAAAATCGCCCACCTTTAGCTTGGCTTTCTATCTACTAGGCCAACAGAGCTCTTTATGACACACAGGCAATTCTATGAACAACAGACCTAACCCTTGCCCCATTCTACACCATCCCCACAATCCGAGACATTCTCGAACCCATTGTTAAAGTCCATCGTGTTCAGGATCTTCTTTTCTTCTCTGACCTCCCACTTCTCTCAGCTTGATGTCATTTCCCAATGATTGGAAACATAACTGTATTGAGATATATATCAGAGAAAAGTCCTCACAGTAAATGAAAAGCCATAAGGAAACCATAACTATGACTTTATTCCAACTGAAAACAAGAAGGGAAGTTGTTTTGTCATCATCATGGCAATTGTTGCTGTTGTTGTGTGCCAAAAAGCTGGAATAGACTCATAGAGACCCTCCAGATGGTTTACAGAGGCTATAAATAACAGGGGAAGAGACTGTCTACCTTTTTTTTCCTTGGAGTATCTGGTGGATTTGAACCACATGGCTTAGAGTTGGCGACACAACTACTTACAACTAGGACACCAGAGCTCCTATCATAATAAGAGATGACAGGTATAAGGACTACCCCATGTCCCTATCACCCATCTGTCAGTTCCTCCTAATGTTATGTCTTGCATGTTGGGATGCTAGATGCTGTGCCAACAGTCTCAAAGATCAGCAAGGTCACTCATGGTGGATGACTTTCATCAGAAATTGCAGATTAAGAAAGGCTAGAAAGAAGTCTAGTGATTTACTTCTGAAAATGAACCACTGAAAATTTTATAGACCACTACTTACTTTGACTTTCCCATGGCAATACATGTTCTAATTTCCTGGCTGCTGGTGCCGAGAGTGTTGACTGTGGAGCCAAGCAAACTGAAGCTGTGAACAATCTCAATCGCTTCACCATACATCCTGGTGCTGCCAATTGGCCCAGT